>NC_092171.1:19577895-19940395 GCF_045791955.1 Oncorhynchus clarkii lewisi | reverse complement strand
CTGCAGTGCTAGCTAGCTGTATCTTATGCTTTCAGTACTAGATTAGTTATCTGATCCTTTGATTGGGTGGACAACATGTGAGTTCATGCTGCAAGAGCTCTGATAGGTTGGAGGATGTCCTCTGGAAGTTGTCATAATTACTGTTTAAATCTATGGAAGGGGGTGAGAACGAAGAGCCTCCTAGGTTTTGTATTTGAAGTCAATATAACAAGAGGAGGAGGGAAGCTAGTTGTCCTCCGGCTACACCATGGAGTGCTGTTGAGGCTACTGTAGACCTTCATTGCAAAACAGTGTGTTTTAATAAATTATTTGGTGAAATGTGAATCTATTTAGTATAGTTTTGTCTAAATGTTTTACATTTATTTTTATGAAGGATGGTCCTCCCCTTCCTCCTCTGAGGAGCCTCCGCTGACATGCATGCATACAGTACCAGTAAAATGTTTGGACACACCTACTCATTCCAGGGTTTTTCTTTATTTTTATGATTTTCTACGTTGTAGAATAATAGTGAAGACATCAAAACTATGAAATTACACACATGGAATCATGTAGTAACCAAAAAAGTTTTCAACAAATCAAAATAGATTTGAGATTCTTCAATGTAGCCACCCTTTGCCTTGATGACAGCTTTGCACACTCTTGGCATTCCCTCAACCAGATTCATGAGGTAGTCACTTGGAATACATTTCAAATTCAAGTGAATTTGTGGAATATCTTACCTTAATGCGTTTCAGCCAATCAGTTGCGTTGTGACAAGGTAGGGGTGTAGCCCTATTTGGTAAAATACCAAGTCCATATTATGGCAAGAACAGCTCAAATAAGTAAAGAAAAAATGACAGTCCATCATTACTTTAAGACATGAAGGTCAGTCAATCCGTAAAATTTCAAAAACGTTAAAAATTTATTCTAGTGCAGTCGCAAAAACCATCAAGCGCTGTCATGAAACTGGCTCTCATGAGGACCACCATGAAAGGAAGATCCAGAGTTACCTCTGCTGCAGAGGATGAGTTCATTGGTTACCAGACTCAGAAATCGGCAGTTAACTGCACCTCAGATTACAGCTCAAATAAATGCTTCAGAGTTCAAGTAACACACTTCTCAACATTAACTGTTCAGAGGAGACTGCGAATCAGACGTTCATGCTCGAATTGCAGCAAAGAAACCACTAAAGGACACCAATAATAAGAGGCTTGCTTGGGCCAAGAAACAGGAGCAATGGACATTAGACCGGTGGAAATCGGACCTTTTGGCCTGATCAGTCCAAATTTGAGATTTTTGGTTACATCTGCCGTGTCTTTGTGAGACTCGGAGTATGTGTGGTTTCCACCGTGAAGCGTGGAGGAGGTGTGGGGGTGCTTTGTTGGTGACGCTATCAGTGATGTATTTAGAGTTCAAGGCACACTTAACCAGCATGGCTACCACAGCATTCAGCAGCGATACACCAGTCCATCTGGTTTGCACTTAGTCCCACTATCATTTGTTTTTCAACAGCTGTGTAAGGGCTATTTGACCAAGAAGGAGAGTGATAAAGTGCTGCATCAGATGAC
This sequence comes from Oncorhynchus clarkii lewisi, assembly GCF_045791955.1. Lineage (NCBI taxonomy): Eukaryota > Metazoa > Chordata > Actinopteri > Salmoniformes > Salmonidae > Oncorhynchus > Oncorhynchus clarkii. The sequence goes on along the minus strand of NC_092171.1, from coordinate 19,938,848 downwards.
CTGGCCTTCACAATCACCTGACCTCAACCCAATTGAGATGGTTTGGGGTGAGTTGGACTGCAGAGTGAAGGAAAAGTAGACACAACAAGTGCTCCGCATATGTGGGAACTCCTTCAAGACGGTTGGAAAAGCATTCCTCATGAAGCTGGTTGAGAGAATGCTAAGGTTGTCCAAAGCTGTTGTCAAGGCAAAGGGTGGCTACTTTGAAGAATCTAAAATATATTTTAAAACTGGTTTGGTTACTACATGATTCCATATGTGTTATTTCATAGTTTTGATGTATTTACTATTATTCAACAATGTTTTGGTGTGTGTCACAGAATATCGTGTTTTTGATTGCACTGGGCCTTTAATGTTGACCAATAGCATCACCTATTGGACAGAATTATCATTAAAACAAGTAACCCACTTTTAGATTGTTCCCTGCAGTTGAAATATAATTGCGTGGTCCATTTTTCCACCTTGTTCGGTTTTAAAATATGTTTGCACTTTCCTTTAATGTAGAGAGATGAGGAAGAAGACAGGAGGAAACGAAGGAGAGAGAAAAACAAAGTAGCAGCAGCACGCTGTAGAAACAAAAAGAAGGAGAGGACAGACTATCTACAAAGGGTGAGAGGTTTTTCTTTAATGAAATGTGAAATAATTCTCCAGTTTTCTAGGAATAAGTCATTATCTTCCTGCCCCCACTGTCTCAGGAATCGGAGAGACTAGAGGTGATGAACTCTGAACTCAAAGCTCAGATTGAGGAGCTGAAGCATGAGCGGCAGCAGCTGATCATCATGTTGAATCACCACCGCCCAACGTGCATAGTCAGGACGGACAGCGTCAAGACCCCTGAGAGTGAAGCCAACCCCCTGCTGGAGCAACTGGAGGGCTAGTGATGTCTCAGGACTCTGAGCTGAAGAGCAGGGTGTTGTTACAGTTTACAGTGAAGCCCCACTCCGGCCAACTAGCAGCACTTCGGTATCTCTGGGTTCCTGGCTTAGAGGCAAACCAGCTAAGCACACCTGCCTGGAGCCAGAGAGCCTTTAAACACAAATGTGACCCAATGTGATTGGACTTTGTGCTGGCAGTTAAACACATTTATTTTGATGTGTTGTTATTGTTTCCATTCAGGTCCCCATAGCCTCAGCCACTATCACTGTAAATAAATAAATACATACATGGCTAAATGCAGCTTGGTGAGAAATACTCTCACTCCTGGGCAACGTGACAGATCTCTCAGGCCCCATAGGCACAGTCAGAACTTGTCCTATGTTTGTTTTTACTTGTGTACTGGTTATGAACTAGTAGGGTTTTTGAATATATTTTTTTCCCTGTATTACAGTATGTGCTGATGGCAGACCGGTTGAGACTTTTTATTTTTGTTGGCGCAGGCGTCATATATGCACATAGCCTATGTATGGACTGTTTACATTGTAGTTGGTCTGCTATTACTTCCAAATATGGTTCTTATTTTTAAACTTACTGTATATTATATCATATAGATACATATAAGCTATCACAAAAGGTGATACATTTTGTATTTCTGTTAAATAAATAGTTCCTTTCTCCTTTTCTCCTTTTGTTATGGTTTAGAACAGTGAACGTCTATTCAAATGGTCATTTATTCCGTGATATGAATAATGGCATTACACAAATCCTAATTGTAAACGATATCATACCCTGGCACCACTACAAAATTACATACAAGTCCATGTAAATACAGCTGATGATTTGTCTATAGGGTTATTTAAATCATCTGCCTGATTTGATCACTCTTCTCATTCATTTGTTTACAGGGTAAATGTAGTTTAACACTGCCATCTGATGGCAGATATTCATATAGGTCTTGGCTTGGGAGGCTATATGGACCGTAGAGTAGATGTTAAAACCAGATATGGACACGCCTGGTGCCCAACTTGATGACCTATTATTTAAATAAATCACTTTTTTTCTTTTTTTTTACAAGATAGGCTAATTGATAACAACTTCTCATTTACAACTGTGACCTGGCCAAGATAAAGCAAAGCAGTGCGACAACAACAACACAGAGTTACACATGGAATAAACAAAACATACAGTCAATAACACAATAGAAAAAAAGTCTATATACTGTGTGTGCAAATGAGGTAAGATAAGGGAGGTAAGGCAATAAATAGGCCATAGTGGCAAAATAATTACAATTTAGCAATTAAACATTGGTGTCATAGAGACTGGAGTGACAAATGTGCAGAAGAGGAATGTGCAAGTAGAGATACTGGGCTGCAAAGGAGAGGAAAAAAAAACAGTATGGGGATGAGGTAGTTGGATGGGCTATGTACAGGTGCAGTGATCTGTGAGCTGCTCTGACAGCTGGTGCTTAAAGTTAGTGAGGGAGATTCAGTGATTTTTGCAATTCGTTCCAGTCATTGGCAGCAGAGAACTGGAAGGAAAGGCGGCCAAAGGAGGAATAGGCCTTGGGGTGACCAGTGAAATATACCTGCTGGAGTGTGCTACGGGTGGGTGTTGCTGTGGTGACCAGTGAGCTGAGATAAGGCAGGGCTTTACCTAGCAAAGACTAAAAGATGACTTGGAGCCAGTGGGTTTGGCGACGAATATGAAGCGAGGGCCAGCCAACGAGAGCATACAGGTCGCAGTGGTGGGTAGTATATGGGGATTTGGTGACAAAACGGATGGCACTGTGATAGACTGCATCCAATTTGCTGAGTAGAGTGTTGGAGGCTATTTTGTAAATGACATTGCCGAAGTCAAGGATCGGTAGGAGAGTCAGTTTAACAAGGGTATGTTTGGCAGCATGAGTGAAGGATGCTTTGTTGCGAAATAGGAAGCCAATTCTAGATTTAATTTAGGATTGGAGATGCTTAATGTGAGTCTGGAAGGAGAGTTTAAAGTCTAACCTGACACCTAGGTATTTGTAGTTGTCCACATATTCTAAGTCAGAACCGTCCAGAGTAGTGATGCTGGACGGGCGAGCAGGTGCGGGCAGCGATCGGTTGAAGAGAATGCATTTAGCTTTACTTGAATTTCAGAGCAATTGGAGGTCACGGAAGGAGAGTTGTATGGCATTGAAGCTCGTCTGGAGGGTTGTTAACACAGTGTCCAAAGAAGGGCCAGATGCATACAGAATTGTGTCGTTGAGTTGGTGAGCGGGTTTATTTGCAAGTGCATCGGCCATGTCGTACCCACAGCGTCTATTAAAGCATTCTCAAACCAGAAACCGTGGATTGATGGCAGCATTCACGCAAAACTGAAAGCACGAACCACTGCTTTTAATCAGGGCAAGGTGACCGGAAACATGACCGAATACACACAGTGTAGCTATTCCCTCCGCAAGGCAATCAAACAAGCTAAGCGTCAGTATAGAGACAATGGCTCAGACACGAGAGGCATGTGGCAGGCTCTACAGTCAATCATGGACTACAAAAGGAAAACCAGCCCCGTCGCGGACCAGGATGTCTTTTTCCCAGACAGACTAACCAACATCTTTAATCGCTTTGAGGACAATACTGACACGTCCCGCTACCAAAACCTGCAGGCTCTCCTTCACTGCAGCCGACGTGAGAAAAACATTTAAACCTGTCAACCCTTGCAAGGCTGCAGGCCCAGACGGCATCCCCAGCCGCGTCCTCAGAGCATGCGCAGACCAGCTGGCTGGTGTGTTTACTGACATATTCAATCAATCCTTATCCCAGTCTGCTGTGCGCACATGCTTCAAGAGGGCCACCATTGTTCCTGTTCCCAAGAAAGCTAAGGTAACTGAGCTAAATGACTATCGCCCCGTAGCACTCACTTCCGTCAACATGAAGTGCTTTGAAAGGCTAGTCAAGGACCATATCACCTCCACCCTACCTGACACCCTAGACCCACTCCAATTTGCTTACCGCCCCAATAGGTCCATAGACGACACAATCACACTGCACACTTCCCTGACTCATCTGGACAAGAGGAATACCTATGTGAGAATGCTGTTCACCGAATACAGCTCAGCATTTAACACCATAGTACCCTCCAAACTCGTCATCAAGCTCGAGACACTGGGTCTCGACCCGCCTTGTGCAACTGGGTCCTGGACTTCCTGACGGGCCACCCCCAGGTGGTGAGGGTAAGTAACAACATCTCCACCCCGCTGATCCTCAACACTGGGGCCCCACAAGGGTGCATTCTCAGCCCTCTCCTGTACTCCCTGTTCACCCACGACTGCGTGGCCATGCACGCCTCCAACTCAATCATCAAGTTTGCAGACGACACTGCAGGGGTAGACTTGATTACCAACAACGACTAGACAGCCTACAGGGAGGAGATGAGGGCCCTCGGAGTGTGGTGTCAGGAAAATAACCTCACACTCAATGTCAACAAAACAAAGGAGATGATCGTGGACTTCAGGAAACAGCAGAGGGAGCACCCCCTTTCTATCCACATCGATGGGACAGTAGTGGAGAGTGTAGTTCCTCTGTGTACACATCACAAACAAACTTAAATGGTCCAACCACACAGACAGCGTGGTGAAGAAGGCACAGCAGCGCCTCTTCAACCTTCAACCTCTTCAGGAGGTTAAAGAAATTTGGCTCGTCACCAAAAACACTCACAAACTTTACAGATGCACAATCGAGAGCATCCTGTCGGGCTGTGTCACCACCTGGAACGGCAACTGCTCCTCCCATAACTGTAAGGCTCTCCAGAGGGTAGTGAGGTCTACCTCAGGGTAGTGAAAACTACCTGCCCTCCAGAACACCTACACCACCCGATGTCACAGGAAGGCCAAAAAGATCATCAAGGACAACAACCACCAGAGCCATTGCCTGTTCACCCCTCTATCATCCAGAAGGCGAGGTCAGTACAGGTGCAGTCTCTGCGGTAGCAGAGAGAACAGTCTATGAATTGGGTGACTGGAGTATTTGACCATTTTTGGGCCTTCCTCTGACACCTAGTATATATGTCCTGGATGGCAGGACATATATTGGCCCCAGTGATGCTTGACCCTCTGCAGCGCCTTCTGGTCAGATGCAGAACAGTTGCCATACCAGGTGGAGATGGAACCGGTCAGGATGCTCTCAATGGTGTAGCTGTAGAACTTTTTGAGGATTTAGGGACCCATGCCAAATCTTTTTAGTCTCCTGAGGGGGGAAAAGTGTTGTCGTGCCCACTTCCCGACTGTCTTGGTGTGTTTGGACCATGATAGTTCTTTGGTGATGTGGACACCAAGGAACTTGAAACTCTCGACCCGCTCCACTACAGCCCCGTCAATGTTAATGGGGGCCTGTTCGGCCCTCCTTTTCCTGTAGTCCACGATCATCTCCTTTGTCTTGCTCACAGTGAGGGAGAGGTTGTTGTCCTGACACCACACCGCCAGGTCTCTGACCTCTCTATAGGCTCTCTCATCGTTGTCGTTGATCAGGCCTACCACTATTGTGTCGTCAGCAAGCTTAATGATGGTGTTGGAGTCATGTTTGGCCACGCAGTCCTTGGTGAACAGGGAGTACAGGAGGGGCGTAGCACGCATCCCTGAGTGGCCCCGCTGTTGAGGATCAGCGTGGCATATGTTTTCTTGCCTACCCTTACCACCTGTGGTGGCCCGTCAGGAAGTACAGGATCCAGTTGCAGAAGGAGGTGTTTAGTCCCAGGGTCCTTAGCTTAGTAATGAGCTTTGTGGGCACTATGGTGTTGAACGCTGAGCTGTAGTCACTGAACAGCATTCTCACAAAGGAATTCCTTTTGTCCAGGTGGGAAAGGGCAGTGCGGAGTGCGATTGAAATTGCATCATCTGTGGAGCTGTTGGGGCAGTATGCGAATTGGAGTGGGTCTAGGGTTTCCGGGATGATGGTGTTGATGTGAGCCACGACCAGCCTTTAAAAGCGCTTCATGGCTACTGACAAGAGTGCTTTGGGGCGGTAATCATTTGTGCAGGTTACCTTTCAAGCCCTGCTCCATCTGACGAGCGTCAGAGCCGGTGTAGTAGGATTCAGTCTTGCTCCTGTTTTGATGTTTTCCATGTTTGATGGTTTGTCTGAGGGCGTAGCGGGATTTCTTATAAGTGTCCGGATTAGTGTCCTGCTCCTTGAAAGTGGCATCTCTAGCCTTTAGTTCGGTGAGGATGTGGCCTGTAATCCATGGCTTCTGGTTGGGATATGTACGTACGATCACCGTGGTGACGGCTTCGTCGATGCACTTATTGATGAAGCTGGTGAGTGAGGTGGTATACTCCTCAATGGCATTGGATGAATCCCAGAACATATTCCAGTCTGTGCTTGCAAAACAGTCATGTAGCGTAGCATCTGCATCATCTGACCAATTTTTGCTTGTAAGCAAGAATCAGGAGGATAGAATTATGGTCAGATTTGCCAAATGGAGGGTGAGGGAGAGCTTTGTATTTGTCTCTGTGTGTGGAGTAAAGGTGGTCTAGAGTTTATTTTCCTCTGGTTACACGTGGCATGCTGGTAGAAATCAGGTAAAACGGATTTGCCTGTATTAAAATCCATGGCCAATAGGAGCTCTGCTTCTGGATGAGCATTTTCTTGTTTGCTAATGGCCTTATACTGCTAATTGAGTGTGGTCTTAGTGCCAGCATCTGTTTGTGGTGGTAAATAGACAGCTATGAATAATATAGATGAGAAGTCTCTTAGTAGATAGTGTGGTCTACAGCTTATCATAAGGTACTCTACCTCAGACGAGCAATACCTCAATATTTCTTTAATACTAGACATCGAGCACCAGCGATTATTGACAAATAGACCCACACTCCCGCCCCTCAGATGCTCTGTCCTGCCGATGCACGGAAAACCCAGCCAGCTCAGTATTATCCGTGTCGTCGTTCAGCCACGACTCGGTGAAACATAAGATATTACAGTTTTTAATGTCCCGATGATAGGATAGTCTTAATCGTAGATTGTCCAGTGTATTATCCAATGATTGCACATTGGCCAATAGTACAGATGGTAGTGGAGGTTTACTCACTCTTCTCTGAATTCTCACGACGCAACACAACCCGATCTCCTTCCCCTTTTTCTCCATCTTTTCTTCATGTGAATGACAATCCTGACTAGTCTCCCAGTCCCTGCGCTGAAAAACATCCCCACAGCATGATGCTGCCACCACCATGCTTCACCATAGGGATGGTGTCAGGTTTCCTCCAGACTTGACGCTGGCATTCAGGCCAAAGAGTACAATCTTGGTTTCATCAGACCAGAGAATCTTGTTTCTCATGGTCTGAGAGTCTTTAGGTGCCTTTTGGCAAACTCCTAGCGGGCTGTCATGTGCCTTTTACTAAGAGTGGCTTCCGTCTGGCCACTCTACCATAAAGGCCTGGTTGGTGGAGTGCTGCAGAGATGGTTGTCCTTCTGGAAGGTTCTCCCATCTCCACAGAGGAACTCTGGAGCTCTGTCAGAGTTAACATCGCGTTCTTGGTCACCTCCCTGACCAAGGCCCTCATCCCCCGATTTTTCAGTTTAGCCGGGCGGCCAGCCCTAGGAAGAGTCTTGGTTGTTCCAAACTTCTTCCATTTAAGAATGATGAAGGCCACTATGTTCTTGGGGACCTTCAATGCTGCAGACATTTTATTTTACCCTTCCCCAGATGTGTGCCTCGACACAATGTCTCGGAGCTCTATGGACACAATTCCTTCGACCACATGGCTTGGTTTTTTCTCTGACATGCACTGTGAACTGTGGAACCTTATATAGACAGGTGTGTGCCTTTCCAAATCATGTCCAATCAATTTAATTTACTCCAATCAAGATGTAGATACATCTCAAGGATGATCAATGGAAACAGGAGTAGAAAGGGTCTGAATACTTATTACATTTGCAAACATTTCTGAAAAACTGTTTTCGCTTTGTCATTATGGGGCATTGTGTGTAGATTGATGAGGAAAACATTTATTTAATCCATTTTAGAATAAGACTGTAAGGTAACAAAATGTGGAAAAAGGGAAGGGGTCTGAATGTTTTCTGAATGCACTGTATATGGAGTACACAATGCAATGAAATACTTACTGGCATGTACCTGTTGACAATGCAACAACAATAGAAAAAGTAAGTAGCTAAGTGAATAAAAAGAGTAACACAAATAAAAGCTCAAAAAAATGAATTCACCAACTGGTTAATGGGCAGTTTTTTTAAACCAAATAGTTGTGAGATGGCTATAAATCAGTCGTTCTGCCCCTGAACAAGGCAGTTAACCCACTGTTCCTAGGCCGTCATTGTAAATAAGAATTTGTTCTTAACTGACTTGCCTTGTTAAATAAAGGTTAAATAAAATAAAATAAAAAAGATAGCCTGTATGGAAATAACAGACATGAGCTAAGCATGTTTACCTGTCGAATGGAATAGATTATAAGACCTCTATGATTCATTTCATTTTGTCAGTTCTACCTCAACATTGCTAATTTTAAACAGGGTTAAATATAATGTTGTAGTAAAGTTCAGCTTCAGTCCACAGGTCGGCACTGTGTCACTGTCAGAAGATATGTGCTTCAAGTCAGAAAAACATTCTCTCATCTCTTCGGTCTTAACTAGCTAGCCAGCCAGTAGCTACCGATGTGGATAGCCAGCCAAACTAGCTACAGAAACTAAACCCATCAAATACACTTGCTGGAAATAAACCTATTTCCTAATATCATGACTTATATCCAGTGGCAATTTTAGCAAAATAAATAAATAAATGGAATGCATGCCAGCAAAGCCACTACACAACACAACACTAAACAATACATGAATTGCACTACAACGGTGACAAATGGTGCCCAAAAACTGTTAGGGCTTGTCCCAACAGCAGAGTCCCAACAGCAGTCCCAACATCTTACCGCTGCTACACCTGGCTATCAGTGGAGTCTTGTCTGGCAGCAAAACAGCTCATTCAGCCTCATTTACTGCCTTTAAAAAAAATATAGCTGATATAGCTGACTTGCTTAAACAAATGTGGTTTCTACTGACAATTGAGATGTACAAACTATGTCGTAAGGGGATGACAATTGGCTAAGAGGCAATCCGTAATTTTGATTAAGACAATGAGTGAGCTAGGACGGACGTAATGTTCGTCAATATAACTATTTGTTTAGCACTTTTGAAATGTACAGCAACATATTTCAGAACATGGGCCATTGTTACAGTGCTCTCCCTGTACACCAAGTTAGAACTGTAGGCTAAACAAAGTGGGCATATAAGCAGACAATGAAAGCTCTTACAATATTTGATGATTACATTTCTCTAAAACAGGTTCTCTAAAACAAGAACACTGAGCCAATCACGACGCAGCGCTTCATATTTTCTGCTGGCTTGCCCGACCACAACAGAAAGCACTGAGCTAGGCTGAAACACATGCATTACTCAATAAAAAAAAGAGACCATGTTTGTAAGTGGCTTTATTAACTCAATGATATATATTATTTTTACATTGTTTGCAAACTGGTATGTGACACGTATTAATGACAAAATAACATGCCAAACAGGCAAGCCTGTTTTTGGAAAAAATGTGGGGCTCTGCCCCACCTACCCTGAATGACAAGTCACCACTGCTTATATCAATATCCTTAGCTTGCCCATTCACTAAATATACTGTTCATTAACTCTGACTGACAGCCAATAGCTTAAGGATGCTGACTACTAACGCTAGCTTATTTTCATTAGCCAACCCTTATGCTGAGGGAGACTAGCTTGTTAGCTACCACCAACCCTGCACAAAACTGTGGCTAACTCTGCTGCCTCTGCACCTCAACCTGCTCGTCTTTTTGCTTCTCCTTTGGAATACATTTTGAATATCCATAATTGCTCTGTGCTATGCTGCAGACTGACTGAGTGACAGACATTTTGCTGAGTGATGACATTGACATCTAACCGGTGCTGTAGGGGTGGGGGAATGGTCAAGGGACATGAGCGGTCCACTGGTAAAATTAGTTGGTAAAACGTTTTATTTTATACCGCATAGGACAGGTGATGTGTGTGTGGTTTTTTTTTTTACCACCAAAAGGTTCAGGGCTTGATCAAAAACATCTGGGCTGAAGCCCTTCAAGCCCAGGCCTAATGACGCCACTGTAATTGTGTACAATGTTTGTTTATTAATTCATTGTCACATTTAGCAAGAAACATGTTTGTAAGAAGCAATATGGGTCATTAAATGCTAATTATAATTTGTTCTGTCAGTCACGTCGTGTGCGGAAGTTTTCCTTGTCATTGGTTCAACTTCCATCAGGGTGGAGATAGAGTTTGGACATCACGTGGTGTTATAATAAGCCGATTGGAATTTTTCTCGGAGCAAAAGCCCTATCACCGACCTATTCGTGACATTCTTATGTTAAGAGAAACATAGGCTGTATGTATGATTCCCCATTTCAAGTTTTGGAACTTTGTATCATTATATAATAAGAGATGATATTTAACATTAGCCTACATTATACCCTGGTTTACTATTTGGCTTGCAGTTGTCTGCTTTTTAATAGCTAGTTAGAAGATATTGCTCACCGAGCATTTTGAAGTTAGTTGCACATTTAAAAAGTTTAGATGTGTTGCGCGTTAGCCTACACTGCGTGCTCATTTTGAATAATACATAGACCTAGGTGTTTAAGTTGCAGTTTCTGTAGACTAAACTAACAGTGCGCGCAGGTACCCAAGGGTACCCAAAAACGTCATTATGGGCGACAATCCTGACTTTGATAACAAAGCAATTAAAGAGGAGAAAAATGGTCTGGATCTGAGGAAAACGAACCCTTCCAAATCCGTGGACATGGAGGAACAAATTGAATGTACGAGCATCTCGAATGAGAACCAGGACAATAGGCCTTCAACTACCACGCGTTTATACAAAAGGAGATGGGTGATGGTGTTCCTTTTCAGCTGTTACTCCCTGTGCAACGCATTTCAATGGATCCAATACGGAATAATCAACAATATTTTTATGAAATTTTACAATGTGGACTCTTTTACCATTGACTGGATGTCAATGGTCTATATGTTGACCTATATTCCTTTTATATGGCCTGTCTCCTGGCTTTTGGACAAAAAGGGACTGCGGCTCATAGCACTGATGGCCACCGCAATTAATTGCCTTGGGACATGGATCAAGGTGGCCAGCGTCAGGTCAAACTTATTTTGGGTGACGATGCTCGGACAGTTTGCCAGTTCCCTATCCCAGGTCTTCATCCTTGGGATGCCCTCCCGCCTGGCATCGGTTTGGTTTGGTTCCGAAGAGGTGTCCACCGCCTGTTCCATCGGCGTTTTTGGGAATCAGGTGAGTTTATCCCACCTCAAGCAAAGGTACCCTATTAAGTTAAAAAGAGTTGCGATTGATTTAGTTTCTAATTCGCCTAACATATTGATTGACTGATCAAAATAAAGAGTGCACATACATGTGGTGTTTTGAAAAAGGTCGGTCTTAGAGGAGAAGTAACTTATTATTTGACATCTTAGATGATGAATGAATAATGAATAAGAACATCTCAATGTCTTAAACTGGACAGTTCATTGGCTCAGACGACATATAGGCCTACAGTATGGCATGTATGACCAATGGCCATCAAGAGAGGGTCCTTACTTTTTGTGGTATTTTAGATGTAAAAGTTGTTTAGACAAATTATCATACATTGAAAGTGGTTAACATGTTATGATTTAGCCCAGAGCAATCCATATTCATTCACACATGGATCTAGGCTACTGTCATTCTGCAATGGATGCTTTGTTGAGCATTGAAAGCATCTTGAGCATGCATCCTCTTTTAATAAAGTTCTGACACTTTGAACACAATCTGGAACTGAAAGTATCTACAACCTCTCTTAGGGCGAGATTTGTCTTATTTCCTCCCTCAAAACACCCAATTAATCAAATTATAGATTGGGTAGTTGACTTCTAAATGCAATATGTAATATGTATAATTACACTACTGCAATATGCCTGTATTCAGTATCCAACTACGTTGAAGTCAAACCTTAAACTGGAGGCCATTTGGGACTTACAATGCTGAGGCAAATGATGAAAGTCAAATCAATTTATTGGGGATTATGAAAGAATGTTCATAATACCTTTTGAGCTGCATATTATTCTCCGTTAGAGGTTAATATTGCTGGTCCTGTGGACTCACTAATCCAGGCGCATAGTGAGTTACATGCATAGTGACAAGCATGTCCTAAAAACTGATCTGAGATGATTTTCATAGGCAGCTTCACATCCACTGCTCCAATAAAGTAGCTTTCCAACCAACCGCAGGCATTTTGTTCTTTGTGAGCCTCTTTGCTGGATTATCTCTTTTCAGAGCTCACTTTTGTATGGATTTAAAATATATCTGATTTAGCCTACTTGTATGACTAAAGTAGCCCTGTGGTTAAGTGTTTGAGTTGATAACAATGATATACTAAACATGCTGTTTGAGCTTAGTTACCAGTATAGCTTTGTGCTCAAATAATAATATTAAATATTTATTTTTTGAGGTGTGTGTGTGTGTGTGTGTGTGTGTGTGTGTGTGTGTGTGTGTGTGTGTGTGTGTGTGTGTGTGTGTGTGTGTGTGTGTGTGTGTATAATGTGCTGAGTAGGGTGGGGAGTTTTTCTCCTGCAAGTTCAACTCTACATCTTTCCAACCCCATATCTTCCTACCTATCCAATCATCTCCTTGGGATGTAGCCCTTTCTGTATGGATGATCTCTTTGAATATGTTTACTTTTTAAAAACAATTCAGCTCTCAGGCTTAAAATGTTTCAGACAGACACTGACATAAAAGGTTATACTCTAATGCTAACCTGAAAATTGCAACATACAAATCTTGAAACTCCATGAGAAGACATCATGTCAAACCATTTCAACATTTTTGTGTGTACCTTTTTCTAAAATTGCAGCACATTTCAATATGTCATCACCATAACTGTCAAATACACAACATTGAGCATCTCTATAGCTGAATGATGGACAAACATTTTCAGAAGTATTTCTGTTATGTTTTCTAATACAACTCAATGGATCTTCCACGATTGGCTAGGTTTCTTGAGAATTCTGTCACTACAGCAATTTATGGAATTCAAAGAAAAACTCTGAAAAATATGAAAATATAAAGGTAAGTAAGGGGAAATGACATGGTACAATTCCACCATCTTCTGCCAGTACAGTGTATGCAGCTGTACAGTAGGCTATGCAGCTGTACAGTAGGCTATGCAGCTGTACAGTAGGCTACACTTAATCACACACTTAATGCATTAATGCAGCTACTTTTCTACAGGTATGTTAAATTGTCGCTCTTTTAAAAATCCTTTATGTATTTATAAGGAAATCCGCTAAAATATTTTATGAAACTAATAGACTAGCCTATTATTGATAAAACCCAAAATTAGACACTTCATACACTCCAGTGGGTGGTGAAGACATTCCAGGACATCACTGGCACCGTGCTCCTTCCCATCTATCTATTCGAAACGGTGCCCGAGGAAGGCCAGCAGCGTGATCAAGGACCCCACTCACTCCAGCCATGAGCTGTTCTCTCCCTCACTGTCGGGCAGACGACATCGGAGCATGAGGTCTGATACCAACAGGCTCGGAGACAGTTTCTATCTACAAGCCATCAGACTGCTGAACACCTGAACTGGATTGACCACCTGCACAGCCTCTCCGCAATTTAGCACACATGCACTCACTCAAGTGCACACCCACACAGATATGCACTCATCCATACACACATGCACGCACGCACACATGCACGCACACACACACACACACACTCACACATTCATGCTAAACACACATCACAACTGCTGCTAACAGACTCTTGTTGTATCTTTGGCTATGCCGGATTAAGTGAAAAGACATTCTATTCTATAAAATACTTTCTCCGTAATTAATATTACCTGATTGAGCTAATCATGTAAATGTAATTAACTAGAAAATCGGGGCACCACAAAATAATATTTATAGAGCTGTTATCTTCCGAATAATCTCTTAAAGACCAAGTAATATTTTACATCAATAGCAGTCAATATTAATCGTAACCTTATTTCAGTCTCATCTGAAAGTTGCAAATTCTTGGTTATCTTCACGAACCCTGGCTAACAAGTTGAATCAGCAATACAAAATTGGGTTTAATTATTTATTTACTAAATACCTAACTAATCACACTGAATTACATATACACAGAATGAATCATACCTTGATTACAAATTATGTCATAAAGGAAAATGTCCCTAGCGGACGGAACAGATATGACAGCTGGATACACAAAGGAAAGTGGGTTGGGTTTGAGTGAAAGAGCGGGAATACTGAAGAACAAAGTGTGAAGCTGTGATATCGTAAATACAGTATCTTGTGCATTCTAAATTACCGCCCATTTGGAAAAGGAAAATGCAATAAATATTTACTCTGAGCTGCGCTTCAATAGGTTGGTGGTAGATGGATGGCCGTGTTGCCCAACAGAGTCCTTTGTCCTTTGAAGAGTGTCTCTGGTGGGGAACGGGAAATGTTGTAGTGTCGTCTTTGGGTGGTAGACGGGATACTCTGTCTGTCCTTTCCTAGCCCACGTTTTTAGCTGATGTTGCTAACTCAACGGCTGGGATGTCTCACTTCTTTAGTGAATAAGAGTTCAAAGTTCATACCATTCACAACCAAAGCTCACGCTGAGGTTGGCTTAGTTGTGTAGTTGACATGTTAGTCCTTTTTAACGTATGAACCGTCGTCCTCACTTCCTCGGAACAGGAGGTTATATTGACGTCAAGGCTTAATATAGGAAGGGAGAGGAGGGCGTGTTTCATTGGTTATAACCAATGTCTCTTCACGTGGGCGGGCCACTGAGTCGGTCCTAATTCACTCAATTCTCACATTTTAGAAGCTAAAACCGCATTTCATCCCATCACAAATAATTACATATTCAAACATTTAAATTGCACAACAATTCCATGTGAATCTGATAACTATAATGTGTAGACTTTCCACTGTAGTGTTTAAGTCATCCTATCATTGATGAGAATGTCTCAGATGACAACCGAACTGACATCATATTCATTATGTACCAGCGCATATGTTCAACTGGTTGGGTTACCAAAATATGGTTAATTTCCCCTCGCCTTCTGATGTTCCCAGAATCTCTATGTTAACCAAGGGATTTTCAATAGACACATCAGTAGGGTAGAGAAAGGAAAAAGGGGGGGGGGGGGGGGGGGTATTTATGACTGTCATAAACCTACCCCCAGGCCAGCGTCATGACACTCTTATTATAATTGCTAAACACTGTACAATTGTAATACGCGCCCCCAACCCCCCTTCCAAAAACATGTGTAAATATTGGACTATAAATTGTGCCTTCCTGTGTTATACTTATGCAAAAAAATATATACACTACCGTTCAAAAGTTTGGGGACACTTCGAAATGTCCTTGTTTTTGAAAGATAAGCACATTTTTTTGTCCATTAAAATAACATCAAATTGATCAGGAATACAATGTAGACATTGTTAATGTTGTAAATTACCATTTTAGCTGGAGATGGCAGATTTTTAATGGAATATCTACATAGGCGTACAGAGGCCCATTATCAGCAACCATCACTCCTGTGTTCCAATGGCACGTTGTGTTAGCTAATCCAAGTTTATAATTTTAAAAGGCTTGCTAGAAAACTCTTTTGCAATTATGTTAGCACAGCTGAAAACTGTTCTGATTAAATAAGAAATAAAACTGGCCTTCTTTAGACTAGTTGAGTATCTGGTGCATCAGCATTTGTGGGTCCGATTACAGGTTAAAAATTGCCTGAAACAAATAACTTTCTTCTGAAACTCGTCAGTCTATTCTTGTTCTGAGAAATGAAGGCTATTCCATGCGAGAAATTACCAAGAAACTGTGTACTACTCCCTTCACGGAACAGCACAAACTGGCCCTCACCAGAATAGAAAGAGGAGTGGGAGGCCCCGGTGCACAACTGAGTAAGAGGACAAGTACATTAGAGTGTCTAGTTTGAGAAACAGACACCTCGCAAGTCCTCAACTAGCAGATTGATTAAATAGTACCCGCGAAACACCAGTCTCAACGTCAACAGTGAAGAGGCAATTCTGGGATGCTGGCCTTCTAGGCAGAGTTGCAAAGAAAAAGACATATCTCAGACTGGTGAGTAAAAATGTACAGATTAAGATGGGCAAAAGAACACAGATACTGGATAGAGGAACTCTGCCTAGAAGGCCAGCATCCCGGAGTTGCCACTTCACTGTTGACTTTGAGACCGAAATCTATCCTAATATTCAGCTATATTTCAAATAGCAGAAATTAAACATTTTCTTTCCTTCCTTTATTGCCTATGTGGATAAGCTTAATAGCAGGCTTACTTTTTAACGAACAATCTTTACATGGCCTATTTGGAATGCATTTGTAGTTTTAGTCTCAGTTTACATAAAAAGGGTGGTGTTGGTCGGGCTTCAAGCTTGCTGTGAAGTTGTTCCTTCTCCTTTTCCGTTAAAAGTTTATGATCAGCAGTTGTATAGGACATAGCAGAGACTGAAGGGGCAGTATACCATTGCAATTTTCCACTGTGCTCAATCCCATGAGAGCTATAGACAGCTTTTCTTTTGACTTGAAAATAATATGGACTGGGTCTGGCCCTACAGTCCTATATACATAATCATAAGATGTGTCTTGTTTAGTTGAAAAATGTACACAAATAGACATATAACCCACAATAAGTAGAACACAACTTGTCGTTTTATGATAGGCTACATTATATAGCAGTGGTGCCTGGAAAGTGGGCATACTCTAATTTTGCCCAACATTTTTTAAACAGACCACCCGGTGAAGGAAAGGTGCCCTGTGTCAAGAATTCTATGACAAACTCTGACATACACTCTGAATGACTTAAAATGATCAATCCCATATTGGTCTTTCACAGTCAGGCCAATCCAAGCTGCACTGTGCAAGTAGGCAAATAGTAGAACTACTATTGGAATAGATAAATGAGGCTGTCAACTAAGTCTGAAATACACAGGTTTCTGATTTGTTCTTTTTTTTTCTTCGGGTTTTCACTTTCAAAGTCACACTTTTCTCATAAAAACAACAACAATTTTGGATGTTTTAAGTCCACATCAAAGCTTAAACCACATCTGGAGACCACTTTCAAAGTCTGGGGAAAAATCAACTAAATTTAGATTTTTGAGTGTAGTTACCCTGTAATTCAACTGTGCATTCACCTAGCACTGTTGTTTGGTTAGCAGGGTTTCTGTAGCGTACATGTTATGGAGTTTGCAAAATGGCCACTGGATTGATGCCAGTAGTGGAAAAAGTAACCAATTGTCATACTTACTTAAAAGTAAAAATAACTTAATAGAAAATGAGTCACCCAGTAAAATACTACTTGAGTAAAAGTCTAAAAGTATTTGGTTGTAAATATACTTCAGTATCAAAGGTAAATGTAATTGCTAAAACATACTTAAGCATCAAAAGTAAATCATTTCAAATTGCTTATATTAAGCAACCCAGATTTTCTTGGAGGCTTGAACGAGGAGAGCAACACCACACCTCATGTAGTAGTACATCCTAGCCATGTCGAGCTCTCTGTAAATAGATTTTAGACTTGTGTAACCAACACACAGGGTGCTAACTCTCCTGTGCTCCAGAAAAGCATTGGGCTGCTAAGCTGAAGCCTAGGCATTGACTCATGGAGCCAAAACAACTCTTTAGGTCTCAGGCAAGGTTAGGCCTACTCATCAATCATGTGTGGTAACTAAACCACCTCAGTTACAATTCCCTATCCTTGGACCTCCTTTTCCTCATAAAAACCCATTTGAGCCACGGAACAAATATGAATGACAGGGTTCGAACAAGTGTCACATCAGAAAAGCACATTAGTTCGCTAAACCAAAGCCTATAGCCAATGTAACTCTTCAGGTATCAGGCAAGGTTACTCAACATGTAAACAACTAACCAGGATGAAGTGGTTTGGTGAACACACACGTGATGAGTAACTTTGCCTGAGACCAGAAGAATGTAATTAGCTTCTCAAGATAGAGTGCCTATAGGCTTTGGCTTAGCAGGCTAAGATGTCTTTCTGGTGTACAGAATATCAGGTTTGAATCCCTAGGCTACCTAGCTAAAATGCTTCCTCGCTAGCCTAACTCATGGGCAACGATGCGCCAGGCAGCTAGTTAACATTAGCATACTACATCTAGCTACATGTTGAACTTCCATCCTCTCAGGCCAGGGGCACAATTTATGGATTTATGGTTGGATCAGAAACACTGTTATAATCATTGGCTAGGGTTAGGGTTCAAATCACAGTTGAGCTCATTCAGTTTAACTCAATGCTGATTGGCTATTATAAAAAAATATATCAAGGGAGGCCAAATACTCGCTGGTTTCCTTGTATTCAATGCTACGGGCAGCAATAATGTCATACTCTTTTTGACTAGACATCATCATAGATAAGCTATACATACTGAGACAGAGGGGCTCTGTTTTGTTTGCTCGAATGCTTTCCCCAGTGAGATACATTCAGCCTCTTGTGAATTGAAGGACCTTTATGAAACACAGAGAGGCGAAAGATAAAAAAACATATATATACTTTTTTACAATTATTTTTTATTGGTAAATTATTTTGGGAAGACTTGGCATCCATGCCATTTTCTGTTTACCCTTTACAATGTTCATTTTGAATGTCTGATTACAGTTTACAATTCTCAGTTAATCCTTTTTTAATTGAATTTAAATGTTTGTTGTGGTATGAATCATTTACACGGATGTTTGTCCTGTATATTGTGTTGTTGGTGCCGTATTATGTTGAGGATTGTGTTGCCACATTGCCGCACAAGGGTTGCATGGTGTCTTAGTTCAGGCATCTCTGGCAGTCTGTTTAATATCTATAAAACCCAGCAATTAAGACGTTTTTAACTGGTGCTATGATTCAGTTCAGAGGGGATCCTCATTTCTGGTCTGTGAAAGACATTAGGATCCCATCCCGTGAACAATATATTAATGACATTAACTTCTCAGAAATCGAATTGTATATGGGGGCTATTTGTTTACCTGAGGTCAAAACATTGCATTATTTTGAAACATGAAAGGAAACCTTTGTCATGATGCGTGGAGGTCTCTGGGTTTCTCTTTCTGCACTAGCAGGTGCTGTGACAGAAGTTCACAACCATTATACTCATGCTGCCAAACTGGACATATGAAAGTCTCTTCAGACCCATATCTCTGGCCATTCCTGAAAAGAAAGGACATTTAGTGACATTTTCACAAGTGACCTGACCTCATAACTTTTAGCATCTTGTTTTCACTGGATCATGAAATGACACTCACACTGCAGCATCCAATACAAAACAGGGTTTGGATCTGCTTTTGTTGTCCAGGTTTCATGGTCAACTTTATTATACATATTATTAGCCAATTTTGTCAGTACATGCTCTACCATTTGAGGTCAGGGTACCACGGAGTCATTGGCTGATAATAACAAAGATTGAAAATAAACTGGGTGAGGTTTGAGTTTATGCTCTGTTGAGGTAATGCTCAAGACAGGTGATGTAATGTGATCTGGCATTAGAAGACCCTATTTATGCCACGAACACTGAGGCTATGCCCAATAACTGAAATCAAATTTAAAAAATTGTCACATGCGCCAAATACAACAGATGTAGACTTTGAGTTTATTTTATTTTACAGGGACAGTGCACATTAATCAACTTTTCAGTAGAAGTGCTGGTTTTAGCCAGCTGGCTAACCTTCAATCGCAGTGCCTGGGCAGGTTATTAAAAACAATTACAATAACAATACAGATAAACAATGAGCAGTGAGTGCCTCCCGAGTGGCGCAGCGGTCTAAGTCACTGCATTGCAGTGCTAGAGGCATCACTACAGGTCCGGGTTTTATCCTGGGTTGTGTCGCAGCAGGCCGAGACCGGGAGACCCATGCGGCGGCGCACAATTGACCCAGCGTCGTCCGGGTTAGGGGAGGGTTAGGCCGGCCGGGATGTCCTTGTCCCATCGCGCTCTAGCGACTCCTGCGGCGGGCTGTGCACTGACACGGTCGCCAGTTGGACGGTGTTTCCTCCGGCACATTGGTGTGGCTGGCTTCCTGGTTAATCAAGCAGTGTGTCAAGAAGCAGTGCGTCTTGGCAGGGTTGTGTTTCAGAGGACGCATGGCTCTAGACCTTTGCCTTTCCTGAATCAGTACGGGAGTTGCAGCGATTAGATAAGACTGTAACTACCAACTGGATATCACGAAAATGAGGAGAAAAAGGGGTAAAAAATAAATGAATTAATAAATGTTACTATGATCAGTAAGCACATGCAGAGCAACATAGGACAAGCAACAAGTAGCACGCAGCAATCGCAACAAAATAAAATTCATAAAAGCAACAAAGTGTTTCCACACTTCAGGAGCTACTGACAACTTTAACGTGAAATGCTTACTTACAAGCCCTTTCCCAACAATGCAGAGTTAAAAAGAAACGTAAAAACAAATAGTAACACTACAAAATAACAAGGCTATATACAAGGAGTACCGGTACCGAGTCAATGTGCAGGGTACTCTGCCCTAACTGCTGGATATCACAAGAAGGTCATATGAGGAGCAGGTGCATCTTTTCTTAAGGTCTATTGTAGAATATTTGGATTGTGTATGTTCATTCAACACTGGTGAGCTGGCTGGGCAGATCATGTAGTACAGTGGTTCCCAAACTGTGAGGCACGCCCCCTAGGGGGAGCATGAGGGGTTTGCAGGGGGGGAGTGGGCCCCCCCCCCCAAAAAAATTGTATTTTTTTATTTTTTTCAAGGAACTTTAAACTTACTCTTGAAAGTTGTAATAGTATAATGCACAATGTGCAATTTCAAAATTGGGCAGTGCATCATCAGTTCCTCTTGTCATGTTAGTCATTGTATACCATAGAGAGCTATTTATAACTGGTCAGAAATATCCAGATCAACTAGCCCATGTCAGCTAATGTGTTTTTATTTAGTTTTTTTTTGCCAATGGATATTGTTGTATTTTTTCCATTCAAATATCACATGGCAAAATGTATAGAATTGCAAGAAAATGTGCTTTAAAATGGCAAAATCCTCTTTGCACCCTGTGACAAAAGGTGTAGAATTGCAGTAAATAAGCTTTAAGCCTGGAAAATTCTCTCCACCAACAAGAGCGGCGTGAACAGTTTGTGTCATGAACAGTGCTTGTGCCTCTAGAAATAGACGTGTGCATGCGGGGGGCAGTGAAAAAATTTGGCAGCGCCTGATGTAGAACAGTAAAAACATAGAAGGTCTAGTCTAAGCGTACCGTACTATGAGTCTCACATGGTCAAGAACGTAAATATAAGTTTGCATCATCTCCACTGTTGTTTAAGTCCAAGTCCCTGACATTAATGCTTGAGTGTGACTTTAGCATGTGGCAGGGGGGGTATTAGTGATTTGTATTTGACATTTGTATCTTATAGTTATTGAGAAAGAATTGATTGAAGTTGGAATATTTGTGACATTATAGCTTTACCGAAGCCTCCTTTAAGACTTCATAATGTTTCATCTGTAGGTGTTACAAAGCAAAAGTTGGAGTCATATGAAGCTTTACCGCTCGCTCTGTAATATGAGTAGTACTTTGATTTCAATAACATGCATAACAAGTTTACATACACTAAGTTGACTGTGCCTTTAAACAGCTTGGAAAATTCCAGAAAATGATGTCATGGTTTTAGAAGCTTCTGAGTCAATTGGAGGTGTACTTGTGGATGTATTTCAAGGCCTACTGTAAAGGAGTCTGTGTGTAGCTGGTGAGATGAGTCAGACGCAGGACAACAGATATGAAGTAATAAAATACTTTACTCAAAAATTCAAACATAGCACGTAATATACACGGCCACACAATATGGACCACAATACAACAAACAATCACTCACAAATACAACATGTAGAACAGGGGGTTAAATAATAAACAAGTAATTGATGAAGGTACCACGTTCATCTGTACCAACAATAGTACACAAGTATAAACACTGTGGGCCCAGGCAGCCGTCATACCGCTCAGGAAGGAGACGTGTTCTGTCTTCTAGAGATGAACGTACTTTGGTGCGAAAAGTGCAAATCAATCCCAGAACAACAGCAAAGGACATTGTGAAGATGCTGGAGGAAACAGGTACAGAAGTATCTATATCCACAGTAAAACGAGTCCTATATCGACATAACCTGAAAGGCCGCTCAGCAAGGAAGAAGCCACTGCTCCAAAACCACCATAAAAAAAGCCAGACTACGGTTTGCAACTGCACATGGGAACAAATATCATACTTTTTGGAGAAAGGTGTTTTCGTCTGATGAAACGAAAATAGAACTGTTTGGCTATAATGACCATTGTTATGTTTGGAGGAAAAAGGGGGAGGCTTGCAAGCTGAAGAACACCATCCCAACCGTGAAGCACGGGGGTGGCAGCATCATGTTGTGGGGGTGCTTTGCTGCAGGAGGGACTAGTGCATTTCACAAAATAGATGGCATCATGAGGGAGTAAAATTATATATATTGAAGCAACATCAGTCAGGAATTTAAAGCTTGGTCACAAATGGGTCTTCCAAATGGGCAATGACCCCAAGCATTTACTTATTTTACCTTTATTTAACTAGGCAAGTTAAGAACAAATTCTTATTTTCGATGACGGACATCACAGAGCCCTGACTTCAATCCTATAGAAAATTTGCGGGCAGAACTGAAAAAGTGGGTTAACTGCCTGTTCAGGGGCAGAACAACAGATTTTTTCTTTGGGGATTTGAACTTTCAACCTTACTAGTCCAGCACTCTAACCACTAGGCTACCCTGCCGCCCCAGGAATACTTCCAAAGTTGTGGCAAAATGACTTAAGGACAACAAAGTCAAGGTATTGGAGTGGCCATCACAAAGCCCTGACCTCAATCCTATAGAAAATTTGTGGGCAAAACTGAAAAAGTGTGTGCGAGCAAGGAGGCCTACAAACCTGACTCAATTACACCAGCTCTGTCAGGAGGAATAGGCCTATTTTCACCCAACTTATTGTGGGAAGCTTGTGGAAGGCTACCCAAAACATTTGACCCAAGTTAAACAATTTAAAGGCAATGCTACCAAGTACTAATTGAGTGTATGTTAACTTCTGACCCACTGGGAATATGATGAAAGAAACAAAAGATGAAATAAATCATACTATTATTGACATTTCACATTAAAATAAAAGGGGTGATCCTAACTGACCTAAAAACAGGGAATTTTTACTAGGATTAAATGTCAGGAATTGTGAAAAAGCACTGGAAGTTATTTTAAATATGTCATATGTGTTTTCTTTTATGCCTCAAATTAAACAAATTGTGCCTTGGTAATGATCCCTTTTTCCAAGCTTTGTTTCATATGTCTGTAGGTGTGAGGGGAGGAGTCATTGAATGATCATGTATTTTTGTCTCCTTCACTCACAGTTGGGCATTGCCATTGGCTTCCTGGTGCCACCCATTCTCGTGCCAAATGTTGACAATATAGACGAGCTGGCATACCACATCAGCATCATGTTCTACATCACTGCTGGAGTGGCCACCGTGATCTTCATCCTTGTGGTCTTCTGTAAGTCCCGAGGGAAAATGGCCAGTCTTATGCACAGTACATCCTGTGGCTAACACATAGAGTTGGCCAGTAGAGTCACTCCTTCCTAAACTCATCCCAATTATAACGTATAACTCTTTCAGTCATTATGAGCCTTGAGGTGTTAAATTCATTATAATGCCAATATGAGGGGCCAGATTGACCTATCCCCTAACATTGTCAATGTCACAACAACTCATAGTTAACTCTTGGTAGGGAAAAAATAGAGCCTCAGTTCATAACCTTGTGCCGAAGAAATTTGGTTTCCGACTTGCTTCATTGTAAGATTATTTAAACGGGGACACATAGCTCTGCTTTGGCAGTAGGAATACAATTACATTGCAGCATTGCATCTCTGGGGCTTACCATTGGTTCTGTAGTCTCCTGTCCTGGATATCTAATTGTCCCTGACTGTCATGTTCTCCTGGCAGGGTTGGTGGATAGGTCAGCAGTCTCAGGGATTAGTGTGTGTTGAGATGTGCTCTGAACAGACCACCTAGCGTCTCTTCACTCACTCGCTGTGGCAGGGCTGCAATCGCTGTAATTGACCGAGATCTCTTTAGTTGTGATATTAAAACGGAGTAGGGACATTGAGAGGTCTAGTATAGAGTGATTCCTTTGCCCCTCTAGACTCTGTTTAATGACTGACACTTTCTCAGAGTGATGACATGGTAGGATAGATAGAGGTATTCACATGAGTCACATGGACTTCAGTAACCTATGTTTGTCCAGTGTTCATGACTTCTGCAATTACCCTCAGTTAAAACCGCTGAACTGCCTTTTTAAGGTATTTTTTATTTCATCACACAAACCAGGTCATCCCTGGTTTGGGGCTTCCCATGTTTTGTTGAAAGAGGCACATTGGGCAAGCTTAGACATGGAACCTAGCCTTAGATGAAGAACGGGGATTCACTGCCTGACCTGCCATTATTTATCTTTTCTGGACTCTTGGGAAACGAAACTCTCCTCCGGTGTCAGCAGACAGTATTGAGTAGCGACTTAACGAATTGATCAAACTGAACACAGGATAAGACAAGGCCCTTTCTATCTCCCCAGACTGCTCTGTGAGAAAACAGAAGCATGTTTACAGCCTGTAGCCCTCTAGTTCTGGATCAGTAAACCAGATAATCTTCCAAGAAAATTCAGAGACAACCTATGCCTCTCTTGGTACGGTCCGCTGGATCCAACCCATGGCAACTTCACCCTGATCACATGATTAATCCGGCCACACCCTCTCCCCCCCCCCCCAACACGCCAACATTCAGGCTACTGACAATCCCAGTGGAGAATCTTTTGCTGCACTTTCACACTCAACCAAATGAAATGAGCCACGGGGGGAGGATGTGAGCAGATACTGTAGAGGCCTGGCCAGCAACACTGTTGGGATAAGATATCTGACGCCTATTGATGCCCTCTGTTAGCTGGGTGCTGTAAGATATCTGACGCCTATTGATGCCCTCTGTTAGCTGGGTGCTGTAAGATATCTGATACCTATTGAAGCCCTCTGTTAGCTGGGTGCTGTAAGATATCTGATACCTATTGAAGCCCTCTGTTAGCTGAGTGCTGTAAGATATCTGATACCTATTGATGCCCTCTGTTAGCTGGGTGCTGTAAGATATCTGATACCTATTGAAGCCCTCTGTTAGCTGGGTGCTGTAAGATATCTGATACCTATTGAAGCCCTCTGTTAGCTGAGTGCTGTAAGATATCTGACGCCTATTGATGCCCTCTGTTAGCTGGGTGCTGTAAGATATCTGATACCTATTGATGCCCTCTGTTAGCTGAGTGCTGTAAGATATCTGATACCTATTGAAGCCCTCTGTTAGCTGGGTGCTGTAAGATATCTGATACCTATTGAAGCCCTCTGTTAGCTGGGTGCTGTAAGATATCTGATACCTATTGAAGCCCTCTGTTAGCTGAGTGCTGTAAGATATCTGATACCTATTGAAGCCCTCTGTTAGCTGGGTGCTGTAAGATATCTGATACCTATTGAAGCCCTCTGTTAGCTGAGTGCTGTAAGATATCTGATACCTATTGAAGCCCTCTGTTAGCTGAGTGCTGTAAGATATCTGATACCTATTGAAGCCCTCTGTTAGCTGAGTGCTGTAAGATATCTGACGCCTATTGAAGCCGTCTGTTAGCCCGGTGCTGTAAGTTATCTGAAGCCTATTGAAGCCCTCTGTTAGCCTGGTGCTGTAAGTTATTTGAAGCCCTCTGTTAGCCCGGTGCTGTAAGTTATTTGAAGCCTATTGAAGCCCTCTGTTAGCCCCGGTGCTGTAAGTTATTTGAAGCCTATTGAAGCCCTCTGTTAGCCCGGTGCTGTAAGTTATTTGAAGCCTATTGAAGCCCTCTGTTAACCCGGTGCTGTAAGTTATTTGAAGCCTATTGAAGCCCTCTGTTAGCTGTACAGATAGGTGGAGTAGAGGCTAGTTGGTGTGTGGGTCTACTCTATGAACTCCTACCCCAGCGAGCTGATCTCTCCTCCACTTCTCAGACTGAACGTTGGAGCTGGACTCTCCAGCGTGACTATTGTTGAATCACTGACTGACTGACTCACTCACTGCGCACCAGGGGCATGGAGGAAGAGAGAGGGCCCTGATAGGGCAAACAGTTACTGGTGCATTTCATCTCTCCAGTCTTCAGGCAAATTCTCAGACACACATCTTTCTTTCTCTCTCTTTGTCTCTTGCTCTTTTAGCGATAGGCCTGGTGTGTTGCCTTGGCTGCGTTGTACTGAACTAGCTGGATGTAACTTTGGCCCCTCCTGTTTTATAGTCCCCCAAAGCTATGTGACTGCCCTAACTCCTACTGAGCTCATGTGTCTGTGTTGATTGATAGAAGCACAGATGTAGGGATGTTAGAAGTCATGGGATGGCCATTGGCCTTTCACTAATTTGTTGCTATCACCAGCTTATTTGAGTGACTGCTGCTAGTTTTTCTTGGGAGGAAAAACGAGGGGGAGGATTGGCTTGTGGTTGGATCCAATTTTAACATGGCATTTTAAAGGGCTCTGACAGATGTGCAACTTCAGAATCTACATCCAACCCTTTTCTAATATATTTTGGGTGTGCCTAGATAATGTATGTTGAGAACACACATTTAGGTGTGTCTATGATTGGTGTTTGTCAAATATTTGTATAGGAATGAATGGTCCAGTGTTATGGGAATTGCATACAAACTTCTACTCTACAGTATATCAGCATTATCACATTATTACTATTACCGGTTCTGTTTCTGTGTTCAACAGGGTTCCAAGAGAAGCCGGAAATCCCTCCCACCCTGGCTCAGGTCCAAGCCAGGAGCATCCCTCCAGAAGAGTACTCCTACGTGGCATCTATCCTGAGACTGCTGCGTAACCTACCCTTCATGCTCCTCGTCATCAGCTATGGTGGGTCGTATTCACCCTCAATCACTCTCAAACCACACCCATGTCTACCAGCATGTTTGTACTCCTATTATTTGAGAAAACAGAAGTTACATACGGCTGTCCAGATCAAAGCTTGTTGTATTGGTGATGCCCCAGACCTCATCTCATAAACACACACACATGGCCTCACAGCAGAATCGCCCCTATTCGAAGTACACTGGGCATTATCCTGCAGTCTCTACTGTGTGTCCCCTGAATGAGTTCAAGTAAGGTGAACTCACAAACGTAAATATGAACAACGTGGATGCTGTTGCATCATCACAGTGACAGGTGATTGAAAACATGTACACAACATCAGAGTATAACCATCTGAAGAAAACATCTGTTAGGGTCTTAAAGCCAGATCAATAGGTCATTATCAGTTTGTGCTTAGAGATGTGAATATATCTCTCATTATGTTTTTGTATCCAGCACACTGTACATATTTGTACATCAAACGGTATTTTTGAGGATTTTAGGTTTATTGTCAGATTCTTAGGGTTGAAAGGTCACAGTCCTTGTAGTTAATGGTTAACTTATTGAATATTTGCAATGGTAGGGTTACTAGTCCATAAAAGTATTGCCTCGGGTCAGCTTAGCCTGATTACATTTTCACTGAATTATTGTCTGCCTTGGCTGTGCCATCTCAATATAAACAATAACATAAATGCTTGAGTTGAACTATTACATATGTCATGCCCTTTAGCTGTTTGGAAATATGACATTTTACTTTTTTAAATGTTATTTGATATTAACATTGTTTACCCTTTGATGTGGCAAATAAGGATTTTCAGGAACAAGACAACAAACCTTAAGGGCAAAGCTGTCCAAACCAATTAAATATTGAGTGACACACCACCATTTATGTCAAAGTCAAATATTCTCTCCTTTGTAGTAGTAGACTGGCTAAGGGCCAGGTATGGGTTCCATTAGGACAGGGCCAGTGAAACCCAAATACAGCGTCCCATCTGGATCCCCCTGCTTTCCCTGCAGGCCTCAGACTAAATAAAGACCTGCTCCTCTGCAGACTACAGCTCCTGTAAAATACAGCTCTGTCTCAGAGTGCAGAAACAAAACCAACATGTTTCCTTGTGTTTTCTGCAGGGCTGAATGTCGGTTGTTTCTATGCTGTTTCCACACTGCTGAACCGGATGATTATTGAGCATTATCCAGTAAGTCTCACCTGAATCTTATCACAATAAAACCAACCTACTGTAGTCTGCATAAGTCCCTCTGTGGTCATGCCCTTCAGTTATATCCTCACTTACTGTATTCAAAGAAGATCTTGAGATGTTACCTCCCCAATAAGTAAAACATTTAACTGTGTAGTCTATAATTAAGGGTATTTTCTAGACTAAAGACACAATTCTATAGCCCCAAAAAAGATGAGGTATAAGAGAACTAGTATCAAGTTCTAGTAGCAAGTAGGCTCACCCCAGATAAGATAACTGAAAAGCGTGAGAGGGTCAGGATGTCCAATTTGACTGCAGAAAGACCAATTCAGTCATTTTAACCTCCACAGGGTGAAGAGGTGAATGCTGGAAGAATTGGCCTCACCATTGTCATTGCGGGGATGGTGGGGTCCCTCATATGTGGGATCTGGTTGGACAAGACCAAAACCTACAAGTAAGATACTCTTAGGAACACTTGAGAGTACACAATACTTTACTAAAAATACACGTTATTGCATGTAGCATTATGCTCCTAGATACAATAGCTTTTTTTGTGTGACTTTGATCACTGAATGGCAAGTCAGACCCTACCCTTTTGGGCCCTAAGCGAGATTTGTGCCCCCCCCAATGTTACAGTTTTAACACAAGTTTTATGAAATTCTATACATTTTGACATGGACGGAAAGAAAATTATGCTTTTTTTTTTAATCATGCAATTCTACAAATGTTGCCATGGAGCGGAGCAAGAAATAGTCTGTTTAACAGCTAAATTCCTGCAGTTATACCCATTTTGCCATGGAGCAGAGCAAAAAATGGTCTGTTTAACAGCTAAATTCCTGCAGTTATACCCATTTTGCCATGGAGCGGAGCAAAAAATGGTCTGTTTAACAGCTAAATTCCTGCAGTTATACCCATTTTGCCATGGAGCAGAGCAAAAAATGGTCTGTTTAACAGCTAAATTCCTGCAGTTATACCCATTTTGCCATGGAGCGGAGCAAAAAATGGTCAGTTTAATAGCTAAATTCCTGCAGTTATACCCATTTTGCCATGGAGCGGAGGAAAAAATGGTCCGTTTAATAGCTAAATTCCTGCAGTTATACCCATTTTGCCATGACTTATGCCATGATACAATTATATCTGAGTGAGAGTGACGAACAAAATCAATGTGGGCCCCCTGGAGGACAGGGCTCCTGGGCATGTGCCCTGGTATAAGGCCATGATTATTAGATAGCTGGCAAGACAAACTTGCCAATCAAATGATTTTCTCTGCAATGACTATTGAGTGACTGAAATAACAAGATAAAAACTGCTGATGCACAACCACATTTCGAAATTGCACTTTGTGTATTCTAGTAACAGTAAGTAGAGGCCCTGACTGAGTCCCTAAAAAAACTAAAACGATTTGGTTAGGGACCCTCTAGTGGCCGCGTGGCCCTAAGCGACCACTTATGCCCAGGGCTCAGTGGCCCTTCCTTAGTACTAATGAACTAAATAAGGTTACATACACATTCCCCAACTTAGACACATACACATTGTAATAGTGCGGCTGTAGCTGGCTGCTGACAAGGCTACTGGCTAATCTTTTGTCTGATGACACCAGAAAATTCCCAGTAATTGGCTTTATAATCCTCTCAAGCTTTTTCGTCACGCTCTCTGATCAAGTCAGTCAAGCTCCGTGTTGGAAGAGGTCCAGTAACTGCTGATGAGTCAGTTAATAAGATAAGAGCTGTTAAGGTCCCACTTCTCATCTCTTTGAGAACCTTTGCCCTTTTTAATTAGTGATTAAAATGTGATTTGCCTTGCGTACAGATAACTATTGTGTACAGATAAAGACTAGTGCATACAGTAGCCAGATTCACTGTATCTACTTAATCTTACTCTACATCTAACATCTCAATCATATCCTTCATTAAAAAAACTATCCATAGCATAGGTTGACAAGGTAGCAATCAGTAATGTTGTGTTTACACTCTTGAGCTCCGGGCTATGAAAACAGTAAACCGAATATGACCTTGGATGGGCTGGGCTCTTGCTTCTCTCATTAGCCACTCTAAAGGAGTCACTTTCTACATGAATGTCTTTAAAAGCTCTCATTCAAAGGCAGGCGTCTAGGCAGATTAGTTATTTTTGTTGGAAATGGAAACCATTGAGGTTCTGGAGGAACTAAGCGTTGTATCTGATTTCTCTCCCTGCATATCCAAGCTGACAAGTTTTTATCTATGAATCCTCTCAGCTGAAGTACTGGCCTGTTGGAATTGAGGCTCCATAGTTAATGGTGCCTGAGAGGAAGTCTCTATCCTTTTAAGTGCATCTATATACAGATGTAGATCTTAAGGGAAAGGGGGATACCTAGTCAGTTGTACAACTGAATGCATTCAACTGAAATGTGTCTTCCGCATTTAACCCCATTTTACTGAATCAGAAAGGTGCCGGGGGCTGTCTTAATCGACATCCACGTCATCGGCACCGGGGGAACAGTGGCTGACATTTTAAAGTGGAAATTACAATCTTTAGAAGCCTTTTTAAACCTTGAATACACTACAAGTTCACAATTCCTGCTGTGTAGGAAAATTCTCAGTAACAAAATAGTGATCAAATTAAGAAACTACATCTGTAGAGGTTATTAATGTAGTCATTCAGACATCTGCGCAGACCATGTCCAATTCCGTTTAATCTCCTTTCTATTTGTTTTGGTCAAATAACACAGGTTGTTGTTTCTCACCACAGAGCAGCCATTCATCAAACACCTGACCAGATCATGAACAAACAATGAATCAACTATGTCGTTCAATTGCAGGCATTACACAACTCTACACATCAGGGAATGCTATAACAACAGCAGTGGCAGTACCAAGTGTTTACCTGCCAACCTAGCCCCCAAACTCCTGCTTCATCCCCAGCAGACAGTTATCTAATCGTAGGACTAATCGTAGCAAAACATGCTCAACATTTAATGTCCAACAAGATATTGTAGCCTGTAGCTTTTGCGATTCCAGGAGAAGAGGAATAGTGGAGAGGCTTGGAAAAGAGGGGCTATATGTAGCTGAAGAAGCTCATCCATATGAACTCATTTGTTGGCTAAATATTAGGCCTAATACTGCAGTACATGTATAATCACCAGCCAATGTGATCACACCATCTCACGCTTTCTCTCCTTTCAAACTCCCCACCAGTTATTTTGGCTGAAGACAGATAAACTACAAATCGCTAGTAGGCTAAGTTAGAAAGGTATGCATATTAACCCATCATTTAGGAGCTAGATATAACGGCTTTAAAAATGTAGCTCTCAAAGCCAAGAAAAAAAGATGCAATGACAGATACAGAAATTCATGGGGAAACACATTGTGACAACAGACAAGAACAGCTCAAGGACAGAACCACATACATTTACATGGAGAGAATACATGCATTAAAAGCATTTCTGTGAAGCTTTGATAAATCTGATGTCTGACAACAATAGAATGTTCATTATTTAATGCGTTTTATAAGATAAAAGTCAACGTTTTATACTGTTAGCGAGACTTAAGCATAACACCGCATTCATGACTACCTTGGTTGGTGGAAACAAAAGTCCAGGCTTTGTTACCGCAATAGCTTTCAAATATAAAGAACATGTGATAGAAGTTGACGGCTTGGTAAAGTTGGAAACTTTTCATCTTAGTATGAAAGGGATATATAACACATGTTATGAGGGTGAAAATTGTTTCTCCAAATTCTTCACATGACATCTGAATAAATCGAGCCAAAGCAGTCAACCCAGATTTCTGTTATTGATGCTCCCTTCCTCATACCTCCATGTGTGTGAGAGACAAAGGACGAAGTTGTATTAACAACAATAGCTGAGTGGAGCAATGTTTCATGCGTGGTTGTACAGGAAGAGCTTCACCATAGTAAGCCTGTTGGTGTAGGCCAGAATGTGCCAGTTTTAATAAGGGGGTCTTAGATGGTCAGGAATCTTGTTTTTCCTCTCATAGAGGATGGGATTGGAGGGGTTGACAGTGGAGTCACAGCCAGCCTTACTGAACAGTTCTGCATGCTAGTTCAGAACCTGGACGGGTTACTGGTGCTGTATGTAGGCCTACCACAGATTGTTGAGGACTGGGACTGTTCTGAAGTGCTTTGTGAAACTTATGTAAAAGCAACATCCAGATAAGATGAATACATTGCAGACTCATTCAAATCCCATATGGGATGTTGACGTGTCCGGGAGCAATGCAGCAAATCAAACTGCTTATTAAAATATAGTTAGTACATTTCTATTTACACAAGCATACAGTACATTTCATACAGGCAAAATCCAGGAAAAACAAACATATATGATTATTTTCCTCTCTCCCCAGACAGACTACCCTGGCTGTATATCTTCTGTCCTTCGTGGGAATGGTGGTCTATGCCTTCACCCTCAACTTAGGCCACCTATGGGTGGTGTTTGTAACATCGGGGGCTCTTGGGTAAGAGTGAACAAACACTGTGACCACACACAATGATGTTTGTGAATGATTTGCATTTGCTAGCTATTCCACCTTTAGCATGTCAGTTGTAATGTGGGGTGGACTAGGTTTCCTGCCCTGGTCACACCACAGGAGCACTGCATGCTATTTACATTGCAAACTGCCTCCTTGCTCTTTAAACAGCCACTCTGTGGGAAAAGGCAGACAATATCTTAAAATGTTTAGTAGTTAAGACTGTTTAAGGTCAAGTGTAGTGGGAGACAAGCCCATGATTATGTGCAACATTAATTATTTTCCTCTGGAGTTGAATAAGTATTTTATTATTTGTTAACTGATGTATAAAGGAGATGAACAAGAGCTGAAGGTTTTAAAGGGTCTGCTAGAGTAATGCCCTCAGAGGAGATTTGGCTGTGGAGTAGATCTTTTTATTTCTCTCAGCAGGCATGAAATGTTAAGTGCTGCTCTTTAGTTTGAGTAAAAACAACACTGGAAAACCTCATGTCTTCAGGTTCTTCATGACCGGGTACCTGCCGCTTGGCTTTGAGTTTGCTGTGGAGCTGACCTTCCCAGAGTGTGAGGGCACCTCCTCAGGCCTGCTCAACTGTTCAGCTCAGGTAACAGGGATCATACTTTGGGATAATATTCACCATTGAAATAGTACATCTAGGTTTGTTGTATGCATGAAGTCTATGTATGAACCTAATGCATTTTATGCACGCTTTGACAATAACAACATAGTCCCGGGTGTGAGGGCTGCC
Organism: Oncorhynchus clarkii lewisi; assembly: GCF_045791955.1. Taxonomy (NCBI): domain Eukaryota; kingdom Metazoa; phylum Chordata; class Actinopteri; order Salmoniformes; family Salmonidae; genus Oncorhynchus; species Oncorhynchus clarkii. The sequence goes on along the minus strand of NC_092171.1, from coordinate 19,905,580 downwards.
ACCGACCCAGAAGATTGGGTGGTCTCGCTCTCCAAGGCCGATGTGAGTCCAGTCTGTAATCCACCTCAATGGGACTGCAGTGGAGCAGATCGAGAGCTTAAAGTGTCCAAATCACTCAACTTAAAATGGTCCACACACAGTTGTGAAGAAGGCGCGGCATGGGCCCTCAAATCTTCTAAGTTCTACAGCTGTACCATTGAGAGCATCTTGACTGGCTGTATCACAGCTTGGTATGGCAATAGCACCGCCCTCGACCGCATGGACAACCCAGTACATTACTGGGGCCGAGCTCCCTGCCATCCAGGACCTCTATATCAGGCTGTGTGAAAGGAAGGCCTGGAAAAAAGTTAGACTCCAACCACCCAAGCCATAGAAGGTTCTCTCTGCATATGCACAGCAAGCGGTACCGGTGCATCAAGTCTGACACCAATAGGCTCCTGAACAGCTTCTATCCCCAAGCTATAAGACTGCTAAATAGCTAACTAAATAGCTAACAAAAGGGTTACACATAACATCTGAGTTGACCTTCGTATTTTATTCTTATTTTTGCACTCTCTATGCACACTCACAGGGTCCTACACACTATGCACACTGATACTTCAACACACATACGCTCTCTCCATAATATGCACATACCTTTACATTTCATACCAACTCTACACACCCACTCACATACACTCATCAGATATGCTGCTGCTACTCTGTTTATCATATATCCTGATGCCTAGTCACCTCACCTTACCCCTATACATATCTACCTCTATCCATCCAGTATCCCTGCACATTGTAAATATGGTACTGGAACTGACTCGTGTTATTTTTTTTGTTCAACCTTGTTATTTTTAGTATTACATTGTTGGGGTTAGAACTTGCAAGAAAGGCATTTCACTGTACTTGTGCATGTGACATTAAAACTTGAAACTTGATTGTGTTTTGAGATTATCAACTCTCATGTTCACTCCCTTCATTCTTCCAGATATTTGGGATCATATTCACCATCGGTCAAGGGAAGATCATAGAGCACTTTGGAACGTTCGCTGGGAACATCTTTCTCTGTGTCTTCCTCCTCATAGGCACTATTATGACAGGTAGTTTGCTTAACCCCTACACACATTATAGCCCTATTTTGCTATAACAAAACAGCTTTACGGTAGATTGAACTTTGTTATAGTGAAGCACAGTGTCCTGTTATGTGATCCACATTATATGGGGCTGTAGGAACGCATGACTCCTCAGATAATCGCAGTCGGTTGCACAGATTTTGCATAACAGCCTTATCTAGGATTCATCCTGGAGTAAGGATGCCCTCTTGTGGGTCATAGTGACCATGATTTCTCTTCACAGGAAAACGTTAACACATTTTCTACATACAGTAGTACATTTCCAACATAGTTTCCGAGGCTATACATTCCTGAACATCAATACTATATATGACCCATGCATTTCTGAATATGTTTCTGAGTAGTGCCTTACCGCTCTCATCTATATGTCACAGCATTCATCAAGTCTGACCTCCGACGGCAAAAGGCCAACCATCTGGCTGAGACACAGGCGGCAAGTGTAAGTATATCTGTTTCTGCTATTTGGTGTCAGAGGTAGGATCTCTGAGTTCCAGTTAAAAGGGATGTGATGTGTTGGATACTGCCCCTGGCTGATGCTCCATTCAATTGACTATGCTGGCTGTCTGGCTGCTTCTCTGGTGTGGGTTCCTCTTGTTTGCTGTGGAGTGGACACAGGGGTCACAAGCATCAGACACCACCATGCTTTTCCTCAGCTCTCTGAAAACAACCCAGCTGTTTCTGAAAACATGACTTTGCACCCGCTGTCAGCTCTCTGAAAACAACCCAGCTGTTTCTGAAAACATGACTTTGCACCAGCTGTCAGCTCTCTGAAAACAACCCAGCTGTTTCTGAAAACATGACTTTGCACCCGCTGTCAGCTCTCTGAAAACAACCCAGCTGTTTCTGAAAACATGACTTTGCACCAGCTGTCAGCTCTCTGAAAACAACCCAGCTGTTTCTGAAAACATGACTTTGCACCCGCTGTCAGCTCTCTGAAAACAACCCAGCTGTTTCTGAAAACATGACTTTGCACCCGCTGTCAGCTCTCTGAAAACAACCCAGCTGTTTCTGAAAACATGACTTTGCACCCGCTGTCAGCTCTCTGAAAACAACCCAGCTGTTTCTGAAAACATGACTTTGCACCCGCTGTCAGCTCTCTGAAAACAACCCAGCTGTTTCTGAAAACATGACTTTGCACCCGCTGTCAGCTCTCTGAAAACAACCCAGCTGTTTCTGAAAACATGACTTTGCACCCGATGTCAGCTCTCTGAAAACAACCCAGCTGTTTCTGAAAACATGACTTTGCACCCGCTGTCAGCTCTCTGAAAACAACCCAGCTGTTTCTGAAAACATGACTTTGCACCCGCTGTCAGCTCTCTGAAAACAACCCAGCTGTTTCTGAAAACATGACTTTGCACCCGCTGTCAGCTCTCTGAAAACAACCCAGCTGTTTCTGAAAACATGACTTTGCACCCTCTGTCAGCTCTCTGAAAACAACCCAGCTGTTTCTGAAAACATGACTTTGCACCCTCTGTCAGCTCCCTGAAAACAACCCAGCTGTTTCTGAAAACATGACTTTGCACCCTCTGTCAGCTCTCTGAGAACAACCCAGCTGTTTCTGAAAACATGACTTTGCACCCGCTGTCAGCTCTCTGAGAACAACCCAGCTGTTTCTGAAAAAATGACTTTGCACCCGCTGTCAGCTCTCTGAGAACAACCCAGCTGTTTCTGAAAACATGACTTTGCACCCGCTGTCAGCTCTCTGAGAACAACCCAGCTGTTTCTGAAAACATGACTTTGCACCCGCTGTCAGCTCTCTGAAAACAACCCAGCTGTTTCTGAAAACATGACTTTGCACCCACTGTCAGCTCTCTGAAAACATGACTTTGCACCCGCTGTCAGCTCTCTGAAAACATGACTCTGCACCCACTGTCAGCTCTCTGAAAACAACCCAGCTGTTTCTGAAAACATGACTCTGCACCCTCTGTCAGCTCTCTGAGAACAACCCAGCTGTTTCTGAAAACATGACTTTGCACCCGCTGTCAGCTATCTGAGAACAACCCAGCTGTTTCTGAAAACATGACTTTGCACCCGCTGTCAGCTCTCTGAAAACAACCCAGCTGTTTCTGAAAACATGACTTTGCACCCGCTGTCAGCTCTCTGAAAACAACCCAGCTGTTTCTGAAAACATGACTTTGCACCCTCTGTCAGCTCTCTGAAAACAACCCAGCTGTTTCTGAAAACATGACTTTGCACCCTCTGTCAGCTCTCTGAGAACAACCCAGCTGTTTCTGAAAACATGACTTTGCACCCGCTGTCAGCTCTCTGAGAACAACCCAGCTGTTTCTGAAAACATGACTTTGCACCCACTGTCAGCTCTCTGAGAACAACCCAGCTGTTTCTGAAAACATGACTTTGCACCCGCTGTCAGCTCCCTGAGAACAACCCAGCTGTTTCTGAAAACATGACTTTGCACCTGCTGTCAGCTCTCTGAAAACAACCCAGCTGTTTCTGAAAACATGACTTTGCACCCACTGTCAGCTCTCTGAAAACATGACTTTGCACCCGCTGTCAGCTCTCTGAAAACAACCCAGCTGTTTCTGAAAACATGACTTTGCACCCGCTGTCAGCTCTCTGAGAACAACCCAGCTGTTTCTGAAAACATGACTTTGCACCCGCTGTCAGCTCTCTGAGAACAACCCAGCTGTTTCTGAAAACATGACTTTGCACCCGCTGTCAGCTCTCTGAGAACAACCCAGCTGTTTCTGAAAACATGACTTTGCACCCGCTGTCAGCTCTCTGAAAACAACCCAGCTGTTTCTGAAAACATGACTTTGCACCCACTGTCAGCTCTCTGAAAACATGACTTTGCACCCGCTGTCAGCTCTCTGAAAACATGACTCTGCACCCACTGTCAGCTCTCTGAAAACAACCCAGCTGTTTCTGAAAATATGACTTTGCACCCGCTGTCAGCTCTCTGAGAACAACCCAGCTGTTTTTGAAAACATGACTTTGCACCCGCTGTCAGCTCTCTGAAAACAACCCAGCTGTTTCTGAAAACATGACTTTGCACCCGCTGTCAGCTCTCTGAAAACAACCCAGCTGTTTCTGAAAACATGACTTTGCACCCGCTGTCAGCTCTCTGAAAACAACCCAGCTGTTTCTGAAAACATGACTTTGCACCCGCTGTCAGCTCTCTGAAAACAACCCAGCTGTTTCTGAAAACATGACTTTGCACCCGATGTCAGCTCTCTGAAAACAACCCAGCTGTTTCTGAAAACATGACTTTGCACCCGCTGTCAGCTCTCTGAAAACAACCCAGCTGTTTCTGAAAACATGACTTTGCACCCGCTGTCAGCTCTCTGAGAACAACCCAGCTGTTTCTGAAAACATGACTCTGCACCCGCTGTCAGCTCTCTGAAAACAACCCAGCTGTTTCTGAAAACATGACTTTGCACCCGCTGTCAGCTCTCTGAAAACAACCCAGCTGTTTCTGAAAACATGACTTTGCACCCTCTGTCAGCTCTCTGAAAACAACCCAGCTGTTTCTGAAAACATGACTTTGCACCCTCTGTCAGCTCTCTAAAAACAACCCAGCTGTTTCTGAAAACATGACTTTGCACCCGCTGTCAGCTCTCTGAGAACAACCCAGCTGTTTCTGAAAACATGACTTTGCACCCGCTGTCAGCTCTCTGAGAACAACCCAGCTGTTTCTGAAAACATGACTTTGCACCCGCTGTCAGCTCTCTGAGAACAACCCAGCTGTTTCTGAAAACATGACTTTGCACCCGCTGTCAGCTCTCTGAGAACAACCCAGCTGTTTCTGAAAACATGACTTTGCACCCGCTGTCAGCTCTCTTAGAACAACCCAGCTGTTTCTGAAAACATGACTTTGCACCCGCTGTCAGCTCTCTGAAAACAACCCAGCTGTTTCTGAAAACATGACTTTGCACCAGCTGTCAGCTCTCTGAAAACAACCCAGCTGTTTCTGAAAACATGACTTTGCACCCGCTGTCAGCTCTCTGAAAACAACCCAGCTGTTTCTGAAAACATGACTTTGCACCCGCTGTCAGCTCTCTGAAAACAACCCAGCTGTTTCTGAAAACATGACTTTGCACCCGCTGTCAGCTCTCTGAAAACAACCCAGCTGTTTCTGAAAACATGACTTTGCACCCGCTGTCAGCTCTCTGAAAACAACCCAGCTGTTTCTGAAAACATGACTTTGCACCCGCTGTCAGCTCTCTGAAAACAACCCAGCTGTTTCTGAAAACATGACTTTGCACCCGATGTCAGCTCTCTGAAAACAACCCAGCTGTTTCTGAAAACATGACTTTGCACCCGCTGTCAGCTCTCTGAAAACAACCCAGCTGTTTCTGAAAACATGACTTTGCACCCGCTGTCAGCTCTCTGAAAACAACCCAGCTGTTTCTGAAAACATGACTTTGCACCCGCTGTCAGCTCTCTGAAAACAACCCAGCTGTTTCTGAAAACATGACTTTGCACCCTCTGTCAGCTCTCTGAAAACAACCCAGCTGTTTCTGAAAACATGACTTTGCACCCTCTGTCAGCTCCCTGAAAACAACCCAGCTGTTTCTGAAAACATGACTTTGCACCCTCTGTCAGCTCTCTGAGAACAACCCAGCTGTTTCTGAAAACATGACTTTGCACCCGCTGTCAGCTCTCTGAGAACAACCCAGCTGTTTCTGAAAAAATGACTTTGCACCCGCTGTCAGCTCTCTGAGAACAACCCAGCTGTTTCTGAAAACATGACTTTGCACCCGCTGTCAGCTCTCTGAGAACAACCCAGCTGTTTCTGAAAACATGACTTTGCACCCGCTGTCAGCTCTCTGAAAACAACCCAGCTGTTTCTGAAAACATGACTTTGCACCCACTGTCAGCTCTCTGAAAACATGACTTTGCACCCGCTGTCAGCTCTCTGAAAACATGACTCTGCACCCACTGTCAGCTCTCTGAAAACAACCCAGCTGTTTCTGAAAACATGACTTTGCACCCGCTGTCAGCTATCTGAGAACAACCCAGCTGTTTCTGAAAACATGACTTTGCACCCGCTGTCAGCTCTCTGAAAACAACCCAGCTGTTTCTGAAAACATGACTTTGCACCCGCTGTCAGCTCTCTGAAAACAACCCAGCTGTTTCTGAAAACATGACTTTGCACCCTCTGTCAGCTCTCTGAAAACAACCCAGCTGTTTCTGAAAACATGACTTTGCACCCTCTGTCAGCTCTCTGAGAACAACCCAGCTGTTTCTGAAAACATGACTTTGCACCCGCTGTCAGCTCTCTGAGAACAACCCAGCTGTTTCTGAAAACATGACTTTGCACCCACTGTCAGCTCTCTGAGAACAACCCAGCTGTTTCTGAAAACATGACTTTGCACCCGCTGTCAGCTCCCTGAGAACAACCCAGCTGTTTCTGAAAACATGACTTTGCACCTGCTGTCAGCTCTCTGAAAACAACCCAGCTGTTTCTGAAAACATGACTTTGCACCCACTGTCAGCTCTCTGAAAACATGACTTTGCACCCGCTGTCAGCTCTCTGAAAACAACCCAGCTGTTTCTGAAAACATGACTTTGCACCCGCTGTCAGCTCTCTGAGAACAACCCAGCTGTTTCTGAAAACATGACTTTGCACCCGCTGTCAGCTCTCTGAGAACAACCCAGCTGTTTCTGAAAACATGACTTTGCACCCGCTGTCAGCTCTCTGAGAACAACCCAGCTGTTTCTGAAAACATGACTTTGCACCCGCTGTCAGCTCTCTGAAAACAACCCAGCTGTTTCTGAAAACATGACTTTGCACCCACTGTCAGCTCTCTGAAAACATGACTTTGCACCCGCTGTCAGCTCTCTGAAAACATGACTCTGCACCCACTGTCAGCTCTCTGAAAACAACCCAGCTGTTTCTGAAAATATGACTTTGCACCCGCTGTCAGCTCTCTGAGAACAACCCAGCTGTTTCTGAAAACATGACTTTGCACCCGCTGTCAGCTCTCTGAAAACAACCCAGCTGTTTCTGAAAACATGACTTTGCACCCGCTGTCAGCTCTCTGAAAACAACCCAGCTGTTTCTGAAAACATGACTTTGCACCCGCTGTCAGCTCTCTGAAAACAACCCAGCTGTTTCTGAAAACATGACTTTGCACCCGCTGTCAGCTCTCTGAAAACAACCCAGCTGTTTCTGAAAACATGACTTTGCACCCGATGTCAGCTCTCTGAAAACAACCCAGCTGTTTCTGAAAACATGACTTTGCACCCGCTGTCAGCTCTCTGAAAACAACCCAGCTGTTTCTGAAAACATGACTTTGCACCCGCTGTCAGCTCTCTGAGAACAACCCAGCTGTTTCTGAAAACATGACTCTGCACCCGCTGTCAGCTCTCTGAAAACAACCCAGCTGTTTCTGAAAACATGACTTTGCACCCGCTGTCAGCTCTCTGAAAACAACCCAGCTGTTTCTGAAAACATGACTTTGCACCCTCTGTCAGCTCTCTGAAAACAACCCAGCTGTTTCTGAAAACATGACTTTGCACCCTCTGTCAGCTCTCTAAAAACAACCCAGCTGTTTCTGAAAACATGACTTTGCACCCGCTGTCAGCTCTCTGAGAACAACCCAGCTGTTTCTGAAAACATGACTTTGCACCCGCTGTCAGCTCTCTGAGAACAACCCAGCTGTTTCTGAAAACATGACTTTGCACCCGCTGTCAGCTCTCTGAGAACAACCCAGCTGTTTCTGAAAACATGACTTTGCACCCGCTGTCAGCTCTCTGAGAACAACCCAGCTGTTTCTGAAAACATGACTTTGCACCCGCTGTCAGCTCTCTTAGAACAACCCAGCTGTTTCTGAAAACATGACTTTGCACCCGCTGTCAGCTCTCTGAGAACAACCCAGCTGTTTCTGAAAACATGACTTTGCACCCGCTGTCAGCTCTCTGAAAACAACCCAGCTGTTTCTGAAAACATGACTTTGCACCCGCTGTCAGCTCTCTGAAAACAACCCAGCTGTTTCTGAAAACATGACTTTGCACCCGCTGTCAGCTCTCTGAAAACAACCCAGCTGTTTCTGAAAACATGACTTTGCACCCGCTGTCAGCTCTCTGAAAACAACCCAGCTGTTTCTGAAAACATGACTTTGCACCCGCTGTCAGCTCTCTGAGAACAACCCAGCTGTTTCTGAAAACATGACTCTGCACCCGCTGTCAGCTCTCTGAAAACAACCCAGCTGTTTCTGAAAACATGACTTTGCACCCGCTGTCAGCTCTCTGAAAACAACCCAGCTGTTTCTGAAAACATGACTTTGCACCCTCTGTCAGCTCTCTGAAAACAACCCAGCTGTTTCTGAAAACATGACTTTGCACCCTCTGTCAGCTCTCTGAGAACAACCCAGCTGTTTCTGAAAACATGACTTTGCACCCACTGTCAGCTCTCTGAGAACAACCCAGCTGTTTCTGAAAACATGACTTTGCACCCGCTGTCAGCTCCCTGAGAACAACCCAGCTGTTTCTGAAAACATGACTTTGCACCTGCTGTCAGCTCTCTGAAAACAACCCAGCTGTTTCTGAAAACATGACTTTGCACCCACTGTCAGCTCTCTGAAAACATGACTTTGCACCCGCTGTCAGCTCTCTGAAAACAACCCAGCTGTTTCTGAAAACATGACTTTGCACCCGCTGTCAGCTCTCTGAGAACAACCCAGCTGTTTCTGAAAACATGACTTTGCACCCGCTGTCAGCTCTCTGAGAACAACCCAGCTGTTTCTGAAAACATGACTTTGCACCCGCTGTCAGCTCTCTGAGAACAACCCAGCTGTTTCTGAAAACATGACTTTGCACCCACTGTCAGCTCTCTGAAAACATGACTTTGCACCCGCTGTCAGCTCTCTGAAAACATGACTCTGCACCCACTGTCAGCTCTCTGAAAACAACCCAGCTGTTTCTGAAAATATGACTTTGCACCCGCTGTCAGCTCTCTGAGAACAACCCAGCTGTTTCTGAAAACATGACTTTGCACCCGCTGTCAGCTCTCTGAAAACAACCCAGCTGTTTCTGAAAACATGACTTTGCACCCGCTGTCAGCTCTCTGAAAACAACCCAGCTGTTTCTGAAAACATGACTTTGCACCCGCTGTCAGCTCTCTGAAAACAACCCAGCTGTTTCTGAAAACATGACTTTGCACCCGCTGTCAGCTCTCTGAAAACAACCCAGCTGTTTCTGAAAACATGACTTTGCACCCGATGTCAGCTCTCTGAAAACAACCCAGCTGTTTCTGAAAACATGACTTTGCACCCGCTGTCAGCTCTCTGAAAACAACCCAGCTGTTTCTGAAAACATGACTTTGCACCCGCTGTCAGCTCTCTGAGAACAACCCAGCTGTTTCTGAAAACATGACTCTGCACCCGCTGTCAGCTCTCTGAGAACAACCCAGCTGTTTCTGAAAACATGACTTTGCACCCGCTGTCAGCTCTCTGAGAACAACCCAGCTGTTTCTGAAAACATGACTTTGCACCCGCTGTCAGCTCTCTGAGAACAACCCAGCTGTTTCTGAAAACATGACTTTGCACCCACTGTCAGCTCTCTGAAAACATGACTTTGCACCCGCTGTCAGCTCTCTGAAAACATGACTCTGCACCCACTGTCAGCTCTCTGAAAACAACCCAGCTGTTTCTGAAAATATGACTTTGCACCCGCTGTCAGCTCTCTGAGAACAACCCAGCTGTTTCTGAAAACATGACTTTGCACCCGCTGTCAGCTCTCTGAAAACAACCCAGCTGTTTCTGAAAACATGACTTTGCACCCGCTGTCAGCTCTCTGAAAACAACCCAGCTGTTTCTGAAAACATGACTTTGCACCCGCTGTCAGCTCTCTGAAAACAACCCAGCTGTTTCTGAAAACATGACTTTGCACCCGCTGTCAGCTCTCTGAAAACAACCCAGCTGTTTCTGAAAACATGACTTTGCACCCGATGTCAGCTCTCTGAAAACAACCCAGCTGTTTCTGAAAACATGACTTTGCACCCGCTGTCAGCTCTCTGAAAACAACCCAGCTGTTTCTGAAAACATGACTTTGCACCCGCTGTCAGCTCTCTGAGAACAACCCAGCTGTTTCTGAAAACATGACTCTGCACCCGCTGTCAGCTCTCTGAAAACAACCCAGCTGTTTCTGAAAACATGACTTTGCACCCGCTGTCAGCTCTCTGAAAACAACCCAGCTGTTTCTGAAAACATGACTTTGCACCCTCTGTCAGCTCTCTGAAAACAACCCAGCTGTTTCTGAAAACATGACTTTGCACCCTCTGTCAGCTCTCTAAAAACAACCCAGCTGTTTCTGAAAACATGACTTTGCACCCGCTGTCAGCTCTCTGAGAACAACCCAGCTGTTTCTGAAAACATGACTTTGCACCCGCTGTCAGCTCTCTGAGAACAACCCAGCTGTTTCTGAAAACATGACTTTGCACCCGCTGTCAGCTCTCTGAGAACAACCCAGCTGTTTCTGAAAACATGACTTTGCACCCGCTGTCAGCTCTCTGAGAACAACCCAGCTGTTTCTGAAAACATGACTTTGCACCCGCTGTCAGCTCTCTGAGAACAACCCAGCTGTTTCTGAAAACATGACTTTGCACCCGCTGTCAGCTCTCTGAAAACAACCCAGCTGTTTCTGAAAACATGACTTTGCACCCACTGTCAGCTCTCTGAAAACATGACTTTGCACCCGCTGTCAGCTCTCTGAAAACATGACTCTGCACCCGCTGTCAGCTCTCTGAAAACAACCCAGCTGTTTCTGAAAATATGACTTTGCACCCGCTGTCAGCTCTCTGAGAACAACCCAGCTGTTTCTGAAAACATGACTTTGCACCCGCTGTCAGCTCTCTGAAAACAACCCAGCTGTTTCTGAAAACATGACTTTGCACCCGCTGTCAGCTCTCTGAAAACAACCCAGCTGTTTCTGAAAACATGACTTTGCACCCGCTGTCAGCTCTCTGAAAACAACCCAGCTGTTTCTGAAAACATGACTTTGCACCCGCTGTCAGCTCTCTGAAAACAACCCAGCTGTTTCTGAAAACATGACTTTGCACCCGCTGTCAGCTCTCTGAAAACAACCCAGCTGTTTCTGAAAACATGACTTTGCACCCGCTGTCAGCTCTCTGAGAACAACCCAGCTGTTTCTGAAAACATGACTCTGCACCCGCTGTCAGCTCTCTGAAAACAACCCAGCTGTTTCTGAAAACGTGACTTTGCACCCGCTGTCAGCTCTCTGAAAACAACCCAGCTGTTTCTGAAAACATGACTTTGCACCCTCTGTCAGCTCTCTGAAAACAACCCAGCTGTTTCTGAAAACATGACTTTGCACCCTCTGTCAGCTCTCTGAGAACAACCCAGCTGTTTCTGAAAACATGACTTTGCACCCGCTGTCAGCTCTCTGAGAACAACCCAGCTGTTTCTGAAAACATGACTTTGCACCCGCTGTCATTTCTCTGAGAACAACCCAGCTGTTTTTGAAAACATGACTTTGCACCTGCTGTCAGCTCTCTGAGAACAACCCAGCTGTTTCTGAAAACATGACTTTGCACCCGCTGTCAGCTCTCTGAAAACAACCCAGCTGTTTCTGAAAACATGACTTTGCACCCGCTGTCAGCTCTCTGAAAACATGACTTTGCACCCGCTGTCAGCTCTCTGAAAACAACCCAGCTGTTTCTGAAAACATGACTTTGCACCCGCTGTCAGCTCTCTGAAAACAACCCAGCTGTTTCTGAAAACATGACTTTGCACCCTCTGTCAGCTCTCTGAAAACAACCCAGCTGTTTCTGAAAACATGACTTTGCACCCTCTGTCAGCTCTCTGAGAACAACCCAGCTGTTTCTGAAAACATGACTTTGCACCCGCTGTCAGCTCTCTGAGAACAACCCAGCTGTTTCTGAAAACATGACTTTGTACCCGCTGTCAGCTCTCTGAGAACAACCCAGCTGTTTCTGAAAACATGACTTTGCACCCGCTGTCAGCTCTCTGAGAACAACCCAGCTGTTTCTGAAAACATGACTTTGCACCCGCTGTCAGCTCTCTGAAAACAACCCAGCTGTTTCTGAAAACATGACTTTGCACCCACTGTCAGCTCTCTGAAAACATGACTTTGCACCCGCTGTCAGCTCTCTGAAAACATGACTCTGCACCCACTGTCAGCTCTCTGAAAACAACCCAGCTGTTTCTGAAAATATGACTTTGCACCCGCTGTCAGCTCTCTGAGAACAACCCAGCTGTTTCTGAAAACATGACTTTGCACCCGCTGTCAGCTCTCTGAAAACAACCCAGCTGTTTCTGAAAACATGACTTTGCACCCGCTGTCAGCTCTCTGAAAACAACCCAGCTGTTTCTGAAAACATGACTTTGCACCCGCTGTCAGCTCTCTGAAAACAACCCAGCTGTTTCTGAAAACATGACTTTGCACCCGCTGTCAGCTCTCTGAAAACAACCCAGCTGTTTCTGAAAACATGACTTTGCACCCGCTGTCAGCTCTCTGAAAACAACCCAGCTGTTTCTGAAAACATGACTTTGCACCCGCTGTCAGCTCTCTGAGAACAACCCAGCTGTTTCTGAAAACATGACTCTGCACCCGCTGTCAGCTCTCTGAAAACAACCCAGCTGTTTCTTAAAACATGACTTTGCACCCGCTGTCAGCTCTCTGAAAACAACCCAGCTGTTTCTGAAAACATGACTTTGCACCCGCTGTCAGCTCTCTGAAAACAACCCAGCTGTTTCTGAAAACATGACTTTGCACCCTCTGTCAGCTCTCTGAGAACAACCCAGCTGTTTCTGAAAACATGACTTTGCACCCGCTGTCAGCTCTCTGAGAACAACCCAGCTGTTTCTGAAAACATGACTTTGTACCCGCTGTCAGCTCTCTGAGAACAACCCAGCTGTTTCTGAAAACATGACTTTGCACCCGCTGTCAGCTCTCTGAGAACAACCCAGCTGTTTCTGAAAACATGACTTTGCACCCACTGTCAGCTCTCTGAAAACAACCCAGCTGTTTCTGAAAACATGACTTTGCACCCACTGTCAGCTCTCTGAAAACATGACTTTGCACCCGCTGTCAGCTCTCTGAAAACATGACTCTGCACCCACTGTCAGCTCTCTGAAAACAACCCAGCTGTTTCTGAAAACATGACTCTGCACCCTCTGTCAGCTCTCTGAGAACAACCCAGCTGTTTCTGAAAACATGACTCTGCACCCGCTGTCAGCGATCTGAGAACAACCCAGCTGTTTCTGAAAACATGACTTTGCACCCGCTGTCAGCTCTCTGAAAACAACCCAGGTGTTTCTGAAAACATGACTTTGCACCCTCTGTCAGCTCTCTGAGAACAACCCAGCTGTTTCTGAAAACATGACTTTGCACCCGCTGTCAGCTCTCTGAGAACAACCCAGCTGTTTCTGAAAACATGACTTTGCACCCGCTGTCAGCTCTCTGAGACTAACCCAGCTGTTTCTGAAAACATGACTTTGCACCCGCTGTCAGCTCTCTGAGAACAACCCAGCTGTTTCTGAAAACATGACTTTGCACCCGCTGTCAGCTCTCTGAAAACAACCCAGCTGTTTCTGAAAACATGACTTTGCACCCACTGTCAGCTCTCTGAAAACATGACTTTGCACCCGCTGCCAGCTCTCTGAAAACATGACTCTGCACCCACTGTCAGCTCTCTGAAAACAACCCAGCTGTTTCTGAAAATATGACTCTGCACCCTCTGTCAGCTCTCTGAGAACAACCCAGCTGTTTCTGAAAACATGACTTTGCACCCGCTGTCAGCTATCTGAGAACAACCCAGCTGTTTCTGAAAACATGACTTTGCACCCACTGTCAGCTCTCTGAAAACATGACTTTGCACCCGCTGTCAGCTCTCTGAAAACATGACTCTGCACCCGCTGTCAGCTCTCTGGAAACATGACTCTGCACCTGCTGTCAGCTCTCTGAAAACATGACTCTGCACCCGCTGTCAGCCCTCTGATTAGCTGTATTTGATTACAATAGCTGTTTAGCTGATAGCTGTTTCTGAAAACATGACTTTGCACCCGCTGTCAGCTCTCTGAAAACCACCCAGCTGTTTCTGAAAACATGACTCTGCACCCGCTGTCAGCACTCTGAAAACATGACTTTGCACCCACTGTCAGCTCTCTGAAAACATGACTTTGCACCCGCTGTCAGCTCTCTGAAAACAACCCAGCTGTTTCTGAAAACATGACTCTGCACCCACTGTCAGCTCTCTGAAAACATGACTCTGCACCCGCTGTCAGCTCTCTGAAAACATGACTTTGCACCCGCTGTCAGCTCTCTGAAAACATGACTCTGCACCCGCTGTCAGCTCTCTGAAAACATGACTCTGCACCCACTGTCAGCTCTCTGAAAACATGACTTTGCACCCGCTGTCAGCTCTCTGAAAACATGACTCTGCACCCGCTGTCAGCTCTCTGAAAACAACCCAGCTGTTTCTGAAAACATGACTCTGCACCCACTGTCAGCTCTCTGAAAACATGACTCTGCACCCGCTGTCAGCTCTCTGAAAACATGACTCTGCACCCGCTGTCAGCTCTCTGAAAACATGACTCTGCACCCGCTGTCAGCTCTCTGAAAACATGACTCTGCACCTGCTGTCAGCTCTCTGGAAACATGACTCTGCACCTGCTGTCAGCTCTCTGAAAACATGACTCTGCACCCGCTGTCAGCCCTCTGATTAGCTGTATTTGATTACATGCCTTGCTGGTGTTTGATACAAAAACATGCTTGAGAAGTTTCTGTTTCGTTCGACATGCAACATGCATGATACCCAGCTGTTTCTGAAAACATGACTTTGCACCCGCTGTCAGCTCTCTGAAAACAACCCAGGTGTTTCTGAAAACATGACTTTGCACCCTCTGTCAGCTCTCTGAGAACAACCCAGCTGTTTCTGAAAACATGACTTTGCACCCGCTGTCAGCTCTCTGAGAACAACCCAGCTGTTTCTGAAAACATGACTTTGCACCCGCTGTCAGCTCTCTGAGACCAACCCAGCTGTTTCTGAAAACATGACTTTGCACCCGCTGTCAGCTCTCTGAGAACAACCCAGCTGTTTCTGAAAACATGACTTTGCACCCGCTGTCAGCTCTCTGAAAACAACCCAGCTGTTTCTGAAAACATGACTTTGCACCCACTGTCAGCTCTCTGAAAACATGACTTTGCACCCGCTGCCAGCTCTCTGAAAACATGACTCTGCACCCACTGTCAGCTCTCTGAAAACAACCCAGCTGTTTCTGAAAATATGACTCTGCACCCTCTGTCAGCTCTCTGAGAACAACCCAGCTGTTTCTGAAAACATGACTTTGCACCCGCTGTCAGCTATCTGAGAACAACCCAGCTGTTTCTGAAAACATGACTTTGCACCCACTGTCAGCTCTCTGAAAACATGACTTTGCACCCGCTGTCAGCTCTCTGAAAACATGACTCTGCACCCGCTGTCAGCTCTCTGGAAACATGACTCTGCACCTGCTGTCAGCTCTCTGAAAACATGACTCTGCACCCGCTGTCAGCCCTCTGATTAGCTGTATTTGATTACAATAGCTGTTTAGCTGATAGCTGTTTCTGAAAACATGACTTTGCACCCGCTGTCAGCTCTCTGAAAACCACCCAGCTGTTTCTGAAAACATGACTCTGCACCCGCTGTCAGCACTCTGAAAACATGACTTTGCACCCACTGTCAGCTCTCTGAAAACATGACTTTGCACCCGCTGTCAGCTCTCTGAAAACATGACTCTGCACCCGGTGGCAGCTCTCTGAAAACAACCCAGCTGTTTCTGAAAACATGACTTTGCACCCACTGTCAGCTCTCTGAAAACATGACTCTGCACCCGCTGTCAGCTCTCTGAAAACATGACTTTGCACCCGCTGTCAGCTCTCTGAAAACATGACTCTGCACCCGCTGTCAGCTCTCTGAAAACATGACTCTGCACCCACTGTCAGCTCTCTGAAAACATGACTTTGCACCCGCTGTCAGCTCTCTGAAAACATGACTCTGCACCCGCTGTCAGCTCTCTGAAAACAACCCAGCTGTTTCTGAAAACATGACTCTGCACCCACTGTCAGCTCTCTGAAAACATGACTCTGCACCCGCTGTCAGCTCTCTGAAAACATGACTCTGCACCCGCTGTCAGCTCTCTGAAAACATGACTCTGCACCCGCTGTCAGCTCTCTGAAAACATGACTCTGCACCTGCTGTCAGCTCTCTGGAAACATGACTCTGCACCTGCTGTCAGCTCTCTGAAAACATGACTCTGCACCCGCTGTCAGCCCTCTGATTAGCTGTATTTGATTACATGCCTTGCTGGTGTTTGATACAAAAACATGCTTGAGAAGTTTCTGTTTCGTTCGACATGCAACATGCATGATAAAGATACTGTACCTTTTGTCACAGATTGTTATGGCTGCAGAGTTGTAGGAATCTACAGGTATCACACAATATCAGGGTGAAATATCATTGTGGTTTATCTGGAGTATAGAACTACAATGATCCAGCCACCTTTTATTTAACTAGGCAAGTCAGTTAAGAACAAATTCGTATTGTACCATGACTGCCTACCCCGGCCAAACCCTCCCCTAACCCGGACGACGCTGGGCCAACTGTGCATCGCCCTATGGGACTGCCGATCACGGCCGGTTGTGATACATCCCGGGATCAAACCAGGGTCTGTAGTGACACCTCTAGCACTGAGATGCAGTGCCTTAGACCGCTGCGCCACTCGGGAGTATATTCATCATAAGAGTGTACAATAGGCTATAGTAAAAAATACAGCACATTTACTTTTTCAATTACTCTCACTTGGCAGCAAAAATGAATCATATACCAATGGCTTGCTCACGCAAGAGAATGTAATTCTGTATTTTTTTTGCTTTAATCATATAATAGATTCATAATTAACTTCAGGTTCAACTCACCATTGGCCAGTGATGTTCAGCTGTTGAAGGTCAACTTTAAATCATTAACAAGACTTTCATGCCTAACAAATGCACTCTGCTCAGCGACTATTCTTTCTATTGCTATTACTTATTTTATCTCAATGCAGGTCGGGAGCTTTACTCACTTCATTTATGGAATACTACAATAATCCCATCAATACTTCTCTTAATATTTAAAACCAGTGCAATGTCCCTTGTCTCCAGTAACAGTGCCAAGAGAATTCAAGAATTTTCTCTCCATTTTTTAAAAATTCGATGTTGAAAATGGAATGCTTGTTAGTCACAGTAGGTAGCATTGTATTAGTTGAAAATATAGCTTAGAATTTTTTTTTTATAGCGTCTGAAGAGTCAAAAGACCATATTGCACAATTTGACTGTTTAATCCATAATCCTTAACAATTCCACTCCTGCTTTATGTCATATCCTTTCCATCCTCAGAAGAGTCCTCATTAAGAGAAGGCTCTCTCTAGAGGCAGGTGGACTGCTGGAGTTAAAAGAAGGTGTTATGGGAGGGTCTGGAAAGGGCAGAGGGATTATGGTGATAGGGATGGTGGAGGAGCCCTCTTGCCCCTCTTGTGCGTGATTCCCTAGTCGTTGTTCCAGGCTGCAGACTCCCCGTCTCGGATACAGGACTACGGGGCCACAACACCCAGCAGATCACAGGAGCAGCAATCCTGACATCCACTAAAACCCAAACACACACCTGCCAAGGTACAGGTATCAAGTCTTTGAATCTTATTTCACACATGCAAAGTGCTGTACAGTACAAAATGCAATCATAAAGAGCACTCCTATTGGGGATGTGTTGAGAATTCCAATTGAAAGATAAAGACATAAAACACTAAATTCACTCAATCTTTACACATGAAACCATTTCTAAATGCTGTAGCCTGTAACCCACTTCAGCAGCGTGAAAGGTCTTAAAGAAACACAAGAAACATCACTTTCTGTGAAAAGAGCAGTAACTTGGATTGAGAATGCCATGTGGGACTTGCCAAAGCAGATGACAGGGATTGGTCAAGCATAAGGAGTCTCCAAGCAGGGTTGGGAGTTAATGTCTGGATAGGGTACTGTGCTTCAATTACAATAATCAGTAAGACACATTTTCTGTCAGCTAAGCAGTGACTGAGGAACTGAAGTTCTGTAAAATATTGTTGGAAATGAAGTGATCATGCTGAAGCTTTGTAGAAGTATGCCACTTGCAGCTTGAGTGTAATATTAGTGCTTTGAACTATTTGTCCTTCGGTTGATCATCCTTCTCAAAGCAAAGCCCTACTATATGAGCTGGTTGGAAAACAAAATGGTGATGCTTTTATGTGTGACAGAGAGCTTTTAACTTCCTGTTTAAGTGTTAGCTAATAAACCCCTGAGAGAATGTTTTGGTACCTTACAACAAGGGTCAGGGGAATGAATCAGCTTTTTCTGTTTTCCAGAGAAAGATAATCATAAGTGTATACATTACCTGTAAAACACATATTGTGTTGATAACCTAAATACATTCTAGTGAAACCAAGTTACTTAAGTGCCTGTTTGTCTAATTTACACCATCAGCATACCACCCTGCATCCCACTGCTGGCTTGTCTATGAAGCTAAGCAGGGTTGGTCCTGGTTGGTCTCTGGATGGTAGGCCAGATGCTACTGGAAGTGGTGTTGGAAGGCCAGTAGGAGGCACTTTTTCCTCTGGTCTAAAACAAATATATCCCAATCCCCCAGTGCAGTGATTGGGGACATTGCCCTGTGTACGGTGACGCTTTTGGATGGGACGTTAAACATGTGTTCCAACTCTGTGGTCACTGTGGCACTTATCTTAATAGTAGGGGTGTTAATCCCGGTGTCCTGGATAAATTCCCAATCTGGCCCTCATACCATCCCCAGCTTCCAATTGGCTCATTCCTCCCCTGTAACTGTTCCCCTGGTCATTGCTGTAAATGAGAATGTGTTCTCAGTCAACTTACCTGGTAAAATAAGGGTTAAATAAAATGTGCTTAGTTTATAAATATTGAGACCCAATAAGATGTTCCATTGTTAGTAAGCTCCACCTCAATAGAAATAACACAATTTAAAGTTTTAACATAGTACATGTAGTAATATATAATATTGGAACATCATGAGGAAAATCTGATTTCTAATAGTAATGTTTTGATTCGACAGAAACAGGAAGGCATCTCACCGCCAGCTACACTGAAGGAGGTCAAGGTATAAGGAGGAATTCCAGTTGGACAGGTGTAGGAAGACAGCCCAGCACACACTGACATGTTTGAAAACTACCAAAGGATGTACACACAAACAGATACAGTACACACAGTAAAAAGCATGCTGCTTTCCCTTTACAAATGTGAATGTGAGCACATGCACAAGTGATGAATTTGGATGAACATGTAATTACTACTTAATTGAAACTATGACATGGAGGACTCCACTGAGGAAGTCAGAGCCCAGGAATGTACTGTAGGCTGGGGCATGGACACCCTGCTCTGGCTTTAGTTCCAGTGACTGCTATTTCTACTGCCTAGCACAACTGGCTCCCCAGATCTACTCAAGCCATGCAGAGGAACTCACGTGGAACCTCACATGTTCTCCCTCTAGCAAATTACTCGACAGATAACGAGTTTGATTGTCAGGCACAACCGGAAGTATTTCAAGTTTAATGACCTGTTAATTCATATTTAAGTGTCACTTTTTGAGAGTACGCTACGAACGGTTAATCTTTTCATTTTCTTTACCTTTGTCTCCAATCTAAATCATGTAAATGTTGATGTCTGTGCATCCTGATATGAGCAGTATTGTGCTTTTTGTTTCCTGACATTTGACCAATACTATACCGTAACCAAACGTAACATTGCTAAGTGTATTAATGTAACTGTTGTATTTTTGGAATGATAGTTAAAGGTAGACTACAGACTCAGTGGTTTCAGTTGAATGGCAGTCTGTTCAGAGGTTCAGTCAAGCCAACTCACCTAGGGGTTTAACATGATTTTGAGATTGCTATCTGCCAAATAGGATTACAGAGATACTTGTGAGTACTACTGATATTGGTGAATAGGGCTGATACTGTGCCTGAGTATGTCACAGAAGGAATCAACCTGCTTTAACCACATTCTTAGAATAACTATTGTATTTAATGCTCTGCATTGACTTGTTTTTGAGCCTAAAACGCAATGATAACAATGTGAGCACAAAATCATTAGCGTGACGAGACAGACAATCCAATGGATTTGTCATTTTGCACAAGGTAGGCTAGTGTTGTATGTTGTATGTATGATTATTTTGGTCTGTATATTTGTTACTGAGAACTCTTTCATGCCATACTTAATGTTAATAGTGAGATTTAAGATGAAATTCCATAGTGCAGTGTTTCATCAGCTTTCTTTTTTTTGAAGGATCATTTTATATACATCAAATGGTGATGTAATTTTTTACTATTTCTCATACTCAGTAATGAACAACATAATTCTAGTTTTGTAAAAATGTTTGTAGACGTTGTTTGGACAAATTGTCAGTTGTGAACAATTGTACATGGTAATCTGGTGAACTAAATGTAAAAAACATTTAAAAAAAGGCTCTGTTATTTTATCAATGCATGTGTTATACCACACACAAAATCCAGTAACATACAGAAACCATCACTGAGCAGTTTAGAAATCAAGACAAAGGCCCAATGTTGAGAGAATCCATTCAGGTACTGTACATGGCACTCACACCAAATTGTTCATTTACATAAAACAATTCCAAATCCAGTCAACCCTACCACACATTAATCAAACCATTATTAACATACATAAAATCATCACTGTACATTTATGTATCATTACTGTACATGCTGAAAAATTGATCGACAATCTCTGTTCAATTGTCCATGCAAGAGTGAAACAGCTGTAGCCAAACTCTAGTATATCCTAGCACAGGTACAAATCACGTAGGACAGGTACAAATGACCTGCAAAATAAATTCCAGTTATTGTATACCCCCTCTTAAAAGCTTAAAGCTATTGGACTTGTATTTGTGTACATACAGTATAGTAAATAGGCCACTCATTATTCAAGAGAAGAAGCATACTGTCCCACAGCTCTCTCTATTGCTGGGCTAAATGGCACAATGTATAACAAAAGTTTTCTGTAGCTTGGAATCAGTTCTGCTTCTTATGCTGTGCAGCCACCTCCTCCTGAGGCTCTGGAACACACTGGAACCCAATCAGCATTCCCATGATAGAGAAACCTGGAGAGGTGAGAGGATGGAATGGGGTTTCCTCTGCATAACAGACACCAGCAGCACAAGCTCTGAGCAAATTATATCAGATGAAAAATGTTGTTGAGCGATGCACATTCTGTATCTGGTAGTTTGATGATTTACTAACACTGTGTTGTTACTGGTTATAACAAAACAAGCTCACTATTTGATCAGATGGGATTATAGAGCTGCAGTACTTACTCGCCACAATGAGAGGTGCCATAATACCTATGGTCAGAGGTGCCGTTTTGTGGATGAAGGATGGATAGACTCTACAGTACCCCATTCATAGACGCTAACTGCTTTTGCGCCTATTGATGACAGCATCTTCGGGTCGGGGGAGTTGTGTGTGTTATGGGAGGGTCTGACGCTCTGAACGTTGAAAATGCATCGGTTTTGGAAACATAAGGAACCTATCTTTCACATCCGCTATAAATTATTTTCAAAACAAACACACCTTATATCTCTCTCTCACACACTCATATATTTAGAGGTTTACACCTCGCTCTTTTGTTAGGGTGGAGAAATAAAAAAAACTATTATGTATGCGCTTGTCTCCTATCATTATCCAGCGTGACACAGTGATGACCCCCCCCCCCCCCCCCAACCTAGAAAAAACACCAGGTGCATGACTTAATCTTCTTCCCATTACGCTTTTCCATTTCCAGAATCTTCCCTTGCTGAGCCTGGCTTCCACAAAATATTAGAAATCTACCATTTCCAATTAACCTGGCTAGTTTAACTTCACCCATCTCTCTCTTTCTCTACAGCATTAGTTAGTCAGGTAGGGTGGTAAATGAGGCCCTATGGTCTCATCAATCACGCGTGGTTGTGGAGGCCAGGTCATCTGATGCAGCACTCCATCACTCTCCTTCTTGGTCAAACAGCCCTTACACAGCCTGGAGGTGTGTTGGGTCATTGTCCTGTTGAAAAACAAGTGATAGTCACACTAATCCCAAACCAGATGGGATGGCGTATCGATGCAGAGTGCTGTGGTAGCCATGCTGGTTAAGTGTGCCTTATATTTAAAAAAATCACTGACAGTGTCACCAGCAAAGCACCCCCACACCATAACACCTCCTCCTCCTCCATGCTTTACTGTGGGAACCACACATGCGGAGATCATCCGTTCACCCATACTGCGTCTCAGAAAGACCCAGCGGTTGGAACCAAACATCTCCAATTTGGACTCCACACCACATCGTGTTTCTTGGTCCAATCAAGTCTGTTCTTCTTATTGGTGTCCTTTTTGTAGTGGTTTCTTTATAGCAATTCGACCATGAAGGCCTGATTCACTCAGTCTCCTCTGAACAGTTGATGTTGAGATGTGTCTGTTACTTGAACTCTGTGAAGCATTTATTTGGGCTGCAATTTCTGAGGCTGGTAACTCTAATGAACTTATCCTCTGCAGCAGAGGTAACTCTGGGTCTTCCATTCCTGTGGCGGTCCTCATGAGAGGCAGTTTCATCATAGCGCTTGATGGTTTTTGTGACTGCACTGAAATGTTCCGTATTGACTGACCTTCATGTCTTAAAGTAATGATGGACTGTCATTTCTCAATGCAGATAGCCCGGTTAGCCAATGTGTGGGAGCACTGGTTGTTCGGCCCAATTGAGGTAGTATGTACATGAATGTATAGTTAAAGTGACTATGTATATATGATAAACAGAGAGTAGCAGCAGCGTAAAAGAGGGGTTGGGGGGGCACACAATGCAAATGACTTGGGTAGCCATTTGATTACCTGTTCAGGTGTCTTATGGCTTTGGGGTGAAAGCTGTTGAGAAGCCTTTTGGTCCTAGACTTGGCACTCCGTTACCGTTTGCCATGCGGTAGTAGAGAGAAAAGTCTATGACTGGGGTGGCTGGAGTCTTTGACAATTTTTAGGGCCTTCCTCTGACACCGCCTGGTGTAGAT
Source organism: Oncorhynchus clarkii lewisi (assembly GCF_045791955.1). Classification (NCBI taxonomy): domain Eukaryota; kingdom Metazoa; phylum Chordata; class Actinopteri; order Salmoniformes; family Salmonidae; genus Oncorhynchus; species Oncorhynchus clarkii. The sequence goes on along the minus strand of NC_092171.1, from coordinate 19,882,396 downwards.
GTCCTGGATGGCAGGCAGCTTAGCCTCAGTGATGTACTGGGCCATAGGCACTAACCTCTGTAGTGCCTTGCGGTCAGATAATAGTACCAATAAAGAAAAACTCTTGAATGAGTGAGTAGTTCTAAAAATGTTGACCGGTAGTGTATATAAAAAAACATAGCAACACGCAAAATACGTTTCATTTTCAATGCATGGTGTGACCTCCTATGATTAAGTTTGTTGCTGGGCAGCGCTGATATGGACAGACTCATAATTTATGCATGAACATTATTTATATAATATGGCTCCTCTCAATTGCAGACCATTTATTATTCAGTATTAATAATATGCTATGTTTTAACTAGACTGATATTTCAACAGTAGATGGTGAGAACTGGAGATGACCACAGTCATAACCCCAGATCGATACCTGACTCAAAGCAGATTTAATCAGGAGGTACTTCCCTCTTCACTGTGGTGGAAATGCCAGCAGTGATCTGGGATAAAGAGGATTCCGAGTCCTCCTCAGAGGACGAGCAAGAGTAAGTGGCGGTTCTGATTGGGTTGGTTACATGTCCTTCTAGTTGTAGAAAGCAACGTTACTGGGATGAGTAATACATATATGTCAATGTTTAAACTCGATCATAATGGAAACCGCAGAGATCCTATTAAATTCTAAGAGTTCTAATTTGTAATTCTATGCAACCGTCATAAACACTGTAACACTGCCTTATTATGCTTAATGAAGAACAGGTATAGCTAAATATACTGTGTAAAGCATCAATATGTGGGTAAAGTTAGTTCACTGGAGCTTACAGTGCAATCTAAATTAAGCCTGGTTTATTTGGTGAATTTAAATGGGATGAATTTGGCACTTAAATAGCCTGGCACCTCCAGTAGTCTTTAAATAGGCCATGTACTTCCACAGTAGATTAGGCCAAGAAGTTCACGGTCTAGTCTTAATCTATTCCTGAATTCAAATGTCATTAGAGGACTAAACTCTTTGGCAACAAATTAGAATGCACTTTCAGTGCACCTTAGATCACTTGCATGTAGCTGTAATGGAATCTGTGAAGAAAACAGTCTGAAGACCTGGTCATCAGACTAAATGTATTATTGATTTCAAGCGTCTTTAGTGCCAGACAAATCTCCCTCAAGACATTCAATAGGCCTACATTATTAATCACTGCATGCTTAATATTGAAATGAGTTTGACCTCCGTGTGAGTCTTGAGCCTATGTTAGGTAGATACTAGGTTATTACTGGTGAGGATGCTGCCACGGCACTAGCTACTAGCTAACTATTACAACTATGACATGTGCTTCTGCATTGCTTGCTGTTTGGGGTTTTAGGCTGGGTTTCATTGGCTGATGTAAAAAGGGCTTTATAAATAAATTAGATTTATTAAAGCTCACTCCTCTGTAGTGACACATGATTTCTAGCAGCACAGCTACTGTAAATGTATCATAGCAGTCCAGGGCTCAACATACAGTGCATTCGGAAAGTACTCAGACCCCATCACCTTTTCCACGTTTTGTAGCCTTATTCTTAAATTGATTAAATAAAAATGTTTCCTTATCAATCTACACACAATACCCTTTAATGACAAAGCAAAAACAGGTTTTTAGAAATGTTTGCACATTTTATAAAAATAAAAACAGAAATACCTTATTTGCAGAAGTATACAGACCCTTTGCTATGAGACTCGAAATTAAGCTCAGGTGCACCCTGTTTCCATTGATGATCCTTGAGCTGTTTCTACAACTTGATTGGAGTCCACCTGTGGTAAATTAATTTGATTTGGACATGATTTGGAAAGGCACACACCTGTCTATATAAGGTCCCACAGTTGGCAGTGCATGTCAGAAACCAAGCCACGAGGTTGAAGGAATTGTCCGTAGAGCGCTGAGATTGTGTTGAGGTACAATCTGGGGAAGGGTACCAAAACATTTCTGCAGTATTGAAGGTCTGCAAGAACACAGTGGCCTCCATTATTCTTAAATGGAAGAAGTTTGAAACCACTGAGACTCTTCCTAGAGCTGGCCGCCCGGCCAAACTGAGCAATTGCAGGAGAAGGGCCTTGGTCAGGAAGGTGACCAAGAACCCGATGGTCACTCTAACAGAGCTCCAGAGTTACTCTGTGGAGATGGGAGAACCTTCAAGAAGGACAACCATCTCTGCAGCACTCTACCAATCAGGCCTTTATGGAAGAGTGGCCAGACAGAAGCCACTTGTCGTGACGTTGTATTAGTTAATGTGACGACTGTTGCTCATCGAATGATTACAAGTTTCTAATTACGTGATTAACTGAATCAAGCAATTATTAACTCATTAACCTGGGGCACCATGGGAAAACTAGTTTTTATTGAGTTTCTATTTCCCAAATTAACTCAAAGAATATCAGAATATCGATTTTACAACAGCCGCTAATTAACCAGTTGCCTCGAACAATCTCGTTCTGAACGTCGTATAGAGCGTGAATCTGCTCGAACCCGGGTCCCACTAATGAATTCGGATAGAGCGTGAATCTGCTCGAACCCGGGTCCCACCAATGAATTCGTATAGAGCGTGAATCTGTACGGACCCGGGTCCCACTAATGAGTTCGTATAGAGCGTGAATCTGCACGAACCCGGGTCCCACTAATGAATTCGTATAGAGCGTGAATCTGCACGGACCCGGGTCCCACTAATGAATTCGTATAGAGCGTGAATCTGCTCGGACCCGGGTCCCACTAATGAATTCGTATAGAGCGTGAATCTGCTCGGACCCGGGTCCCACTAATGAATTCGTATAGAGCGTGAATCTGCATGGACCCGGGTCCCACTAATGAATTCGTATAGAGCGTGAATCTGCACGGACCCGGGTCCCACTAATGAATTCGTACCACACCAATCTTAATTGAATATTTATTTACTAAAAAGCTAAAATGATGATAAAAGATACACATAGACAAAACACATTATAGGCTATTGATTAGAACTTAGTATAATGGGCCAACACACTATGGCGCGTGTTACCCACAATGGGAATTTCAAAAGAGAGAGAACAGAAAGAAGTACACAAGAGAAATATACATTTGGGTGAATTTGTCAGCTATGCTATTCTAACCCTAGCCTTGCCTCAAACTGCCGCTCTTATGGGTCAGAATATAATGATGTAATTACTTGGGAATGATCTCCGGGGATTCTCTGCGTAGGCCTTCAGCTGTTCGATGACGCGCTACTCCGGCGCACCTCTCTGACCGTCTTCCCGGTGTCAGTGTCCTTTTTGGCTTAGGAGTCTGTTCCCTCACCCCTTTCTCTGGAAGGGGTCTTCTGAGGCCAGACAGCTCTGTAGCTCAGAGCTCACAGCATAGGAATGAAACCCTTTAGATACCACGATTCGATGGGAGATGGAGGCTAGGTGGTTTGACTTGAATTCACCAGCTTAGACATCTGTAGCTTGGGTAGAAAAGGATTTCTTTGTCCTCAAACTTGCATTGCGTTCTGGGTTTGTTGACTTTTTAAGACCCTGCTGCAGCTGGGGTCACGTAGTCCTGTTGTAAATTCTATACTCACAGGTTTTATACCCTTGGGTCAGAAGTGGGCGTAGCTGCCTTTAGGGCAATTCTCTGGGCGTACCAAGTTAATGAGGCAAGGGTTAGGTTTTTCTCAAATCCCATTTTAGACAACTAACTTAACATTTCATCTTCCCCAAAACATTCTCTTTGATTTGGATATTTTCCATACAACGTACAATGTATAAACATCAAACATATACTAGGAAAACCCTTCACATTACAATGTTTTCGTAATAACGTCCTCTATTAACCTTTAATAACAGAACAAAAATGACATATATTTTCATAGTCCATCTATCGTCATGACCACCATTGTGGCTGACAGAAATCATTGTTTCCAAAGTCCCTTTACTTCATGTTTAATGTTCTGAGGCTGGTTCTCCATAGTAACGGGACAAAGGAAATTGTCTGTGGCCTGAGATTTACCAGGGCCGTGAAGGGCCATAAAACCCCCCGCATCTTCAGACCCCTAGATCTCTCCTCCTCTGTTGGGGTTGAGAGATAATCTGTAGGGTTGTGGTCTCCTGTAACCTGACTTGGTCAGGACAGTCATGACACACTCCTCAGTAAAAGCAAATGACAGCCTGCTTGGAATTTTCCAAAAGGCACCTAAAGGACTCTTAGACCATGAGAAACAAGATTGTCTGTTCTGATGTAACCAATATTGAACTCTTTGGACGGAATGCCAAGCATCACATCTGGAGGAAACCTGGCACCATCCCATTTCAGTTTTTATTTTATACTTTGTCGTTATGGGGTATTGTGTATAGATTGATGAGGGTAAAATCTATTTAATCCATTTTAGAATCAAGCTAAAGTACAGGGCTGGCCTGGGAGGCCTGCTTGGGCCAGTGGCCGTGGCCTGCTTGGGCCAGTGAAGAAAAATATTGTAATAATGCTATTTTCAATGGAGGCTATATCATTGATGAGAAAAACTACAGATTTCCAAAGCTGTTAGTTCGTTATGTGGAAAACAGAATTTGGCAATAAACAAAATGGTTTTGTTAGGGCCCTACAACTGTAGCCTTCTGACTGTTCAGAATCACTAATAATAACACCCTTTTTTGAGATTGCACACTCCTGTTAGTCTCTAACACACCAAAGAATCAGTGTAAATATGCCTTTTATGCTCGCTTCGAGGCAAGCAACAGTGAAGCATGGATGAGAGCACTAGCCGTTCTGGACGACTGTGTGATCACGCTCTCCATAGCCATTGTGAGCCAGACCTTTAAACAAATCAACAGTCACAAAGCCGCGGGGCCAGACTGATTATCAGGACGTGTACTCAAAGCAAGCGCGAGCCATCTGGCAAGTGTCTACACTGACATTTTCAACCTTTCCCTGACCGTGTCTGTAATACCTACTTGTTTCAAGCAGACCACCATAGTTCCTGTGCCCAAGAAAGCGAAGGTAACCTGCCTAAATGATTACGGCCCCATAGTGTTCACCTCGGTAGCCATGAAGTGCTTTGAAAGACTGGTCATGGCTCATGTCAGCACCATCATCCCGGAAACCCTAGACCCACTCCAATTCGCATACCACCCCAACAGATCCACAGATGACGCAAACGCAATCGCACTCCACACTGCCCTTTCCCACCTGGATAAAAGGAACACCTATGTGAGAATGCTGTTCATTGACTACTGCGTTCAACACCATAGTGCCCACAAAGCTCATCACTTAGCTAAGGTCCCTGATGGGCCGCCCCAACTTCCTGATGGGCCGCCCCAACGTGGTAAGGGTAGGCAACAACACATCTGCCATGCTGATCCTCAACAGTGGGGCCCCTCAGGTGTGCGTGCTTAGTCCCCTCCTGTACTCCCTGTTCACCCACGACTGTGTGGCCAAACATGATTCCAACACCATCATTAAGTTTGCTGACGACACAACAGTGATAGTCCTGATCACCGACAACGGTGAGACAGCCTATAGGGAGGAGGTCAGAGACCTGGCAGTGTGGTGCCAGGACAACAACCTCTCCCTCAATGTGAGCAAGACAAAGGAGCTGATCGTGGACTACAGGAAAAGGCGGGCCTAACAGGCCCCATTGACAGGGCTGTAGTGGAGTGGGTCGAGAGCTTCAAGTTCCTTGGTGTCCACATCACCAATGAACTATCATGGTCCAAACACACCGAGACAGTCGTGAAGAGGGGACGAGAACACCTTTTCCCCCTCAGGAGATTGAAAATATTTGGCATGGGTCCCCAGATCCGGCATTTTACCGTAAGACGCTACTGAGGGTACTGCGTACGGCTCCGGCATTTTACCGTAAGACGCTACTGAGGGTACTGCATACGGCCCAGTACATCACTGGGGCCAAGCTTCCTGCCGTCCAATACCTATATACTAGGCGTGTCAGAGGAAGGCCCAAAAAATTGTCAAACACTCCAGTCACCCAAGTCATAGACTGTTCTCTCCACTACCTTATGGCAAGTGATACTGGAGCGCCAAGTATAGGACCAAAAGGCGCCTTAACAGCTTCTACCCCCAAGCCACAAAACTGCTGAACAATTGAGCATGAAAATCAAATGGCCACCCAGACTATTTACGCTGCTGCTACTCGCTGTTTATTATCTATGCATAGTCACTTTACCCCTGCCTACATGTAAAATTACCATGACTAACCTGTACCCCCTTACATTGACTCGGGACCGGTACCCCCTGTATATAGCCTCGTTATTGTTATTTATTATTATTTATTTTTTTACTTTAGTAAATATTTTCTTAACTCTATTTCTTGAACTGCATTGTTGTTTAAGGGCTTGTAACTAAGCATTTCACGGTAAGGTCTACACCTGTTCTATTCAGCGAATGCGACAAATAACATTTGATTTTAAATATGATATTGCCAAGTTAAAGTTCGGCTACTTGCTCAGCCCGAAAATGAAAGAGAAAACCACCTCTATTGAAATGACGTCATGGAGCTTTTGACTTGGCATTGGCCCAGTGTGCCACTGGCAAATTTACAGGAATATCAAGCTCTGTAATCCATATGTTTATTACAGAAACATTACCATAGCTTGCAAGATCTTTAACAAGCATATTCCAAGAGCCCAGTATTACTGGACTAGACCTTGTGTTGAGTGACTAATACTCTGCAACTTTAGATATCATATTAGATGGGAGCTGTGTTTTGGCTGACATTTTTGGATAGCTGAGCCAAGAGCAGGTATTATTTACATACCACACCCATCCTTGGTCACGTCTGATAGAGTTCCTCTCCATCAGCATGCCATCTTATCTCCACCATGGCCACAGACATGCTGGCTGTGTCTGGTACTATCCTATATTTTCAGTGCAATGTTACCAGGGTGTTTGTTAGTTGACAGGTATGTTATTTTGCAGTACCTATGAGACTGTGTGAGGCCCCGACCTTTCTCTGGTCTGGTAGAGTAAACACCTTGTCAGATTGCATTCCAACACCCTGAGGTAAGCTAAGGGTAGCATCATTTTGGATTTTAAACTCAACATTTCGAGACAGGTTATACAGCTTTAGGTTAAGGGTACAGATGTAGGATCTTAATTTGAGCCAATTTGCTGCAGCAGGAAAATAATCCTGCAGCAACAGGAAATGTGAATTATTATGTGGATTTTAATGAATATATATATTTTTTGTAGGGGTTGATACATGTTTTGTTAGGCAAATCAAGTCGGATATTTGAAAGTGGAAATTACAATTAGAACCTTTTTTAAACCTTGAATAGACTACAAGTTTGTGTTCCTGCTGTGCAGGAAAATTCTCAGCTACAAAAGAGTGATCAAATTTAGATCCTACATCTGTATGCCCTGTCTGAGAGGCTTTTCTCTTATTTTCATGGGAGTTTTATGATTGTTTTGTCACCCATTTATCTTATTTTGGGGATTTGGCTCTATGAGATTGAGTGAAAATAGAATAAACTACTAATGTGTTGCTTGACCCTGCATGAGCCTCTCAATGTAAGAATAAGAAGAATAGTTTATTGATGCGTTTCTGTTTTATCAGAGACCATCCTTGCATTGCCTGGAGTGGCCTCAGCAGGAAGGTCCCAGTCCTGGTGTTCTTTGCTCAAGCCATCGTCTCTAAGGATGAAAACATCTGTTCTGTTGGAGGTACTGGGGTCCATAAGAAACATTCTAAAATATATGAGAGTATAGAATTCTGTTGTTATTCTGTCCTATTCCTTAATTCCTGTTGAATGATAATGTTATGTTCCTACTTACAACGGTACGACCTGGCCTTCAAGATTGTGCACACGGAGAGCCGGCTGGTGCGTGGCATGCTTACCAATCATAGATTCCATGAGGTACTATATGAAATGTTCAAAGAATGTCTCATTCTGATTCACTTGCACATATTGTGCTGTAAGGGGATAAGAGGGCTGATGTTTGACTGACACTGCCTATCTCAAAGCATGGGAATGCACCCACGGACAAAAAGTTGGCCCACCGTAGCATTAATCCTGTTTCACAAGGGAGCCCACTCGCCATTATCGCTCCATCCAAGCACTTACTATTAAGTCAATTTTTATTTCACTTCAATGCCTCTTGACTCCCACTAAACCCATCATCAAAGGCAGGCTAGTGTCTGCCACATCATCCCTAGAGCCAAAGTTTAATAACCCTCTATTGCAAACATCTGGCTTTCTCATAGAAGTGCAGGCCCATGCCAAACCTGACTCTTCACAAAGGAGCACAGAAGGGTAGGAATAAAACAAAACAGATATAAAGTAATATGATGGTGATGAATATAGCTGGTGAGCTGGCCTCCCTTTGAGATGATTTGAAGTTAGAGGCCTATATTTCAGCAGATTAGCGGCTGAGTATCGGATCTGGGCCTCAGATCCATCCTTATCAAGCTGTCAGATGTGATGTGGTGGTAATCAACTGTGTAAACCTCATGTTTGCACCAAGGCTATATTTTTCCTGTTATGATGTCCTTTAACTGGTGTCCATTTTTATTCCCCGATTTCCCCTGCCATTGCATATAGTGTGGTCTTACTGTGAGTAGTTCCTTTAAGTAGTCTGACGTACATAACGTTTAGATCTGAGCTTGACTGGAAGGTCCTATTTTCAGATCCATTTAAACATTAATGACTTCAACCTTATGTGGACGTGGTATCACCTCAAGCCTTACCTCCTACGTAGCCTCCAAGACTTCCAGAAGGTCAACCACTTCCCTAGGTACCTCAGTGTGTCCAACTGTACGTAGAACTATGTCCAATTGGCTTGCTACACTTCCTGATGTAAAGGTTCACACTGCTTAGCATTTTATACCCCTTCAAATCGGGCTTGTGTTTATTGGCTTCCACAGTAAAGTACATTTTGTTTGGACCAGTGCCTTTCTAAAACATGAAATGAATCAAACTGTCATGCAGGAGTCTCGTTGCCATTGTGTTTGTACAAGGTCTTATTTCTCTCAGCGTCCAACATGTGGAGAACTCAAGCATTTCGAGCTGAAAGGTCAATGGCCCTGTTCATTTCCAGGTCATATGAACTGACGCTTAAAGACCGGCTGTATAAAAACATCCAGCGGATGCAGCAGGCTCACGGCTTTAAAAACTTCCACATCGTCCCTTAGACCTTTTGTGCTTCCCTCAGAGTACCAGGAGTTATTCAGTAAGTCTTGCTTGTCTGCTAACTTACTTACTGTAAATGTAAACACAATAAGCCACCATGATTCTCCTCTAGTCTCTCGCACAGCACACCACACATCCCCGTCCTCTCTCTGCCTCACCCTCAGGTTCTTTCATCAAGGACAAGGGCCCTTGGATCATTAAGCCAGTAGCATCTTCTTGAGGACGAGGTATCCACCTGGTCAGCAATGTAAGGGATATGCCAAAGGAAGAATTCTGTTTTGTTAAAGTGTTACTGTGTTATAGATACACTCAACTTAAGTCGCGGATAATGACCTGAGCGAACTCGTGTTGTAAATGAAACAATATGGCCAGTCATGTGTGTGTGTGTGTGTGTGAGTGTGTGTGTGTGGGGGGGGGGGTTCTGCTGAAAAAAAGTATAAAACTGTGTGTCATAGACATTAAGCGTTGTTGAGTAAATCACACACTTCAAGGCATTGGCTTTGGAAGAGCTCCACAAGGTTCTCTGACTTGGACAAGCAATAAACACTTTTCTTTTGAGGTATTTTTATGAAACAGTGGAAAGAATGTCAGGGTGATATTTGGAAAGAAGAATGTTCATTTGTTTTTTTTCCCTCTGAACTGTAGCCAGCCCTGAGGTTCGCAGCTCTCCACCCCCCCACCCCCATCCCTCCTCAGCTTCAACACCTGCAACACATTTTAGCCTCATAAATGACCCCACTCCTACCCACTGATAGGGCTCTGATAGACTGCTCTACAGGAAGGGGTTTCTCTTTGATTGGCCAATGTCATGTGTCTGACTTGATCATACTGTGCCTGGTGCATTATGTGTTTTATAACATGGGTTTTTGCCCACCTGATTACTGAAGACAGTAGTCAGAAAAGCAGAAATGTTGATCTATGTTTAATAAATTGTTTCCAGACTTCAAGTTTGATGTGCGGTTGTATGTGCTGGTGACATCGTATGATCTACTCACTATCTATCTCCATGAGGAGAGCCTGGCCAGGAGAGCTGTGTACTGGATCTTTCCTTTTACAAGTAATGGCCAATGGTTCTATATGGGCTATCTAATCTGTATTTGCCAGGTCATAGAATTGTATAGTGGGTCAAGAGGTCCATCTCAGATAATGGCTTTGCAATTACTTTCTGTCCTTATGAAAGTTGTGAAGAAAGGTACTGTAGCAACTGTAGTCAGGAACTTCCAAGGCAATGACCAGTAGAGGGCAGTCTCAACATTTCTGTCTGCCACTGATGAGTGGTAAGACTTGGTGGCACTTTCTTAAAAAATATATATATATATATTTAAAATTGTACCCCTTTTTCATGGTATCCAATTGTTTTAGTAGCTACTATCTTGTCTCATCGCTACAACTCCCGTATGGGCTCGGGAGAGACAAAGGTTGAAAGTCATGCGTCCTCCAATACACAACCCAACCAAGCCTCGCTGCTTCTTAACACAGGGCGCATCCAACCCAGAAGCCAGCCGCACCAATGTGTCGGAGGAAACACCGTGCACCTGGCAACCTTGGTTAGCGCGCACTGCGCCCAGCCCGCCACAGGAGTCGCTGGTGCGCGATGAGACAAGAACATCCCTACCAGCCAAGCCCTCCCTAACCCGGACGACGCTAGGCCAATTGTTCGTCGCCCCACGGACCTCCCGGTCGCGGCCGGTTACGACAGAGCTTGGGCGCGAACCCAGAGTCTCTGATGGCACAGCTAGCACTGCAGTACAGCGCCCGTAACCACTGCTCCACCCGGGAGGCCTTGGTGGCACTTTCAAACAAAACTCTCCGTTGTCTCAATGGTCAAACGGTCACCAGGAGATGACAGGTTTATTACACATTGTGATGATATTTTGCTGTAATAATCTTATGAGTCTCAGATTTATAAATCTGCAGTGACAGACTACAATTGATGTCGTGTCTCAGCGACGATGCTATTTGCAAGATGAGCAATGTTTAGTTATTTTCTTCTCATATTAGATCAATGAAGGCATTGCACAATATAGAATTTAGCTGTATCTTTGCCTGGAGCCAGCTGTATTACCATATTCTTAAGGATGACTCATTAAGATAGTCAGGATTCCAGTGGGGTTGGGTGCAGAGATGGGTGGATGATGGATTAAATGGCTCATCTCTGCTTGGCTTGACAGATATACGTGCTGCACAGAGTGACACACACACACACACACTGCTGTTCATCGCACAACGTGCTTGATTATTAACTGAGGGTAATAAATCCAGGCTGAGTTGCAAATACCACTTTTTTCTTTGACATTCCATTATGTTTGATGGTATTCAGGTACTCACTGTATGCCAAGGAATCCTCATTATTCCACATGTGGTGTCCAGTCCTCTTTAATACTGTACAATAGGGGGAAACATATCTCTGTTCTACTAATTGACCCTCTAAGGCTGTCAAAGATCAATCATATGAATTACTGTATTTATTGTAAGTAATCATCACTCTGTGTAGAGATCTGTTGTTATTTTTGGAAATTGTATGTTACAGCAAAACACTGCCTACAGGTTTGCCACAGTGAAGTACGACCGTGGCACAAAGAACATCAAGAACCAGTTCATGCATCTCACTAACTACAGCGTAACCTGGGATCTGCAGTCAACAGCCACTTCTCCATTCTCCTAAGGAATCTCTAAATTAATATGTAGCTGATTGAGGGAGCATGGAATTGAGAAAACAGAGCAAATCATACAACTTTGTGTCTTGGACATTTGAATGGTATGTATTTGATTGTAACAGGAATTGTATTGTTTGTGCTTTTCTTATAACTAGTTTCTGTGTTCTATTCATGTGCTGTTCTATAAACCAATTTCTGTGTTCATGTAAGTGGCTGACTGTACAAATCCTCACTCCCAGTAGCTGCAATTTGGCAGTACGCCCAGACCTTGTTTTGAGAACGAACTAAATATATCTCAGTTTCAAGGTCTCAGCTTAGAGAGGAGAAGCTTCGTGAGATATTGGTCTGTCACTTGTTATGAACCAGTATTGGTCTGTTACATGAATGAAACGTAATGATTAATTAATTATGCTAAATCATGCAAATATAACTTCTCTGTGTATAGCCGTATATAAGACTGCTGGGACTGCCCTGATTGACATGTATACTATGGTGAATTGAATTGGTTGGAACCTCTCCAGCACGCTGACAATAAACAATGAATAATTTAAGATTGACTTTGACTGTCCCTGTGTAATATTTTACACAACAAGATAATAGACAACCACTCCAGTTTCCCAATGACCATATTTTCAACACGCTTGCGTGGAATTCATTCACAAGGCTGTTTTGGAAAAAGCCAGACATTGTTTGTCTTGTTTTTTTTTCAGTTATAATGACCCTGAAATGGAGGATTATAGGAACAAATGGAGCAGGAGTGAATGCTCTGGTATTTATAGCAGGAGGGAAAGGACACCACATGTGAGTAGCCTAAACTCTTCACTCTCTCTTGAACCTTCCCCCACCCTCTCCTGGCTCAGAACGGCCATGCTATTGTCCATGCACAATCAAATAAATGAGTTAGTATTGTCAAGATGTTGCTGTAGTTCATCCAGATGCAATCTTACATCCATATCCTCACCCTTCTCTTCTCTGTCTAAATACTCAGCAGAGCTGAATATACATGGCAACCTGTAACCGCAGATTGTATCCCAGATGTTGTGATATTCTAGTCACTTTGTGTCTAGTGTAAAGTTCTTTAGGGCCCTGTGTGTAAAGTGGACAGAGTAACCCATGCCATGTCTCAGACTGAATGTCACCTTGCTGTCTATGTTCCTGTGTGTTCCAGTGTTGATAAGTCAGGTGAAGGACCTTGTGATTAAGGCTGTTCTGAGTGCTGAGCTGCAGACCTTGAAACTGCCTGCAAGATGTTTGTGCCCCATAGGAACAACTGCTTCGTTAAGACTGTCTGCTACATTCTATCAGTCTGTTTCCCTGGTTGCACCTTTCTTGTCCTCTCTACGTCGTTGAATTCCATACGGTACATTTTTAGTTATTTCCTCCTTCGTTTCTTCAGTACAGACTAGAGACAGTCATTTCCGAACACGTCCAGTTCCTGTGTCAGACGGTTTTGGAGTTCCTTTTGACTGAAGCAGGAATTTGCTTCATTTTTTTTCTGTTGCCATTCAGGTCTCTGATTTAGGCTGACTGTTTTCTTGGCTGCTCCTGTGTAGCACCAGGCTCGTGTGAACTCCATTTTGGAGCCATTACTGGTGTTAGTGTTGGAACTAAGTGTCTTCCCTGTCTCTGGCGTTCTCTCAGAGAGTTGGGGTTTGACTGCCGGCATGTCTGCTGAGCCTCCTCGAGTTTCTCTGCCCTCTCTCTCTCCTTTTCTTTCGTTCGTTCTTTCTTTCTCTCTCACTCTCTTTTTTTCCTCTGTCTCCACTTCTATTCTCTTTTCCTGTTCTTGTCTGTAACTTTCTCTTCTCTCTCTCTCTGCTCTGTGCTCTCACTTGTTAGAAAAGTAGAGATCCCTGGCTGCACTTTTCACTGTAGGCGTAATGGGCCCCTGACCTGTGATTGTTTGGGCTGTAGGGGCAGTGTACCAGGGCAAAATCATGTAATCTGAGAGTCGCCCACATAGAGATATTATCTCTGCCCCGAGCGGCAGGCATCACCTCAGGGCTTAACAGCCAGACGGGCCCAGGGTGGGAAATGTACAGATGAAGGTGTTTGTGGGATCAGGTGGGGCTGTGGGCGGCGTGCCCTAATCCAGCCCTCATGCATGTCTGATGGAAATGAATCAACTCAGGGAAAGATGACAGCAGAGATCCTCCATTCTTAGGAGTGAGAGTGAGAGAATGGGGCAGTAATTGATGTTGACACACAGATGAACTCACACACCCACATGTACACATGCACTGCAATTAGGCCCATCTATCTTATTCTATACACAAATCCTGTTGACTATAATGAACATGCCCATTACCCTTTATGATATTAGTTTACCGTCTATTGTGGTGTAATTTTGTTGTCTTCAGATCGCCCCGAGCTAGTTAATTATAGCATTCACAGTGTGTCTGCTGGAGACAGTTTCCAAAGGAAGACAGTGACAGCTCTTTCCTGACAGTTCCAGAGGACCACCCTCGTCCTGCTGCCACTGTTCTTATCCTCCTCTCAAGGTGGGCCTGCTGCTTTTTAAATATGTGACTGGGTGTCTGTGGAGACATGTAGAAGCCATTGTAAAACATTAGTGCTGGTAGGCCAGGCCTGCCTCTACTTCAGGGAGTCCAGTATTACTATGTACTTTATCTTCTCTCTTCAACCCAAACCACAGAGGGGCCGTGTTCTCACAGCTCCTGTCGGCCTCCTCCTCCTCTCTCTGTCTTCTTGTCCTCCTCCCCCAACCTCCCAAACTTGAACAAAATGTTAGTTCATGCTCTGAAATGGTCCCGAGCAGTGTTGCCATGCATCAATTAATGTGAAAACATAAGAAGCTGTGATATATCCCAATAAATAATTGTGGGCAAGGAGGGAGGTTTATTGTTCGGAATTCAAATGCAATCGCTCCCACTTCTGGACCACAGGCAATGAGGCCACAAGGCACTAAAGAGAGTTGTAATCTTAATTTGCAGCAAATTATTCCAAGCCATTTTAGTGTCTTAAATACAATGTTAGTTGTTTTCAAATGGGTTTTGCTCTTTTTGCACAATTTGCTCTGCCTATCTAAATGAGCCTAGTGTAACAAAATCCTTTATTGCTCTCTCTCTCTGATGTGGGAAACTTTCTTTTTTTTATACATTTTCTTTGGTAAGTTGTGTGTGTGCGTGAGAGAGGGTAGAATGCCACCCATGCTGCTCTCTTTACCACTATGCCTTAAGATTAATGAACAGGCTTTTTACTGAGAGATGCTGATTAGGACATGTTTTGACTGAGATCTAATTAGTCAAGCAAAAGGCCTTTTTTATTACACACCAAACCTTCCACTAACTGTTCATGTATTCCACTGAACATCTCTCTTATAGCCTACTACATATTGTGGAATCAGCAATAGCTTTTAAACAGCTTTTATTAGTCCTACATTTGTCTGTTAGTTAAACACTTTCCTGTCCCAAAAATAGGGGGTATTACGATGAGATGATATGGTTGCTATGAAATTCTTTGCAGGCAATCACTGGAGGAAGCCTATGTTTGGAGCCTACTCATTTGTATCATCCTGTTTCTCCTCTTTGTGTTATCCATGGAGATACAGCAGTCAATATTTTCCATGTTTTTTATTAGCTGCCTTTAGGGTGACTTTGCACATTTGGCATCAAACTTGTTGCTCTTCTCTGTAAATCCAGAGAAACGAGCTCCACATTAGTGATTTATTTGAAAATGATGCAATAATCCAATTTGTGATAACTAACAACAAAACCCACTTCAAGAAGATGCTTTATGTTGTTGTTGTTATTGTGGGGCCCATGAACTACATGGCCAGGGTGGGGAGAACATTGTTTTGGCGCTGTCTCTTGTGATGGAGTATCCAACTGAGCCCACCCAATAGCCCATCCCCTCTTCGTATCACTTCTTTATTTATTTTCCTCCAACGTTTAATGGGTGTTGGGGATGTTCTCTCATTCTTCTCTCTCGCTGTGTGATTGCTGTTGTGGCTTCTTTGTGGGTGCGTTAACAGTGCTCCCCGGGCAGCGGTCGAGCCACAGAACAGACACGTCTCAGAGCTCCCGGCTCCGCGGGCTCATGGGGCAGCAGAGGCGTCTGCTCCTAATTGGGGGGGAAATGCGCAGCACACAGAGTCTGCTTGTCGGGGCCTGGAAAGGTGGAGAGGCTTTTTTTCTCCTCTTTATCCCGTACGACTGATGAGGAACTCCAGGCTCAAAGCAGTTTATTCCAGTGCTCTGTTCCCTGAGACTTATACATTATGTTTTATGGCTCTCTCTCTCTGTGTGTGTGTGTGTGTGTGTGTGTGTGTGTGTGTGTGTGTGTGTGTGTGTGTGTGTGTGTGTGTGTGTGTGTGTGTGTGTTTTATTTAAAAAGAGTGAAAAAGGGGATAAACCAGTGAACGGAAAAGAAAATCCCTGCGTTCTGCTTAGCAACTACTGTTTGGCTTTCAGTGTCCAATCCCGAAGACAGATTGGTAGTGCTACTAATGTTACAGGCTAAGGACTCCATTGACACGTTTGGCTCAATTCCACTTTAACATGGTTTTAGTTATCAAGCCCGTTGACCCTAGCAATGGCATAATGAATGACTTTGCTCAGTGGATGAGTTGGAATTCAGATCTTCCATAATCATCACCATATTTACAAGAGAAGATGAAACTCTTGAAAAAGTTTGAATTTCAGTCTTTTTTCTGGATCAAAAAGGGGCTTAGGTGGTGGGCGTGGCAGAGGGCGTGGCAATGAGCGAGGTCGGCCCTTTGGCCCCGATACATTTCAGAGACAATTTTAGAGGTCCCCATCTTGGCAGTTTAGACAAATAAAAATCTGTTTTACAGCTAGTTTCCTGCAATTGTTCACATTTTGCCATTTACTATTGTCAGAAAACCATGAACCAAAGGATAGGAAGGAGGCACTTGTAGAAAATCACTAAATGAACCATGAATGACTGAGTTTTTTATATACAACTTTACTTACACTGTAATGTCATTCCTTCACCAACCACGTTGTGAAGATATATCATAGCATGGGTTCTCTGTGTAAACACTGATGTTGACCTCTTACACTAGAATAAAGAACTTGCACTACCGTTCAAAAGTTTGGGGTCACTTAGAAATGTCCTTGTTTTCCATGAAAACACACATGAAATGAGTTGCAAAATGAATAGGAAATATAGTCAAGGCGTTGACAAGGTTAGAAATAATGATTTTTAATTGAAATAATAATTGTGTCCTTCAAGCTTTGCTTTCATCAAAGCGTCCTCCATTTGCAGGATTACAGCCTTGCAGACCTTTGGCATTCTAGTTGTCAATTTATTGAGGTAATCTGAAGAGATTTGGCCCCATGCTTCCTATAGCACCTCCAACAAGTTGGATTGGCTTGATGGGCACTTCTTACGGTCAAGCTGCTCCCACAACAGCTCAATAGGGTTGAGATCCGGTGACTGTGCTGGCCACTCCTTTATAGACAGAATACCAGCTGACTGATTCTTCCCTAAATAGTTTGGGTCATTGTCCTGTTGTAGGGGGAAATTGGCTCCAATTAAGCGCCGTCCACAGGGTATGGCATGACATTCCAAAATGGAGTGATAACCTCCCTTCTTCAAGATTCCTTTTACCCTGTACAAATCTCCCACTTTACCATCACCAAAGCACCCCCAGACCATCACATTGCCTCCACCATGCTTGACAGATGGCACCAAGCACTCCTCCGGCATCTTTTCATTATTTCTGCGTCTCACAAAAGTTCTTCTTGGGATCCAAACACCTCAAACTTAGATTTGTCTGTCCATAACAATCTTCCTCTGTTCAGTATCTGTGTTATTTTGCCAACCTTAATCTTTTATCTTTATTGGCCAGTCTGAGATATGGCTTTTTCTTTTCAACTCTGCCTAGAAGGCCAGCATCCCGGAGTAGCCTCTTCACTGTTGACGTTGAGACTGGTGTTTTGCAGGTACTATTTAATGAAGTTACCAGTTGAGGACTTGTGATGCATCCGTTTCTCAAACTAGACACTCCAATATACTTGTCCTCTTGCTCAGTTGTGCACCGGGCCCATCACTCCTCTTTCTATTCTGGTTAGGGCCAGTTTGCGCTATTCTGTGAAGGGAGTTGTACACAGCGTTTTATGAGATCTTCAGTTTCTTGGTAATTTCTCGCATGGAATAGCCTTCATTTCTCAGAACAAGAATAGACAGACGAGTTTCAGAAGAAAGTTGTTTGTTTCTGGCCATTTTGAGCCTGTAATTGAACCCACAAATGCTGATGCACCAGATACTCAACTAGTCTAAAAAGGACAGTTTTATTAGTTCTTTAATCAGAACAACAGTTTTCAGCTGTGCTAGCATAATTGCAAAAGGGGTTTCTAATGATCAATTAGCCTTTTAAAATGATAAACTTGGATTAGCTAACACAACATGCCATTGGAATACAGGATTGATGGTTGCTGATAATGGGTCTCTGTATGCCTATGTAGATATTCCATTCAAAATCAGCCATTTCCAGCTATAATAGTCATTTAAAACATTAACAATGTCTACATTGTATTTCTGATCAATTTGATGTTATTGTAATGGACCAAAAATGGGCTTTTCTTTCAAAAACAAGGATATTTCTAAGTGACCCCAAACTTTTGAACTGTAGTGTATGCTACGATAGCCTTGAAAACACCAACCTCTGGCCTCTTCTCAAAACAGACTATTTTCTTTTGAATTGCCTTTAAGCTGATTTTTCTTTGGCTTTACGGCCAGAGCTTTGCCTAGTCCCTCTAAAAGGTGGTTGTTTTCCCCTGGGAGCTGTGGCCTAAGCTAAGGGACACTCCCCAGGCAGAGCAGTGAGTGTGAGACTGAGGGAGTGGTGGTGAGGAGGGCTTCCACAGAGCTCCTAGCACCGCCATGCCGTGGTGGCATGGCTGTTTTATAACCGTGAAGGAAGCAGAGAGAGAGAGCGAGAATGGAGGATTTTGTACACAGGGAACTCCCTGACCACTCAGTAAAAGGCCTTTATTGTGTCGTTCTCTGCCAAGCTGGCGATGGAGTGTCTGAGTCGCCAGGTCCCTCGCACTTGGAAAATACTTACATCATTTTCCAAACTTAGCTCAGTTGGAGTTCAGGGTCTTTCAACAATTGTCTCTATCTTAATCATGTGCTTCTCTTCAACTTGGTCTAGATCAGTGGTATTTAAACTTTTTCTGCAGGAACCCATGTTTTCCGCCAGAATTTCTGGGGACCCCATTTTTTCCCCAATAATTTTTCAGACTTTTTCACGACCCCACCCCTAACCTAACGTTCCAGGCATAGAAAGAGGCCTGAACAGAGTTCCTACTTCCGTTTTTCAGGGGAAACAGAAGTTAGGTTGAAAATACTGTGAAAATCGGATGTTATTATTTTCTAGCAACTACCCCACCCCAAATCTTATGACAGAACGTTATAATCGGTAAATTCAGATATTTACATCAACAAATGACCATCAATTCATTGCATTTTCATTTCAAAATGAAAACAACAAATAAATGTACTCAATTTTTCAAATGTTCTTTCTCAAAAACATTTGCATATTGTACCATATCAAAACGTTGTATTTCTTATTTGTGTAAGATTTTGGCACCACACTGCAGGTCGCGACCCCGACTTTGAATACCACTGGCCTAGATGGTGACAGTTTGGGACTGAGGTGTGGGCTAATTCTGTGCTACAATATTGACTGCGCAACACCATCCCAATGTGGCAGAAGGATTTTATAGTATATAATGGCATGAAAATCAGACTTGATGTTCAGAGCTTTTAAATAAAGAATATAGGCCTATTCAATGCACGAGTATAGAGTTCATAAATATGTTTCTCATCTAAGCTCTGATGTAAGCAGCTCAATGGAGCTGAAATGTGAATATACTTAGCTAATGTAATGCAGCCAGCCAATCCTCAGTAGCAGCAGCCGTTTGATGTATAGTGATTGGATATTTAATATCCATATAATCAGTAGCAGAAAACCAGTAATGTTGTCAACTGCCAGTTTGTGGTAACCAAGATAAGACCGTTGACGTCTTCTATTTTCTATTGTGACTTATTATAGTTTTATAAGAAACTGGATCTTTCATCACTAGGTCCAGGAGTTTTTCCTCCCCACAGGGCCCAAGTTTTAGGCTAGGGCCTAACGTTTTTTCCTGTTTAGCCTAGGTGACATGGTCAGGGAAAAACTTATTGTCCTGTTAATCAAAAATGGGGGCAGTGGACCCAGAATAGACCCAGACTCTGCTGACCTCCCATGTCCTCTAGTAATGCTATTATTAGTGTGTGTGTTAATCTACAGAACTGTGTGGCTTTGATGTGCTTATCCACTCCAACCTCAAACCATGGCTCCTGGAGGTCAACCTCTCTCCTTCTCTGGCCTGGTGAGGGGCTGTGACTGACTACATATCATCATCTCACGGTTCACAGGAACAAACACATGCTCATTCCAGACCTTTGATCTTGTTACAGCAGTTGGTCTCTGAAACACATTCATTGAGAGGTTTACTCTGCTCTGAAACACATTCATTGAGAGCTTTACTCTGCTCTGAAACACATTCATTGAGAGCTTTACTCTGCTCTGAAACACATTCATTGAGAGGTTTACTCTGCTCTGAAACACATTCATTGAGAGGTTTACTCTGCTCTGAAACACATTCATTGAGAGGTTTACTCTGCTCTGAAACACATTCATTGAGAGGTTTACTCTGCTCTGAAACACATTCATTGAGAGCTTTACTCTGCTCTGAAACACATTCATTGAGAGGTTTACTCTGCTCTGAAACACATTCATTGAGAGGTTTACTCTGCTCTGAAACACATTCATTGAGAGGTTTACTCTGCTCTGAAACACATTCATTGAGAGCTTTACTCTGCTCTGAAACACATTCATTGAGAGCTTTACTCTGCTCTGAAACACATTCATTGAGAGGTTTACTCTGCTCTGAAACACATTCATTGAGAGCTTTACTCTGCTCTGAAACACATTCATTGAGAGGTTTACTCTGCTCTGAAACACATTCATTGAGAGGTTTACTCTGCTCTGAAACACATTCATTGAGAGGTTTACTCTGCTCTGAAACACATTCATTGAGAGGTTTACTCTGCTCTGAAACACATTCATTGAGAGCTTTACTCTGCTCTGAAACACATTCATTGAGAGGTTTACTCTGCTCTGAAACACATTCATTGAGAGGTTAACTCTGCTCTGAAACACATTCATTGAGAGCTTTACTCTGCTCTGAAACACATTCATTGAGAGGTTTACTCTGCTCTGAAACACATTCATTGAGAGGTTTACTCTGCTCTGAAACACATTCATTGAGAGGTTTACTCTGCTCTGAAACACATTCATTGAGAGCTTTACTCTGCTCTGAAACACATTCATTGAGAGCTTTACTCTGCTCTGAAACACATTCATTGAGAGGTTTACTCTGCTCTGAAACACATTCATTGAGAGGTTTACTCTGCTCTGACAAAAATGCCGTAAAAGTGTAAATTGCTGGAGGGACTTTAGGGTGACTCAAAAACATATTCATGACCTTGTTTGAAATGAAACACACTTTTGTTCTTCCTCCCATCAACACAAAAACATCAAATGGTGAGCTCTAGGAATATAGATGTTAATATGACACATAAGGAAATGTCATGTTTGAAGATGTACACTTCGTTGGTTGACAAATACCGGGAAATAGATCTGAGCAGTTCTTTCCAGGCCTGTAAATTCTGTTGACTGTGATTGAGATGTTTCTGTCCTCAATAACTTTGGGATTGCACTTGTGTGTGAGAAAGGGCATTATGTGTTATTTTACCATATGGACTTTGATGACTTTCCAATGAATATCAATTAAATATTTTGCTTAGTTTTATATGATTTAAATCTTTATTTCCAGCGATGCTCCTCTGGGTCTGATGCTAAAGGCCAGCATGATATCAGACATGTTTTCTCTTGTGGGTGAGTCTCTCTCTCTCTATCTGTGCACACTAATGACGCGTTAATGCACTGATTCTGGGGAGGGAGGAACGCCAAGGGTTTGGTCTGGCGGCTACGCCTGAATGCTCTAAAATGATTCTGTTTATTACATACCGACCTGTTTATTGTAAACCACATGCTCGTTATGATGTGAGTAGACCATTACCTCTATACTTTTTGTTTTGAAACATAGATTGTCAGAAAGATGGGCAGTCTTCTAAATGAGCTGCCTTTTGTTTGATCTGTGGGTTCAGTTGCCTTCCCTCCCATCCCCATGTCTCCTCCAGGGCCTCTCTCTACCTGTGAACTGGGCGGGGCCTAGCTGGGGAGTGCCAGTGTAGATGGAAACTTTGTTGGCCCTGAGTCTGCCATCCGCAGGATTCAGCCTGCAGCAGGCTCCACTGCGCTTGTTTTTTTCAGCCCAGTGTCTCTTGTCTATTAGGGCTCTCTTCAGAAAATCCTCACTGCGAAGAAAGAATGCCAGTAATTGGCCATTCTGCTGCATGACGCTTGGTTTCAGCCTGTGGAGACAGTTAGGCATTGTTTAAAACTAACTTTTGCCTCACAGTTAGTTACCGTTTTATATTAGAGAATAGTTGGATTGCTCCATAATGGGACCTCAGAATTGTGCAGAAACCACAGGCATTATTCATTAACATTCAATGACTGGCGGGTGAAATTGTCAACAGAGGACTTGTTTTGGAGTAATTAAGCTCTCTTGAGAAATGTGATCTCACGTTATTAAGCCAAAGCAATCCTTAGCATGCAGACAAGAAATGGTTAGCCCTAGGAGCAGATCAACACTGTTTAAACAACATACTTTCTTTATGCAGAGAATGACATGTCTTTGTTATGTCGCCTTGCTTCACAATTAATGCATTCTCAGGTAGCCAGGTTGTTTCGAGCCGTGGAGAATATTTTAGAGAAATTCAAGTCCACACCTGAAAGAAATATTGTTATTACACATTTTTACACTTTATTTTTTATATTTTTTTACAGTACTTCACCCTAACACTTTCAGACTTAACCAATTCCTTCCAAAGCAAGTTGAGCTTTGACAATGACACGTGTACTACAAGTAAAACTAATTTCATCTTCCTCATATCAGTACTGGTAATGAGTTGAGATCTTCGGTCTTCATCTTGTTTGTACCTTCCTGTCATGATCCAGAGCGTCGTCTGAGCCCGCTAACGATATCTAAAATGACACTGAGCCCCAGAGCCTGTAGGCCATATCTAATGACACTGTGAGGGGCTGTTGGGGTATCTGTCTGTACTGGGGCCAGCGTGCGGAATCATAAATTACAGTTATCTTTGGACTGATGCATTACTGGGTAAAATGAGCAGTGGCATGTAAAACATACCCCGTCTATTATTCACTATACAAACCCTGATGCTTTTGGCTGATAACACTTGGGCTGCATCCCAGCTCTGTAAATAATGACAGCATGCCATTAGCATTCATTTTCCCCTTGTGTGTAGCTGTCAGTAATGCGTCAGCCGTGTTTGTAATAATTGCCGCATTTAGACAAGAACGTGGCAAGAGCCCAGTTCTTACCTGACGGCTTGGATGAGGCAGTACAAATAACCTCAGGGCCTGAGCTGTCGATTGATTTGATCCTAAATAAGTTGTCCCATCACTCTGTATGGGAAAGTATGACGTTAACTTTAAAGTAGTTTTCCTCTCTTCATCTGGGATCAGTTAGCTCTAAGTGATTTCTTTTTTAAAGAGAGAAAGAGAGAGTGTAAATGATTGTGAGTTTGAGAACAACTGTGAAGAAAGGCCTACAGCACCGTATTCATGTCACACATGATAGTATCAGATTGATATTTATTACAGGATTACATGTGCTTTACTGCTCTAGATAACACATGCTCTCTAGATTCTTAGGCCACTGTCATTTACCCATTGTAGTGAGTCATGTTACAACACTCCTGCTCTGAACGGGTGACTCTTGACCCAGGCCTGACGTACCAAGCCCACAAAGCACAGGTATGGGACACCACCACCTTTATTGTTTCACTAAAAAGTGCTTTAGTTTAGACATCAGAAGGAACTGCCTTTCCATGCCATAGAACGTCTTTCTCCACATGGCCTGTCATCATGTCTCTTACTGTATTTGTTCTGCTGTTATAGCTGAGCCCTTTTTGCCCTCATGGAAAGTCATTCTCATGAAAAACAACTGCTAATGCAATTACAGGGTTAGGGTGACATCATCAGCACTGCGAGTGCACGCTCTGAAGATTATTATTTGATCATGTTTAATCAGGTGACTAATGCTCTCACTAGGCTCTGTTGCTTAATGATGCCACAGCAGCTAATACACTTGGCTCACTGCAGTGAACTACTGCACCCGGTCTGGGCTAGGATCTGCTGGTGGGACATGATCAAGTCAGACATTTTTCTACTCCACCTTAAATTGTGTAAAGTGCCCAGATAGCCTTACTGTAACAAGGCTTTATGTTTGTTCATATGTGTGTGACGTGGTGAGGTTGGACCCAGGTGCAGAGTAGAGACCAGACGAGGAATCAGTGGTTAAGGTTAAACATAATACTTTACTGAGAAACGGTAGCAGCAGGATCACAGTACACTTGAAAGAACAACAAACGCTAAGTCTCAAACTCCCTCAGGAAACGAACGCACGTGGTAAACAATTCAAGCTTCTGCAAAGGACAACAGAAAACACACCTCTTTTAACAGGGAAATTAGTAAATAGGACACACCTGAGTGTCATTAATATCTCTAGGACGGTCTCTGCTGCCCTCTGGTGACAGGTGGAACCATGACAATGTGATCTGTATGAATGGCTCGGTTTGTATGCTTACAGTGTGTTTTTCGATGTGCATGTCTAAGTGCTTCTCTGCATGTGTGTATGTTAAGACTGGTGTAGTTGGCGGCTGATGTTCATCTCACTGTCTGTCACACACCATTGCCTCTCTTAGCGTCCTTTCTCTGCTCAGTCAGCCAGTGCACACTCCAGAATGGTAAGTTGTCCTGCCTTCTCATATCCTCTAACCCAACCACATTAACCCCGCTGCACCTTTTCGCTATGCCTCACCACTGTGACGTCTTTACATTAATCGGTAAGGAAGCCACTTCATTTTTCAACCACTTATCCTTCTTAGCCTATGTTGTTTTTGAGTCTAAACGATTATGATATTTTCCCTACTTGTGGCTGCCAAAAAGCCCCCTCTATCGATTGTGAATCATGGTCTTGAAGTGGTGCTTTTAATCGAATAACCCTTATTAGATTGGTCTTGGCAAGTCTATGATTTAGAAGCAAGGCAATGTAGCTCTGAGAATCAATCCCTTGATGTCTCAGCCCCTCTGCCGGTTGCCGGTTACAGACACAGCAAAACAATCTTGCCACTAAAGCAGTCCTGTCAGAGAGACAGTGAATCCTATGCTCCTATGAATAATCTGTCCTCTTCCTCTGTACTGTGATTAGGAGCAACAGTTTCAATTATTTCAGGGGATCAGGCCTTGTCAGTCTCTGGATCCCATCATATCTCCCCAACCAGTCTGACACATTTAATGTAATCCCCCTGCTATTTAGATGACAAATTCTCTTTGTGATCCTGTGGGGTTATGACCTGCTGTCTGACCCTGGCTCAAACCTGCGTGCCAAAGTCGTCAATCAGCCCTGGTAATGCATGCCAAGGAGGAGGCAGCCAGGAATGCCAGCTAGCGAAGATAGAAAATGTGCCATTTATGTAACCCAGGGAGGGAGGAAAGGGGATGATTTTTTACATTTTCCATAGATTTGGTGCTTTTCTGTATGTAAAGATTGTTACATTTTTTTGAAATATTAGTTTTTATCAGTGTGTGGGATGATTTCTTAGAATTGAACAGAGCCAGCCAACTTGCATTAGCACCATATTCATTAGACCTATTAAACACCTAATTTATTAAACCAGTATCAGGGTGGATTTATGTGCTAATTAGATAGATGGTATCAGTATAACGATATGTCCGCTCCCCTTTCCTCTCCTGCAGCTGTAGAGACCACTGTCAGCCAACAACATTGACACAGACAGGCCTAATGAGAAGCCAGGAGGTTAACAGGGAGTTAGTGTGATAGATCTGTTAGATCTGATAGATCTGTTAGGTGATATTGAAGCTAAGGGTTCTCTTTCCTCTCCATGGTAGCTGAAAGTCCTGAGGAGAATAAGAGAGGAGCACGAGAGACGAGGGAGGTTCATTCAGAGCTTCCCCACCCCAGAGACATGGGAACTGTACAGGTGAGAGGGGTTCGGACACTTTGGGTAATGTTACACACTAACGTACAGTGCCGTGAAAAACTATTTGCCCCCTTTCTGATTTTCTAAATGTTTTGATATTTTTTTATACGGAATGTTATCAGATCTTCCACCATGACCTAATATTAGATAAAGGGAACCTGAGTTTACAAATAACACAACATGGGTCTCATTATGCCTGGCGAAGTATGCATTTAAACATTTTTTTTATTAGGTTTTGGTTGAAGATCTGATAACATTCAGTATCAATAAAATATGAAAATAGAGGAAATCAGAAAGGGGGCAAATATTTTTCACGGCACTGTACATGTCTAGATACATTTTTGAATAAGAGAACAGCAATGTCTAATGTTTGACCATACTGCTGCCTACCCACATTTAACAACTTCTATTACTACATAATACAACTATTACTACTTCAGCTAGGAGTTAAGGTGAGAAGCTGATACCCATTAGAGAATTGGCCGGTTACTGTACATTACATCTCCGAGAGTATTTATAGGCTTCACAGCTCGCACTCTTGTGAGACCTGTATTTTTTTCCCCAAACATGGCTTGAATCCCATGATGACTTCTAGTTGAAACAGCATTAAACCCCCTATTTATAGGAAATCCAGTTTTGTGCTTACACTCCATATTCTTCTATGGGGGATTTGCTGCTTGATTAGCTTTATGGGCCTGTTAGTACTGGGGAGTTTGTGGCTTGGGGCCTATGACATTAAGTATCACAGTTGCCCTGTTGTAACACATTCAACTCCCCACAAATTAGACAGAAAATGCAGAAGCCCAGTGCAGTCTGTGGTGGTGGTGGAAATAGTTGTCATTTTGTCATTATCTGTGTGTCTGTTTCTCAGTGGTTATCTGGAGTGTAAGACATCAATGAACTCCATGTTGTCTAACAGACGTTTCCATGGAAGGTAAGCATTTCCATTGTGGTTTGGAATGGGAGCAGTTTAAATTTGTGGAAACCGTTGGCCCCTGACTTTGTGTTTGTTTTGTGTTCAGATGAATAGGTGAGGAGAACAGCTAATAAGATATGTATGGTAATAGTAGACATGAAAGTTTTCCAGAGCGAGCACAGTGTCTATGTGGCGGTGTGGCTTTGGTAGTCTAGTCCTCAAATGGCAGTTGGGCGGGGGAGAGTTTATGGAGCAAGAAAGAGCAGGGAAAATGTTATAGAATAAACAGAACTATTGGGAATTGTGTTGCACAACTCAACTTTTATTCTGTTGCATGGGTTCAAACTTTAGAGAAATCTTGTGTTTGTGAGCTTTAGGTTTATGTACAGTATTTCCTTTACTCAGTTTCACTATTGCACAATACTATCTGGGGAGATGGAGTCTCCTTTGGTCCTTTATGATTGTTCCATGTTGCTTGCTTTGGTCCTCAGATTGGGAAAGCGGTGGTGACCTCAAGATCAGAGTGGGTGTTATTGCCGCCCTTTCGCCCCCTCACTCTGTCTTTCATATCTCAACTTTCCTTCTCTTACCACAATATCTTTGAAAAGAAGAATCTGATACATTTCTCTTCTCAGGGACTGATTCAGTCAAACCTGGTTTAGCAATGACGAGTGTCTACGTTTATGTTAAAGTGCCTAAAACATGGGGAGCTAAAGCAATGTTCAGATATTAGAGTGTAAATAATGTAATGCAGGTTAAATTAAAAGGATCTATAGTTGGTTAAAGGGATACTTTAGGATTTTGGCAATGAAGCCCATTATCTACTTTTGCAGTCCGATGAACTCATGGACACCACACCATTCTTATGCCTCTGCGTGCATTTTGAAGGATGTTGCTAACTAGCATTGGCGCAATTGCTAACTAGCGTGAGTGCAATGACTGGAAGCCAATGGTAATTAGTCTATGGTAACTGTTAGCATGCTAGTAGATACCATAGACTTCCAGTCATTGCGCTACTGTTAGTTAGCATTGGCTCGCAGAACTTCATACTGGCTGCAGAGATATAACAATGATATCCATGAGTTCAACTGACTCTGGGGAAGTAGATAAAGGGCTTCATTGCCAACATCCCGAAGTATCCCTTTAAGGAGTCATTTTAGAGCGGTTTCTCTCGTCCTTTTTTCTGTAGTGCTTTATACTTAAGTGAGGGGTTCAGAAGGAGGAAAAAGGAGGAGGAGAAGAAAGCCCTGAGTCCGTTAGTGGTGCAGACAGACAGTGTGCCCACCCCACTGGAGCGGTTCCACAATGAGGTCCTCACCAAAACCATCCCGATGCACCGCCGCTGTCGCCAAGCCCAAAGTCAACCTGCTCCACATTCTCCAGCAGGGCTGAGACCTCAGGTCAGAGCACACTCCAGGCTTCTGCTCCTGTTGGCAGCCCTCTCCTCGTTCTCCTCCCCCCTCTCGTCCATCCCACCACCTCTCTCTCTTTCTCTCAGCAGGAGAAATATGAGGCTTCCCAGAGCACAGGGCCAAAAAATCTCCAGAGAAAATCTGGGCCTCTTTTCATACCCCTGCATGTTTTGATCACTCTCTTTGAGCGTGACTCCTTCATGTCTACCTAACTTACCACATGGAGAGAACACTGAGGAAGCAGATGGGTTCTGCGCCAGCGAATCCTGTGTGTCAACCTTGAATTCCATGTAGAGACACTGCATGTGATTGGACTGTTAATTGTAGGAGTCAGACTGTCTCTTCTTTGTTTAAATTTGAATGTCCTGGATGGACTTGAAAGGCTCCCAACCATCCATCATTATGCAACACTCTTGCAAAAATATTTGGATCCTTTTTGCTTTCACAATAACATTTATGAATATTACATACTTCTGTTTAAATGGCAACAAAGGCTCCAGTCTCCTATTGATTTTTAAAGTGTGTCTGAAATTGTAATTTGAGGGGGAATTACAATAACAAGTCTGCGTTTGTAGAAATTCCTCTATGCTTGCCAGGACTGTAAAGGGACCTTGGCAATTATAGTACAGCATATCATTGTTTGTGTTTGACAGCTTTTTCTAAAACATTTTCCCACTACATTGTACTGGCAGTACACTTTTCAGGTTCACTCGGGCCATGAAAACAATGCATCACTCTTGGTACTGGCCAAGGGCAAGTCACACTATACTCTAACACTCTGGCTGAAATTGATACCTACCTTTATTCGTTTTGTCTCTTGCATGATGCCTAAGATAACAAATCTGAATATGCATAAGTGCTTGAGCTTAGTGTTGTAACACATGTATCTGAGATGCCTAAAAGGCAGAAAACCTTTGCTCCCATATAAAAACCTGAAGACCTGTGGAGATTATTAATAATTTACTGTCAGGGAATGACACAGATTGGAGATCTGTGTGTGTGTGTGTGTGTTTGCAATTCCTCTAACTACGGTCGATTTCTCCATCCCATTTGTATCTTCTCCTCAGTCTCTCATGTCCTCCTTAATCACATCTTTCTCACTCCCGCACTCTTATCTGCAGTAAAATCCAGACTCAGATGGCCTTCTCCTCCTACCTCAACCGGGTGCAGATGAGGCTACTTGCAGAGAGCAGGACTAACACTAACTCAGCCTGGCCAGAGAAGGACAATGGCCAAACGGTAAGACAACCGTCTGTGGTATTTCCCAGTGCCCCGGGGAAAGATTTGATGGAAAATAAGACCTGGATCATTGTTTTATGTTTATCTGCATTTGATTTTCCGTTTGATCTGTTGTTACTCATCGGAGCCACGTCGTAACTGTGTAAATGTGCATGAGGCGTTTGTGGCCACGTAGAGAGGAAAATGGTGTGAGTACTACTACGTGGCTGCGTCAAAGTTGGTTTTATCGGAAAGTCTCGTCGGTGCATTGGAATGACAAACATCATAATCTCCCAAGCGTCTGGAAAAAAATTAACTTGAACACGTTTCCATCGTGATGAATCCATACATTCTTCTTTTAGACAAATGAAATACCAAAACTGAAAGGTGAGCGTTGTATTGATGTTGTAGTGCAGTGACAGCAGGGCCCAGATTCACAGAACACTTCTTACGCAAAAACTTAAGAATCGTCTTATGGAAAAAAAACAAGAAGTTCATAAGATAAGTTCATAAGATTGAATGCTTTTCTTTCGAACTTCTCAAATATCCGTTTTAGCTAGCTATCTAGCTATCAATGGCAATCACGTTAGCATATTTCATACTGAGATTACTGTTCTAAAACATGTTATTGGGTTTAAAATAATCAATACTGAAACTTTCAGGTTAAGTTTGTGAGTGAATTAAACATGTTCAATTGCTTTTATGAGATTTGTCTCTCACTGCCCTGAGTTTAAGACAAGGGTTTTGTTACTTTACAGCCTTATTTTAAAAGAGATTAAATGAATTGTTTCCTCATCAATCTACATACAATAACCCATAATGACAAAGTGAAAACAGGTTTTTAGACATTTTTGCTAATTTATAAAAAATAAAAACAAATACCTTATTTACATAAGTATTCAGACTCTTTGCAACGACACTTGAAATTGAGCTCCGATACATCCTGCTTCCATTGATCATCCTTGATGTTTCTACAACTTGATTGGAATCCCCCTGTGGTAAATTCAATTGATTGGACATGATTTGGAAAGGCACACGCCTGTCTATATAAGGTCCCACAGTTAAAAGTGCATGTCAGAGAAAAAAACCAAGCCATGATGTCGGAAGAGTTGTCTGTAGAGCTCCGAGACAGGATTGTGTCGAGGAACAGATCTGGGGAAGGGTGCCAGAAAATATCTGCGACATTGATGGTCCGCAAGAACACAGTGGCCTCCATTATTCTTAAATGGAAGAAGTTTGGAACCACCAAAACTCTTCCCAGAGCTGGCCGCACAGCCAAATTGAGCAATCGGGGGAGAAGGGCCTTGGTCAGGGAGGTGACCAAGAATGCGATGGTCACTCTGACAGAGCTCCAGAGTTCCTCTATGGAGATGGGATATCCTTCCAGAAGGACAACCATCTCTGCAGCACTTCACCAATCAGGTCTTTATGGTAGAGTGGCCAGACGGAAGCCACTCCTCAGTAAAGGCACATACAGCCCACTTGGTGTTTGCCAAAAAGCACTTAAAGACTCTCAGACCATTAAAAACAAGATTCTCTGATCTGATGAAACCAAGATTGAACTATTTGGCATGAATGGCAAGCATCACATCTGGAGGAAATCTGGCACCATCCCTACAGTGAAGCATGGTGGTGGCAGCATCATACCATGTTTTTCAGCGGCAGGGGCTGGGAGACTAGTCAGGATCGAAAGAAAAATGAACGGAGCAAAGTACAGAGTGATCCTTGATGAAAAACTGCTCCAGAGTGCTCAGGACCTCAGACTGGGACGAAGGTTCACCTTCCAACAGGAAAACAACCCTAAGCACACAGCCAAGACAACACAGGAGTAGCTTCGGGACAAGTCTCTGAATGTCCTTGAAGGACCCGGGTTCAAATCCAGAGCCCGTATTTGAACCCGATCGAATATCTCTGGAGAGACCTGAAAATAGCTGTGCAGCAATGCTCCCCATCCAACCTGACAGAGCTTGAGAGGATCTGTAGAGAAAAATTAGAGCAACTCCCCAAATACAGGTGTGCCAAGCTTGTAGCGTCATACCCAATAATCTGGGCCCAGGTCTTCTCATCTCCAGGAGCTGGTGATCCGCTTCCTGAAGAGGGCAGCCTGTAACCTTCAACAGTACATGAGGATGGTCCTGCCCAGCCACCAGCTCCCCCTCCAGGACTGCCGACGCATCCTGTCCCACCAGCTAGCAGAGTTTATCCACTGCTACAACAAGGTGCCTCACTACCAGCCACACAGAAAAATACTTTTCAGCCTCTAGTGTACACTGCTGTTCTAGGACAGGTTTATAATAATTATACTAGTCAGGGAGTCTCCATTTATTTGTAATATTACTTGATTTTTTTCTCTGTGTGCTTATCTAATTAGAATGGTTTGCTTCAGTTGAAGGTGTAAATGTTTTGAATAAGCCACAAATTACTGTTACAACTGACTTTCTCTTGTACTGTAGCCTTCAGAACGGCCAGTGTGCTAGGTCTCTGACGGGTTTCTGTCCTCACAGGAGACATATGGTCAAGAAACTGAAGAAGACGAAGAAAATTGTATCAACCACAGTGTGTTTCAGGAGTTTATCACTGAGGCAAGGTTAGTGAGCTGGCTCCTACTCTCTCTACTACTGAACGGTATATACTCTATGCTCCTGACTGTTTCAATTACTTCTGCTACTTAACAGCAGTCTTATTCTGGGTATCATGGAGAATGTTCACACTGCTCTCCTCTCTTCCAGCGAAAGTGATCTTGAGGAGGTCCTGACATTCTACACAACCAAATGTAGAAGCACTAAACCTGACAATAGCAACAGCCAGGGTTCGGGAGAGCCTGTACAATCGGGATCTTTGTATTCCAGTGCGCCACAAATTTCACATATTTCTACAATTATTTTGACATTTCATTTAATTATTTGTTGAGAAATCGTTTATCGTGTATTTGGGAATTTGGACATTTTGATTTTGAAAAACCACATTGTGGAAAAAAGACTTACAAAGTCAAGTACAGGTCAGCTTCTAATAATAATCACTCATTGGTCGAAAATAAATGTGTGTCGGAGGCTGGATGATAACAGGGATCTGGCTTATCTTGTGCTCTGAACAGCTCTACCTTTGGCCAAAGAAGACTCCAGCGTTTTAGCCTCTGAGTCCTAACTGTCTGATGTCAGAATCAGCACAGACCAGCCCACTGCAGACCAACCCACTGTAGAGCGTCTGTAGACCTTAGAAGTATTAAGCAACCTGAGGCCCAGGCCTACTAGTACTCCTGCAGCTTCCCAGCTGCCTTAGACTGTGGCCACATCCACCTGCAGCACTACCCTCACCCCCAGAACCCACCTCTGCCCCTGCACTGCCCCCACTGCTGCCCCCAGTCTCATCTCCACTCCCCTCACCAGCCCCAGGCCCCTCCACATCCCCAGGCCTTTGTGTTCTCCTCAGCCTCCACCCTGGTCCTCCAGTCCCCTCGGGTCATATGGGCAGCTCCTATCCTGGTCCCACCACAGTCTCAGCCCCACTGGTCTCCCAGGTCCTGAGGCAGGTCCAGTTCTTTACCTCCACCTCCACGGCTGCAGCCTTATCCTCCATACCCGGCTCAATCCACGTCTACAGCCAGAAGCTCTCCAGGCCCACTTCTGCAGATCAAGGTAAAGAAAACACCCTTGATCGATGTCTGATGTGTTCTCAGCTCCCAGTCTTTCTATGCCCTAAGACATGAATTAATAACATGTTTCGCTCTCTGTTTCAGCAATCAGAAGGACCGCCTCCTGCCGGCCCAGATCAGATCCAGCTGGACCTGGACTCCCTGTCTGCTCAGACCCAGTCCAACCAGCAGGCCATTGTCTTAGCCCTGCAGAAACTGGCTGAGAAGCAGGCTGCCTACCAGCTCCATCAGTCTACTAACACAATATGAGTCTCCTGTCACCCTACCCAACCCCTCTACCCTCTTACCTGCTCAATAGCTAGTTAGTGTCACCTATAGGGTGTTCATATCAGGATACAAAACTACTATAAATCTATCATACACTGTAAAGGGATTTGTGATTTTCTCTAGATGAGTAACGGGAATCCACACATCCTGCACAGCGGACTTACTGATGGTATTAATATTCCCCTGTGAACCTCTCTGTGACCCCATGGTGAGTGACACTTCAGAGCTCAGTGTTGCTCACACATCCAGCAGGCAGAGAGGGTTCCTGGAGCCTACAGCCTGTTGGCTGGAGCTGGCTGGTCTGAGCAGAGCAGAGTGGTGGTGAGCTGATCTGAGGCTCCGTGTGAGGTCTCATTATTATTTGTGCCAAATGGGAGTGCTTTCTGTTGATATTTAACAGGTAGTCACTTTTGGATGCTTATGAATAAAATAATGTGGAAATTAGCACTGAGTGGGGTGAGATGGCTCTGCTTCCTCCCCCACCTCTCTTTTTAACGTCTTGCCTGAAGGTTTGTCATTCACAGTGGGTAAGCCCACCAGCCTCCCTCCCTCCATCTTTCTCCCTCCCAGGGAGTTCATTTGATGGCACCAGACCACACAGACTGCAGTTTTATGTCTTCCTCTTTTCTGTACAGTATTCTATTCTTCTGAAAGGTGTTTGCTGTAATTCCCATGGAAAGTTAATCCTGGTCATGACAGAGGGCTATTTTGCAGAGCAAAATAGTTTAATGGTTTGCACTTAAAGAGTTTGAATATACTTTGCCTTTCTTTTGACTTGGATTATAAGTCATTAAATCACTTATTTAACTCAATAGAGTGTTTTGTATGGAGAAGCAACACCCTATTGCACTGGTTGACCTCTGAAGATTCAGCAATCATTCTTTTTCACATGCCAGGCCTCATCTTTTGGGAATAACCGTAACTACCTCTTACAATGGAATTGTTTCCAATGGGGTGAATTTAAGTATTCTTATCATTTGTAATCTAATCTTTGGCAGTAAAATATGTGCTTGATTGTGAGTCCTCCCTCTATGTAACTTGCATCTTGAGGTCGTGCAACATGATTACACTTTAATAAGCTTCTTTTTTAGACCGGCCCAACATGATTCAACATGACATAGTATTTAAGTAATTACCTTTTGGTTTGGAGAAGGGTGATCTTTTGACCCATTGTGTTGAAACGCGATAACATTAACGTCACTATATCTCTTATGTTTTGTGTATATCAAACAGGGCATTATTTGCACCCAAAACTGTGAATTGTAAATAAAAGTAATTTCCTCCCTCCCTCAGTACCACCCAGGACAGCAGCAGCAGGCACGGGTCAAGTGCAATGCTAGGAATGTACATATTAAGGTAGCCTGGAGTTTTCCACTGAGATGAGAAACACCTTAGTCCTGATGAACAACATTGGTGTGCCTTTTGAGCAACTGAAAGTTATTCACGGTTGATTAGGAAATGTTGGAATTTCAGATGTCATGGATCCAAACTTATATTAAAATGTATTATGGATTTACTGAAAATAAACACGGAATTGGCATCCTAGCACACCGTTGAGATCTGTTGACAGTATATTATAGATTCCCTCCGAATCCTTGAAAATAAACTGTATCGGGCCCTGAAAGGCACCCCGACTGGCTGTGTTCTGTCAGCCCTTGCATTCATTTAAACACCTGTCATTTAGGAATGTTTGAGATTTCCCTTTCCCTGGCAAGTCGACTAGCCAAACAATTAGTTCACCTACCCAGAACTTGGATTAAAACCCAGAGAAAATAAACAGCCCTGTCATTTCTAAAAAAGGTGGACAAAAGTACTTTTTTTCTCCACTTTGCAGAATCACAATCAAGCATGAGAAAAAAAATGTTTTCCTCCAAATAAAATATAAACGGTCACCCTAAACTGAACTCATCAGGAAACAGATTCATAACTTGTCCTTTTTTTCTCCAGTCTCTTTTTTCCCCCTAGTCCAGTGCTTTTCATGAGCCCCTCTGGTTCTCCACTCTAGGCTGGAGGGCAGGAGAAAGAGGAGGGCCATAGAAATCTGTATAAGTATTAATTTCCACCAAATTCCAGGCCTGTCTGATAATGGCTTCCAGAGCAGTATAGACAGTACAGTATGTAGGCAGAGTGCAGCAGCCCCATTTAGTCAGATGATGCTGGAGCAAGCTATAATGTAATGGGGAGGGATACTGTAGCACGTCACTGCAAATTGTGCTGTTATTGTTGTAAACAGATTCGGCTGGTGAGTAATGATCAGTGTCCCTCTCGGTGGGTGGGAGGTAAGGGATGTGGAGTGGAGACCGGAGACTTGCTCCCTGATGCACTGTGTACATTTTACACAGCTGGGGTGGGAGAAATGAGCTCGCTGCTGCACCCCAGAGAGCAGACGCTAGAGGGTATGAGTCAAGTAAGAAAAAATAGAGAGTCCCAGTGTCTGCAGTACCATAATGGGAAGACCGGTAACTGAAGCAGATTATATTACCGGTATCTGCTTGCGTACTGAATAAAACCATGTATTGACAGTTCAGGTTTAACAATTTTTCTCTGGAGAGATTACTGGCAGACATTTTTAACCACAAATGTTCACAATGTAGGAGTTATTGTGCCAATGATGAATACAGTTTCTGATGCATTGTCACTGTGTGTTCTCTTGTCCCTGCAGCTGACCAATCTGAACCTGATTAACAGGGTGCTGAGCAGAGGGGTTATCACCCTGACCCGCGCGGTGCAACATGGAGCTGTGACCCATCGGCCTGTCAGGGTGGTCCACTCTGGCACAGGCCCCATCAGCAGCACTACTAGGTTAGTCAAACACATCCAACCTATTTAACAGACACCTTCCTAAAGAATCACAAGATGCTCAATACTGAACCACGTGCAGGAAATTCTCAAACATTCAACCTCCAGCTGTGTACCCCCTCTAAGCACCAGGGTCAGCGCACTCTCAAATATTGTTTTTTTGCCATCATTGTAAGCCTGCCACACACACAATATATGATACATTTATTAAGCATAAGAATGAGTGTGAGTTTTTGTCACAACCCGACTTGTGGGAAGTGACAAAGATCGCTTCTAGGACCAGGGCACAAATAATAATATAATAATAATCCATAATTGTTCTCTTTATTTAGCCATCTTACATATAAAACCTTATTTGTTAATTGAAAATTGTGTTGTTGTTTTTTTAACTTCATTTAACCAGGTAGGCCAGTTGAGAACAAGTTCTCATTTACAACTGCGACCTAGCCAAGATAAAGCAAAGCAGTGCGACAAAAAACAACAACACAGAGTTACACGTGGGATCAACAAAAGTAAGGTCAATAACACAAGAGAAAAAATCTATATACAGTGTGTGCAAATGGAGTAAGGAGGTAAGGCAGTAAATAGGCCATAGAAGCGAAGTCATTACAATTTAGAAAATTGACATGCAGATGATGATGTGCAAGTAGAAATACTGGTGTGCAAAAGAGAAAAAAAAGTAAATAAAAACAATATGAGTTAGGTAGTTGGATGGGCTATTTACACTTGGGCTGTGTACAGCTGCAGCGATCGGTAGGTTGTTCAGGTAGCTGATGCTTAAAGTTGGTGAGGGAGAAATAAGTCTCCAAATTCAGCGATTTTTGCAATTCGTTCCAGTCATTGGCAGCAAAGAACTGGAAGGAAAAGCAGCCAAAGGTAGGTGTTGGCTTTGGGGGTGACCAGTGAGATATACCTGCTGGAGTGTGTGCTGTGGGTGGGTGTTGCTATGGTGACCAGTGAGCTGAGATAAGGCGGAGCTTTACCTAGCAAAGACTAATAGATGACCTGCAGCCAGTGGGTTTGGCGACTAATATGAACCGATGGCCAGCCGACGAGAGCATACAGGTCGCGGTGGTGGTTGGTATATGGGGCTTTGGTGACAAAACGGATGGCACTGTGATAGACTGCATCCAGTTTGCTGAGTGTTGGAGGCTATTTTGTAAATGACATCCCCGAAGTCGAGGATCGGTAGGATAGTCAGTTTTACGAGGGTATGTTTGGCAGCGTGAGTGAAGGAGGCTTTGTTGAGAAATTCTAGATTTAATTTGTGATTGGAGATGCTTAATGTGAGTCTGGAAGGAGAGTTTACAGTCTAGCCAGACACCTAGGTATTTGTAGTTGTCCACATATTCTAAGTCAGAACCGTCCAGAGTAGTGATGCTAGTCGGGCGGACAGGTGCAGGCAGCAATTGGTTGAAGAGGATGCATTTAGTTTTACTAGCATTTTAAGAGCAGTTGGAGGCCACGGAAGGAGTGTTGTATGGCATTGAAGATCGTTTGGAGGTTTGTTAACGCAGTGTCCAAAGAAGGGCCAGATGTATACAGAATGGTGTCGTCTGCGTAGAGGTGGATCAAGGAATCCCCTACAGCAAGAGCGACATCATTGATATATACAGCGAAAAGAGTCAGCCTGAGAATTGAACCCTGTGGTACCCCCATAGAGACCGCCAGCGGTCTGGACAACAGACCCTCCGATTTGACACACTGAACTCTATCTGAGAAGTAGTTGGTGAACCAGGCGAGGCAGTCATTTGAGAAACCAAGACTGTTGGGTCTGCGAATAAGAATACAGTGATTGACAGAGTCGAAAGCCTTGGCCAAGTCGATGAAGACGGCTGCACAGTACTGTCTTTTAACGATGGCGGTTATGATATTGTTTAGTACCTTGAGCGTGGCTGAGGTGCACCCGTGACCAGCTCGGAAACCAGATTGCACAGCGGAGAAGGTACGTTGGGATTCAAAATGGTCAGTGATCTGTTTGTTAACTTGGCTTTTGAAGACTTTAGAAAGGCAGGGCAGGATGGATATAGGTCTGTAACAGTTTGGGTCTAGAGTGTCACCCCCTTTGAAGAGGCGGATGACCGCGGCAGCTTTCCAATCTTTAGAAATCTCGGATGATATGAAAGAGAGGTTGAACAGGCTAGAAATTGGGGTTGCAACAATGGTGGTGGATAATTTTAGAAAGAGAAGGTCCAGATTGTTTCGCCCGGCTGATTTGTACGGGTCCAGGTTTTGCAGCTCTTTCAGAACATCAGCTATCTGGATTTGGGTTAAGGAGAAGCTGGGGAGGCTTGGGCAAGTAGCTGCGGGGGGTGCGGAGCTGATGGCCGGGGTTGGGGTAGCCAGGAGGAAAGCATGGCCAGCCGTAGAGAAATGCTTCTTGAAATTCTCGATTATCGTGGATTTATCGGTGGTGACAATGTTTCCTAGCCTCAGTGCAGTAGGCAGCTGGGAGGAGGGGCTTTTATTCTCCATGGACTTTAAAGTGTCCCAAAACCTTTTGGAGTTAGAGCTACAGGATGCAAATTGCTGTTTGAAAAAGCTAGCCTTTGCTTTCATTACTGACTGTGTGTATTGGTTCCTGACTTCCCTGAAAAGTTGCATATCACAGGGACCATTAGATGCAGTATGCCACAGGATGTTTTTGTGCTGATCAATGGCAGTCAGGTATGGAGTGAACCAAGAGCTATGTCTGTTCTTAGTTCTACATTTTTTGAAAGTGGCATGCTTATTTAAGATGGTGAGGAAATTACTTTTAAAGAACAACCAGGCATCCTCTAAATCAAATCAAATAAAATGTTATTTGTCACATACACATGGTTAGCAGATGTTAATGCGAGTGTAGCGAAATGCTTGTGCTTCTAGTTCCGACAATGCAGTAATAACCAACAAGTAATCTAGCTAACAATTCCAAAACTACTACCTTATAGACACAAGTGTAAGGGGATAAAGAAGATGTACATAAAGATATACGTATGAATGAGTGATGGTACAGAGCGGCATAGGCAAGATACAGTAGATGGTATTGAGTGCAGTATATACATATGAGATGAGTATGTAAACAAAGTGGAATAGTTAAAGTGACTAGTGATACATGTATTACATAAAGATGCAGTAGATGATATAGAGTACAGTATATACATATACATATGAGATGAATAATGTAGGGTATGTAAACATTATATTAGGTAGCATTGTTTAAAGTGGCTAGTGATATATTTTACATAATTTCCCATCAATTCCCATTATTAAAGTGGCTGGAGTTGAGTCAGTGTGTTGGCAGCAGCCACTCAATGTTAGTGGTGGCTGTTTAACAGTCTGATGGCCTTGAGATAGAAGCTGTTTTTCAGTCTCTCGGTCCCAGCTTTGATGCACCTGTACTGACCTCGCCTTCTGGATGATAGCGGGGTGAACAGGCAGTGGCTCGGGTGGTTGTTGTCCTTAATGATCTTTATGGCCTTCCTGTGACATCGGGTGGTGTAGGTGTCCTGGAGGGCAGGTAGTTTGCCCCCGGTGATGCGTTGTGCAGACCTCACTACCCTCTGGAGAGCCTTACGGTTGTGGGCGGAGCAGTTGCCGTACCAGGCGGTGATACAGCCCGACAGGATGCTCTCGATTGTGCATCTGTAGAAGTTTGTGAGTGCTTTAGGTGACAAGCCGAATTTCTTCAGCCTCCTGAGGTTGAAGAGGCGCTGCTGCGCCTTCTTCACGATGCTGTCTGTGTGGGTGGACCAATTCAGTTTGTCTGTGATGTGTACGCCGAGGAACTTAAAACTTACTGCCCTCTCCACTACTGTTCCATCGATGTGGATAGGGGGGTGTTCCCTCTGCTGTTTCCTGAAGTCCACAATCATCTCCTTAGTTTTGTTGACGTTGAGTGTGAGGTTATTTTCCTGACACCACACTCCGAGGGCCATCACCTCCTCCCTGTAGGCCGTCTTGTCGTTGTTGGTAATCAAGCCTACCACTGTTGTGTCGTCCGCAAACTTGATGATTGAGTTGGAGGCGTGCGTGGCCACGCAGTCGTGGGTGAACAGGGAGTACAGGAGAGGGCTCAGAACGCACCCTTGTGGGGCCCCAGTGTTGAGGATCAGCGGGGTGGAGATGTTGTTGCCTACCCTCACCACCTGGGGGCGGCCCGTCAGGAAGTCCAGTACCCAGTTGCACAGGGCGGGGTCGAGACCCAGGGTCTCGAGCTTGATGACGAGCTTGGAGGGCACTATGGTGTTAAATGCCGAGCTGTAGTCGATGAACAGCATTCTCACATAGGTATTCCTCTTGTCCAGATGGGTTAGGGCAGTGTGCAGTGTGGTTGAGATTGCATCGTCTGTGGACCTATTTGGGCGGTAAGCAAATTGGAGTGGGTCTAGGGTGTCAGGTAGGGTGGAGGTGATATGGTCCTTGACTAGTCTCTCAACGCACTTCATGATGACGGAAGTGAGTGCTACGGGGCGGTAGTCGTTTAGCTCAGCTACCTTAGCTTTCTTGGGAATAGGAACAACGGTGGCCCTCTTGAAGCATGTGGGAACAACAGACTGGGATAGGGATTGATTGAATATGTCCGTAAACACACCAGCCAGCTGGTCTGCGCATGCTCTGAGGGCGCGGCTGGGGATGCCGTCTGGGCCTGCAGTCTTGCGAGGGTTGACACGTTTAAATGTTTTCCTCACGTCGGCTGCAGTGAAGGAGAGTCTGCATGTTTTAGTTGCGGGCTGTGTCAGTGGCACTGTATTGTCCTCAAAGCGGGCAAAAAAGTTATTTAGTCTGCCTGGGAGCAAGACATCCTGGTCCGTGACTGGGCTGGTTTTCTTTTTGTAATCCGTGATTGACTGTACAGCCTGCCACATACCTCTTGTGTCTGAGCCATTGAATTGAGATTCTACTTTGTCTCTATACTGACGCTTAGCTTGTTTGATTGCCTTGCGGAGGGAATAGTTACACTGTTTGTATTCGGTCATGTTTTCGGTCACCTTGCCCTGATTAAAAGCAGTGGTTCGGGCTTTCAGTTTCACGCGAATGCTGCCATCAATCCACGGTTTCTGGTTTGGGAATGTTTTAATCGTTGCTATGGGAACGACATCTTCAACGCACGTTCTAATGAACTCGCTCACCGAATCAGCGTATTCGTCAATGTTGTTGTCTGACGCAATACGAAACATATCCCAGTCCATGTGATGGAAGCAGTCTTGGAGTGTGGAATCAGATTGGTCGGACCAGCGTTGAACAAACCTCAGCGCGGGAGCTTCTTGTTTTAGTTTCTGTCTGTAGGCAGGGATCAACTGCCTACAGTGGTCATGGTCAGCTTTTCCGAAAGGATGGCGGGGCAGGGCCTTATATGCGTCGCGGAAGTTAGAATAGCAGTGATCCAAGGTTTTTCCAGCCCTGGTTGCGCAATCGATATGCTGATAAAATTTAGGGAGTCTTGTTTTCAGATTAGCCTTGTTAAAATCCCCAGCTACAATGAATGCAGCCTCCGGATAAATGGATTCCAGTTTGCAAAGAGTCAAATAAAGTTTGTTCAGAACCATCGATGTGTCTGCTTGGGGGGGAATATATACGGCTGTGATTATAATCGAAGAGAATTCCCTTGGTAGATAATGCGGTCGACATTTGATTGTGAGGAATTCTAAATCAGGTGAACGGAAGGACTTGAGTACCTGTATGTTGTTATGATCACACCACGTCACGTTAACCATGAAGCATACGCCCCCGCCCCTCTTCTTACCAGAAAGATGTTTGTTTCTGTCTGCGCGATGCGTGGAGAAACCAGCTGGCTGCACCGATTCCGATAGCGTCTCTCCAGTGAGCCATGTTTCCGTGAAGCAAAGAACATTACAGTCTCTGATGTCCCTCTGGAATGCTACTCTTGCTCGGATTTCATCAACCTTGTTGTCAAGAGACTGGACATTGGCGAGTAGAATGCTAGGGAGTGGTGCACGATAAGCCCGTCTCCGGAGTCTGACCAGAAGACCGCTACGTTTCCCTCTTTTACAAAGT
Source organism: Oncorhynchus clarkii lewisi (assembly GCF_045791955.1). NCBI lineage: Eukaryota > Metazoa > Chordata > Actinopteri > Salmoniformes > Salmonidae > Oncorhynchus > Oncorhynchus clarkii. The sequence goes on along the minus strand of NC_092171.1, from coordinate 19,840,188 downwards.
CGTTTTTTTGGGTCGCCGGCTGGGATCCATTCCGTTGTCCTGGGTGAAAGGCAGAACACAGAATCCGCTTCGCGAAAGTTATATTCTTGGTCGTACTGATGGTGAGTTGACGCTGCTCTTATGTTCAGTAGTTCTTCTCGACTGTATGTAATGAAACCTAAGATGACCTGGGGTACCAATGTAAGAAATTTAAGAAATAACACGTAAAAAAACAAAAAACTGCATAGTTTCCTAGGAACGCGAAGCGAGGCGGCCATCTCTGTCGGCACCGGGATGAGGTCAAAATCCTTCCAGGATACCCGAGCCAGGTCGACTAGAACAGCCTGCTCGCATAAGTGTTTTAGGGAGCGTTTGACAGTGATGAGGGGTGGTCGTTTGACCGCGGACCCATAATGGATGCAGGCAATGAGACAGTGATCGCTGAGATCCTGATTGAAAACAGCAAAGGTGTATTTGGAGGGCAAGTTGGTCAGGATAATATCTATGAGGGTGCACAGGTTTATGGATTTAGGGTTGTACCTGGTGAGTAACTTGATAATTTGTGTGAGATTGAGGGCATCTAGCTTAGATTGTTGGACGGCCGGAGTGTTAAGCATATCCCAGTTTAGGTCACCTAACAGAACGAACACTGAAGATAGATGGGGGGCAATCAATTCACATATGGTGTCCAGGGCACAGCTGGGAGCTGAGGGAGGTCTATAACAGGCGGCAACAGTGGGAGACTTATTTCTGGAGAAATTGTTTTTATTTTATTAGAAGCTCAAACTGTTTGGGCAAAGACCTGGAAAGTATGACAGAACTTTGCAGGCTATCTCTGCAGGAGATTGCAACTCCTCCTCCTTTAGCAGTTCTATCTTGATGGAAAATGTTGTAGTTGGGAATGGAAATGTCAGAATTTCTGGAGGCCTTCCGAAGCCAGGATTCAGACACAGCAAGGACATCAGGGTTGCCGGAGTGTGCTTAAGCAGTGAGTAAAATTAACTTAGGGAGAAGGCTTCTGATGTTAACATGCATTCATGGGTACAGAAGTCAACAAATGAGAGCACCTGGGGACACACAGTTAACCTCTATATCACCCGAGGGACAGATGAGGATGAGGGTACGGCTAAAGGCTATCAGAACTGGTCGTCTAGTGTGTTGGGAACAGAGAATAAAAGGAGCAGATTTCTGGGCGTGGTAGGATAGATTCAGGGCATAATGTACAGACAGGGGTATGGTAGGGTGCGGGTACAGTGGAGGTAAACCTAGGCATTGGGTGATGATAAGAGAGGTTGCATCTCTGGAGGCACTAGTTATGCTAGGTGAGGTCACCGCATGTGTGGGAGGTGGGACAAAATAGCTACATGAGGCATGTTGAGTGGGACTAGGGGCTCCGCAGTAAAATAAAACACTGATAACAACAGTATACTAGGCATATTGATATTAGAGAGAGACAAAGCGAGGCATAAAGCAATCACATGTGTTGATTGGGAGAGCTAGCTAAGACAACAATGGGTAAGACAACAACAGTTAATCAGCTAAGACAATAACAACAGGTAAAATGGCGATGAATGGGCAGAGAGGGTCTGTTAACTACACACAGGGCCTGAGTTCGATGCTGGGGCCGACAGATAAACAAAATAAACAAAATGGCGTACCGTGATTAATGAACAGTCCAGCAGGCATCAGCTATGTAGCCAAGTGATCATTGGGTCCAGTGAACAGCAATAGATGAAACAGGGAAGCCGTTAGGTAGTCGTTACTACGCTAGCCGGGAGATGCGCCTGTTCTCGAGGTAAACTGGTGCTAGCTTCGGGACAAGGGCATCACCAACGTCCAGCAAAGGCCGGTTGAGGGCATATCGGACGCAATTACGTCGGCAGACCAGTCGTGATGGATTGGCGGGGCTCCGTGTCGACAAAGGGTCCAGGCCAATGGGCAAAAGAGGTATTGTAGCTGGAGTAATTTTGTTTGCTAGCCGGGAGATGCACCTGGCTCGAGGCTAAATGGTGCTAGGTTCAGGACAAGGGCGTTAGCCACTCCGGTGCGTCCGGTGCAAAGGTCCAGGACTTACGGCAGGAATCCGGTGATGTAGTGGCTTCTAGTCGTGTTAGTGAAGAGGCTGTATGTTTCGGGTCGTTGTCAAGACCCAGCCACGACCCATCTTCAATGCTCTTACTGAGGGAAGGAGATTGTTGGCCAAGATCTCACGATATATGGCCCCATCCATCCTCCCCTCAATACGGTGCAGTCGACCTGTCCCCTTTGCAGAAAAGCATCCCCAAAGAATGATGTTTCCACCTCCATGCTTCACAGTTGGTATGGTGTTCTTGGGGTTGTACTCATCCTTCTTCTTCCTCCTTAGACCAAAAGGCTCTATTTTTGTCTCATCAGACCACTTGACCTTCTCCCATTCCTCCTCTGGATCATCCAGATGGTCACTGGCAAACTTCAGACGGGCCTGGACATGCGCTGGCTTGAGCAGGGGGACCTTGCGTGCGCTGCAGGATTTTAATCCATGACGGCGTAGTGTGTTACTAATGGTTTTCTTTGAGACTGTGGTCCCAGCTCTCTTCAGGTCATTGACCAGGTCCTGCCGTGTAGTTCTGGGCTGATCCCTCACCTTCCTCATGATCATTGATGCCCCACGAGGTGAGATCTTGCATGGAGCCCCAGACCGAAGGTGATTGACCGTCATCTTGAACTTCTTCCATTTTCTAATAATTGCGCCAACAGTTGTTGCCTTCTCACCAAGCTGCTTGCCTATTGTCCTGTAGCCCATCCCAGCCTTGTGCAGGTCTACAATTTTATCCCTGATGTCCTTACACAGCCTTCTGGTCTTGGCCTTTGTGGAGAGGTTGGAGTCTGTTTGATTGAGTGTGTGGACAGGTGTCTTTTATACAGGTAACGAGTTCTAACAGGTGCAGTAAATACAGGTAATGAGTGGAGAACAGGAGGGCTTCTTAAAGAAAAACTAACAGGTCTGTGAGAGCCGGAAGTCTTACTGGTTGGTAGATGATCAAATACTTACTGTATGTCATGCAATAAAATGCTAAATAATTACTTGTGAATTTCTGGATTTTTGTTTTAGATTCCGTCTCTCACAGTTGAAGTGTACCTATGATAAGAATTACAGACCTCTACATGCTTTGTAAGTAGGAAAACCTGCAAAATCGGCATTGTATCAAATACTTGTTCTCCCCACTGTAGGTACATGGTTGCAAAGGGCATCAGTGTCTTAACAGTGTGATTTTCCAAGGCAGGATACTCTGAGCGCAGCCCAATCCAGAAATCTGCCAGTAGCTTCTGATTAAATTACATTTTCACAGAACCGCTTGTTGCAATTTTGATAAGGCTCTCTTGTTCAGATATCAATAAGTGGACTGGAGGCAGGGCATGAAAGTGATAACAAATCCAGTTGTTTGTGTCATCTGTTTCGGGAAAGTACCTACGTAATTGCCAAGTCACTCAGGTGCTTCGCTATATCACATTGACATTGTTCGTAAGCTTGAGTTCATTTGCACACAAAAAATCATACAATGATGGATAGACCTGTGTTGTCCTTGTTAATGCAGACAGAGAAGAGCTCTAACTTCTTAATCATAGCCTCAATTTTGTCCCACACATTGAATATACTGAGAGTCCCTGTAATCCAAGATCCAGATCATTCGGGCGAGAAAAAACATCACCCAGATAGACCAGTCGTGTGAGAAACTCGTCATCATGCAAGCGGTCAGACAAGTGAAAATGATGTTCAGTAAAGTAAACTTGAAGCTCGTCTCTCAATTTAAAAAAAACCTGTCAATACTTTGCCCCTTGATAACCATCGCATTTCTGTATGTTGTAAAATAGTTACATGGTCACTGCCCATATCATTGCATAATGCAGAAAATACACGAGAGTTCAGGGGCCTTGCTTTAACAAAGTGAACAATTTTCACTGTAGTGTCCAAAATGTCTTTCAAACTGTCAGGCATTCCCTTGGCAGCAGCAGGCTCTCGGTGGATGCTGCAGTGTACCCAAGTAGCGTCGGGAGCAACTGCTTGCACGCAGCTTGCACGCAGTTTGCCCCCCCCTCCCCACATAAACATAACCGACATATACCAGGAGCTGTGTCAGGCCTGCCACGTCTGTTGACTCATCTAGCTGTAACGCATAGAATTCACTGGCTTGTATGTGAAGCAGTAATTGTTTCAAAACATATCCTGCCATGTCTCTGATGCATTGTGAAACGGTGTTGTTTGATGAAGGCATTTTCTGTTTAGTTTTTTTGGCCTTTTCCGCAGCAGCAGGAATAATTAATTCCTCCACAATAGTATGGGTCTTGCCTGTCCTAGCCACTCGGTAGCTCACCATATAAGACGCTTCTAGCCCCTTCTAATTAAGGGTATCTGTTGCTTTTATACATGTCTTACTACTCAAGGTCAAGGTATTGGAGTGGCCATTACAAAGCCTTGACCTCAATCCTATAGAATCCTCAATCTTATAGAACATTTGTGGGCAGAACTGAAAAAGCGTGTGCGAGCAAGGAGGCCTACAAACCTGACTCAGTTACACCAGCTCTGTAAGGAGGAATGGGCCAATTTTCACCCAATTTATTGTGGGAAGCTTGTGGAAGGCTACCTGAAATGTTTGACCCAAGTTAAAAAATTCAAAGGCAATGCTACCAAATACTAATTGAGTGTAAACTTCTGACCCACTGGGAATGTGATGAAATAAATAAAAGCATAAATAAATAATTTCACATTCATAAATAAAGTGGTGATCCAAACTGACCTAAGACAGGGAATTTTTATTAGGATTAAATGTCAGGACTTGTGAAAAACTGAGTTTAAATGTTTTTGGCTAAGGTGTATGTAAACTTCCGACTTCAACTGTATAACACACTGTGGCTGAGGAAAGGCACTACTCCCAATATAAGTAAACCCCAAATCAATGTAGTTCTCATCATATTTCCGCCTCTTCTATGGTCCAACGTCCTTGTCTGTTTGGTGCTTTCCCGGGTAAGGGGGCAGTAGCTCTTTGGCTGCATCAGATTCACAACTGTCAGTGTCCATGCTAGTTGGGCTAACAACAAATGTAGAATTACTGATGCTAGCATTGGATGTGTTCGTGGAAACAGAACAGCTTGTGTCGTCGACAGGTGCAGGTGTAGTACTGCTGGTAGAAGCAGTACTACCAGTAGAGCTGGTATGTGTCTCTATGGACGCAGACCTTTTTTTTTTTAAAACCATCAATACATTTTTGAGCTAACAGAATGAGCAGCAGCTATTTTTGGCTACATACCAGTGGAATTCCTGCGAGAGTAACGGTTAATGTGATTGGATGTTAATTATTTGACAAGGCTACCTGTATTTGCCATTGTGTTGTTATTTCGCTGAACTCTAGATGGTTTAATTTTATTTTTGGCAGTGAAACGAGGCTTTTTGGCAGTGAAACAATAGGAAAAAAAACTTACCCAAATGTATAGCCCCGTTGGAAAATCTAAATGGATTGTTTGAAAATGTGACAAAAAATTATTTGGCGTATCCCCGACCGCATTTCACTTATCCCTGGGGAATACCTGCCTTAGACCATCACTTATGTCCACAGATGTGGTAAAAAAATCTATCGAACTCAACCAAAACAATGGAATTGTCATTGATTTCCCCCCAGAAAAATGTGCCTAGGTTTAGGCTATTGTTTATATGTGTATTTCACAGTATGTTGAGGTAAAAATTAGAGTATAATGCTTGGATGGATGTCAACCCCAATACATGTTCATGTCATCGTTACCAATCAACTCCATTAGAGTTTAAAAACAACTGACTACCATAAATGAGTTCTGTATGCTAGCTTTGCTAACCAGCTTATATGACGGGAATTAGATTTAGCAGTGTCTTCTTCTAAACCTGCAAAGGGACAAGTCCTACATAAACTCAGCAAAAACCTGTCTTTCAAAGATAATTCATAAAATCAAAATAACTTCACAGATCTTCATTGTAAAGGATTTAAACACTGTTTCCCATGCTTGTTCAATGAACCATAAACAATTAATGAACATGCACCTGTGGGAAGGTCTTTAAGACACTAACAGCTTACAGATGGTAGGCAATTAAAGTCAGTTATGAAAATGAAGGACACTAAAGAGGCCGTTATACTTTCTCTGAAAAATACCAAAAGAAAGATGCCCAGGGTCCCTGCTCGTCTGCGTGAACGTGCCTTAAGCATGCTGCAAGGAGGCACGAGGACTGCAGTTGTGGCCAGCGCAATAAATTGCAATGTCCGTATTGTGAGACGCCTAAGACAGCGCTATAGGGAGACAGGACGGACAGCTGATCGTCCTCGCAGTGGCAGACCACGTCTAACAACCCCTGCACAGGATCGGTACATCCGAACATCACACCTGCGGGACAGGTACAGTATGGCAACAACAACTGCCCGAGTTACACCAGGAATGCACAATCCCGCCATCAGTGCTCAGGCTGTCCGCAATAGGCTGAGAGAGGCTGGACTGAGGGCTTGTAGGTCTGATGTAAGGCAGGTCCTCACCAGACATTACCGGCAACAACGTCACCTATTGGCACAAACCCACCATCGCTGGACCCGACAGGACTGGCAAAAAGTGCTATTCACTGACGACTCGCGGTTTTGTCTCACCAGGGGTGATGGTCTGATTTGCGTTTATCATCGAAGGAATGAGCATTACACCGAGGTCTGTACTCTGCAGCGGGATCGATTTGGAGGTGGAGGTCCGTCATGGTCTGGGGCGGTGTGTCACAGCATCATCGGACTGAGCTTGTTGTCATTGCAGGCAATCTCAATGCTGTGCATTACAGGGAAGACATCCTCCTCCCTCATCTGGTACCCTTCCTGCAGGCTCATCCTGACATGACCCTCCAGCATGACAATGCCACCAGCCATAATGCTCATTCGGTGTGTGATTTCCCACAAGACAATAATGTCATTGTTCTGCCATGGCCAGCGAAGAGCCCAGATCTCAATCCCATTAAGCACGTCTGGGACCTGTTGGATTGGAGGGTGAGGGCTAGGGCCATTCCCCCCAGAAATGTCCAGGAACTTGCAGGTGCCTTGGTGGAAGAGTGGGGTAACATCTCACAGGAAGAACTGGCAAATTTGGTGCAGTCCATGAGAAGGAGATGCACTGCAATACTTAATGCAGATGGTGGCCACACCAGATACTGACTGTTACTTTTGACCCCCCCTTTGTTCAGGGACATATTATTCAATTTCTGTTAGTCACATGTCTGTGGAACTTGTTCAGTTTATGTCTCAGTTGTTGTATCTTATGTTCATACAAATATTTACACATGTTAAGTTTGCTGAAAATAAACACAGTTGACAGTGAGGATGTTTCTTTTTTTTTGCAGTGAAAATAGTTAAATGTATCAAAATTGGACTTAAGTAACCACATTGTGGACCTGTTACAATACAGTACATAAATCATGAATTTGACAAATATCCACTTTGTTAGTTCAGATTTGTAGAATGTCAGCCTTTCATTGACTCCTTTACCGCATCTATAGTCCGAATCGATATTCACATAATAATGAATTCCCCTCGACCATGCCCACAAATTGATGAAAATAAACATTCTTTGCCATTGACCCCCATTGTAAAAGAGCCAACTTCGTCGTATATTTTTTTGTTATACAGAAATAATAAAAAATGCCTAAAAAGCTGCAGTGTTGTTCAATGTACATGTAACCAGGTCAAAATTCCCAACCTACGGTTCACAATGATCCCAAGTATGGATGTTACGTTAGAGCCTGCGAGAAGAGCACTGTGGCTTCAGGTTATTCGGAATGGGAAATGTGGGGACCCGGTGTCAAAGTAGGCTACACGTAGCTGTGTATGTTAAAACATTTCATCACAGGTAAGACATTTAACTTGTTAAGTATAGTCCGTTTGTAACGCCACTACCTGTTGTCTTGGCTAGCTTAATGTTCCGATTGGTAGATAGCTAGCACTCACTCATGTTGCTGCTAGCACTGCCATGAAAAGGGGCATGAGGGAAGCCCTCCAATATTTATTTTTTCTAAGTAGTGAGAACACCCGGGAGCAGGCAAAGTTGAAAAGTAATCTTTAGACATTCTTAAACAAGCAGAAAAAAATAAAATTGCGTTTGAATAGGCCAAATATTTGCTGTGAGCCAATGTGTTTTTAAAAATTTAATTTTACCCCCAATTTCGTGGTATCCAATTGTTAGTAATTACTATCTTGTCTCATCTCTACAACTCCCGTACGGGCTCGGGAGAGACGAAGGTAGAAAGCCATGCGTCCTCCGAAACACAACCCAACCATGCTGCACTGCTTCTTAACACAGTGCGCATCCAACCCGGAAGCCAGCCACACTTGTTTTCCCCACAGGCGGGCAGGCCCATGACGTCCTATCTAATCCGATTGAGTCTATTGGTTTAGTGCACTACCATACTCTGTTCATATACTGATAACGACTGTTTAGGCCACTGGTTGCTTGTACAGTGAGAAATTATCCAGGATTTAATAAAGAAAGGCGGAGTGCCTGTCTGCAACACCCCTTGATACTGCATCTCCTGTGTGCACGGTTATTGGAATATCCGAACAGATGTTAGTATTCAAATACTTATGTGAGTATTCATAATGTTTTGTGCCCAAAACAATCATAGGCCTACTTTAACACCGAAAATGCATTTTCTAAATTAAAATATCCATGTGACGTTGTTACATACAAGGATATACCATGACGTTTCAGATTCATTTAATAAAAACAACAAGCTTTTCAACATAGTTTTTATGACGTGCGCACCATAGCCTTCACATGTGTAGCTTGTTGTTTATGTTGGCCAATCAATCAAAGCGGCTCAATGTGTAGCAAGTGGAGGGAGAGTTCACTAATGCAATGCAATGCTAGATGAAATAAAATTACGGAATTAAAAGTTTGCGAAATGAGGAGAAGGCAAGAACGAGCAACCAACAGGTAGGCTGTTTTATCCGAATGGGTTAGGGAGAAAGCACAGTGTGGCCTCAATTAGCCTAGTTAGATATAGCTGGTTAGCTTAGCTAGTTTATCTAGGCCACTCCAGTCAAGACAGGTACTGTTAGGTGCAATGATAAATAACATTGTGGCTGCTACAAGTTAGCTAGTCTTAGTTGTAGCCGAGTAGCGTCTCGCTCTCTGCCCCCATCTGCTCCCTCCCACTCTGCAGCTGCAGCAATAGAGCGCCAGCCTCTCCCTCACACAGCAATGCTCAGGTTAAAAACGATGTCTTTTGGAAATCCGACAAATTCATGATACTATTTGAATAGTAAAATAATTTCTCCACCCGTCACCAGCATAAAAGCCGCTGAGGGGAGGACGGCTCGTAAAAATGTCTGGAAAGGAGGAAACCATGTATTGGATACCATTCTACTCCGCACTAGCCATTACCACAAGCCCATACTCCCCAATTAAGGTGCCACCAACCTCCCGAGTGGCACCACAACGGTCAAAGGCACTGCATCTCAGTGATCGAGGTGTCACTACAGACCCTGATTCGATTCCAGGCTGTATCACACCCGGCCTCGTTTGGGAGTCCCATAGGCCGTGCACAATTGGCCCAGCGTCGTCCGGGTTAGGATTTGTCCGAGGTAGGCCGTCATTGTAAATAAGAATTTGTTCTTAACTAACTTGCCTAGTTAAATAAAGGTTCAATAAAAAATAAATACAACTCATATGCAGCCACTTGTCCATTTGTCATTCACTTCACCTCTGTTCCTGAGACCTTTTGTGTTGCTTTGGGCAGCATTACCATTGTGCTTAACCAGTGGTATTTGCCCTCCCCAAAGGCTGTGGAGATGGAATGGTTCTTCGCAATCTCAACGAGCTTCACTGCCAAGGTAAACAGCCATTCCTCTCCTCAGAGAGACTGGAGTCTGAGATGCTGGGCAGTTGTATACAGTCACACAGAGCAGCAGGTTTAGAGTGGTGCTAAGGCAGTGGAGGCCTCAAAGAATAGTCAGCTCTGTTTTTACAGACCTGCTCCTGTAGTTTACTCTGTGCTGCATAGCCACGGGAAGTAGGAGTGCTGGTGCTGCAGCACCCCCTGATAAATGTAAATACTTTTGCCAAAATTAGGCTATAAAAAAAATACTTTACTCCTGACTGAATAGACAAATTAAATAATTCAAAATACTACACCATAGAGCATAATTTACATGTATCAATAGCTTCTAAAAAATATCTGTGGATACATTTTTACTACACTTACTGTCGGGAAGGCCACAATTTGGGCAGCACACGCACGTGCCAAATATAGAACAGCTTGTTGTATTGTGGCCATAGATATAATCCATACAAGGATTTTGGAACCTCTAACCCTGGCGATTTGACTGTTAAACTCAGTGGTACACTAGCAATGACTGCCAGTCCTGACTTGAATGGGGACTGCCACCTATGGATTATATTTCTATGGTTGGTTGCAGCTGTCAGTTTGCCTTTCACAAATTTCGAAATACAATTCATGAGAAAAAACACAGGCCTTCTGTTTGGAAAGCAAATGCCTACTGCTGAAAAGAGAAGACTAATCTGTCTGTAGAAGCTTTTGAGCGATCATGAACAAACATCACTGTTTTTCAAAGTAGCTTATCTTGAGATATTGGCACGAGCGCATCGGCCACCACTGGTGACTAGCCTATGCTTCATCTTCATCATTGGGTGAGTCAGTGTCACTGGAAAGTTTATTTTGTAGCCTACACTATATACAGTGCCTTAGGAAAGTATTCAGACCCCTTGACTTTTTTCACATTTTGTTAGGATTTACAGCCTTATTCCTAAATTGATTAAATTGATGAGGGGAAAAAACAATCTGCACACAATACCTCAATGACGAAGCAAAAACAGGTTTTTAGACATTTTCTCTGCAGATCCTCTCAAGCTCTGTCAGGTTCGATGGGGAGCGTTGCACATCTATTTTTAGGTCTCTGCACAGATGTTTGATTGTGTTCAAGTCATAGTTTTGATGTCTTCACTATTGTTCTACAATGTAGACAATAATTAAAAAAAATAGCCAAACTGGGCTTTATGGCAGAGTGGCCAGACGTGCCTTTTTCACAGGAATGGCTTACACTTCACCATCTGGCAGTCCGACAGACGAATCTGGGTTTGGCGGATGTCAGGAGAACGCTACCTGTCCAATGCATAGTGCCAACTGTAAAGTTTGGTGGAGGAGGAATAATGTTCTGGGGCTAGGCCCCTTAGTTTCAGTGAAGGGAAATCTTAACGCTACAGCATACAATGGCATTGTAGACAATTTTGTGCTTCTGACTTTGTGGCAACAGTTTGGGGAGGAAATGGTGTGTGGAAGAACTTGACTGGCCTGCACAAAGCTTAACACCATCGAACACCTTCAGGATTAATTGGAACGCCGACTGCGAGCCAGGCCTAATCGCCCAACATCAGTGCCCGACCTCACTAATGCTCTTGTGGTTTAATGGAAGCAAGTCCCTGTAGCAATGTTTTAACATCTAGTGGAAAGACTTCCCAGAAGAATGGAGGCTGTTGTAGCAGCTAAGGGGTTATCAACTCCATATTGATGCCCAAGATTTTGGCTTGAGATGTTCGACAAGCAAGTGTCCACATACTTTTGGTCATGTTGTTTATATCATGGCAAACACATTACAGCTGGGACATAATTTGGCCCAAAAAATAGCTCAACATATTTAAACAAAACACTTGCGAACTGGTTTAAACCTTCAAAAAAGTTAACAGGCTATATCAATCAATCAATGTATTTATAAAGCCCTTCTTACATCTGCTGATGTCTCAAAGTGCTGTACAGAAACCCAGCCTAAAACCCCAAACAGCAAGCAATGCAGGTGTATAAGCACGGTGGCTAGGAAAAACTCCCTAGAAAGGCCAGAACCTAGGAAGAAACTTAGAGAGGAACCAGGCTATGAGGGGTGGCCAGTCCTCTTCTGGCTGTGCCGAGTGGAGAGAGTGCAACAGGTCAGCACCTCAGGAGTAAATGTCAGTTGGCTTTTCATAGCCGATCATTCAGAGTATCTCTACCGCTCCTGCTGTATCTAGAGAGTTGAAAACAGCAGGTCAGGGACAGGTAGGACGTCCGGTTAACAGCTCAGGGTTCAGGCAGGCAGAACAGTTGAAACTGGATCAGCAGCACAACTAGGTGGACTGGGGAAAGCAAGGAGTCATCGGGGCAGGTAGTCCTGAGGCATGGTCCTAGGGCAAGGGTCCTCTGAGAGAGAGAAAAAAAGAGCGCGAATTAGAGAGAGTATACTTAAATTCACACAGGACATTGGATAAGACAGGAGAAATATTCCAGATATAACAGACTGACCCTAGCCTCCCGACACATAAACTACTGCAGCATAAATACTGGAGGCTGAGACAGGAGGAGTCGGGAGACACCGACGATACCACCGGACAGGGCCAAACAGGCAGGATATAACCCCACCCACTTTGCCAAAGCACAGCCCCCACACCACTAGAGGGATATCTTCAACCACCAACTTAGTATAGCCCACGAAGATCTCCCCCACGGCACAATACAAAGGGGGGGGGGGGCGCAAACCCGGACAGGAAGATCACGTCAGTGAGTCAACCCACTCAAGTGACGCACCCCTCCTAGGTATGGAATGGAAGAGCACCAGTAAGTCAGTGACTCAGCCCCTGTAATAGGGTTTGAGGCAGAGAATCCCAGTGGAGAGAGGGGAACCGGCCAGGCAGAGACAGCAAGGGCGGTTCGTTTCTCCGGTGCCTTTCCGTTCACGTTCACACTCCTGGGCCATACTACACTCAATCATAGGACCTACTGAAGAGATGAGTCTTCAATAAAGACTTAAAAGTTGAGACAGAGTCTGCGTCTCTCACATGGGTAGGCAGACCATTCCATACAAATTGAGCTCTATAGGAGAAAGCCCTGCCTCCAGCTGTTTGCTTAGAAATTCTAGGAACAGTAAGGAGGCCTGCGTCTTGTGACCGTAGCATACGTGTACGGCAGGACCAAATCGGAAAGATAGGTAGGAGCAAGCCCATGTAATGCTTTGTAGGTTAGCAGTAAAACCTTGAAATCAGCCCTTGCCTTAACAGGAAGCCAGTGTAGAGAGGCTAGCACTGGAGTAATATGATAAAAAATGTTGGTTCTAGTCAAGATTCTAGCAGCCGTGTTTAGCACTAACTGAAGTTTATTTAGTGCTTTATCCAGGTAGCTGGAAAGTAGAGCATTGCAGTAGTCTAACCTAGAAGTGACAAAAGCATGGATTAATTTTTCTGCATAATATTTGGACAGAAAGTTTCAGATTTTTGGTATGTTACGTAGATGGGGAAAAAGCTGTCCTTAAAAGTCTTGATATGTTTGTCAAAAGAGAGATCAGGGTCCAGAGTAACGCCGAGGTCCTTCACAGTTTTATTTGAGACGACTGTACGACCATCAAGATTAATTGTCAGATTCAACAGAAGATCTTTGTTTTTTGGGACCTAGAACAAGCATCTCTGTTTTGTCCGAGTTTAAAAGTAGAACATTTTCCACCATCCACTTCCTTATGTCTGAAACATAGGCTTCCAGGGAGGGCAATTTTGGGGCTTCACCATGTTTCATCAATGTACAGCTAGCTGTGTGTCGTTCACATAGCAGTGAAAGTTAACATTATGTGTCCGAATGACCTCACCAAGAGGTAAAATATATAGTGAAAACAATAGTGGTCCTAAAACAGAGCCTTGAGGAACACCGAAATTTACAGTTGATTTGTCAGAGGACAAACTATTCACAGAGACAAACTGATATCTTTCCGACAGATAAGATCTAAACCAGGCCAGAACTTGTCCGTGTAGACCAATTTGGGTTTCCAATCTCTCCAAAAGAATGTGGTCTTTGATGGTATCAAAAGCAGCACTAAGGTCTAGGAGCACGAGGACCGATGCAGAGCCTCGGTCTGACGCCATTAAAAGGTCATTTACCACCTTCCAAGCTAGTTGTAAGACTTCCTGTTTGGTGTAGCGCCATTTCCGTTCCAATTTTCTGAAGCTTGCTTCAGAGCTTGGGTATTTTCTGTATACCAGGGAGTTAGTTTCTTATGACAAATGTTTTTTTGTTTTTAGGGGTGCGACTGCATCTAGGGATTTATGCCAGGTTAACGTGCGTTCCTCAGTTAGGTGGTTAACTGATTTTTGTACACTGACGTCCTTGGGTAAGTGGAGGGAGTCTGGAAGGCCATCTAGGAATCTTTGGGTTGTCTGAGAATTTATAGCACGGATTTTGATGATCCTTGGTTGGGGTCTGAGCAGATTATTTGTTGCAATTGCAAACGTAATAAAATCCACAACATTTATTCCACGGGACAAAACTAGTTCCAGAGTATGGCTGTGGCAGTGAGTAGGTCCGGAGACATGTTGGACAAAACCCCCTGAGTTGATGATGGCTCCGAAAGCCTTTTGGAGTGGGTCTGTGGACATTTCCATGTGAATATTCAAGTCACCAAACATTTGAATATTATCTGCCATGACTACAAAGTCTGATAGGAATTCAGGGAACTCCGTGAGGAACGCTGTATATGACCCATGAAGCCTGTAAACAGTAGCTTTAAAAAGTGATTGAGTAAGCTGCATAGATTTCATGACTTGAAGCTCAAAAGACAAAACATCTTTTTTTTTTGTTGGTAAATTTATATTTGCTATCGTAAATGTTAGCAACACCTCTGCCTTTGCGGGATGGCAGGGGGTATGGTCACTAGTGTAACCAGGAGGAGAGGCCTCATTTAACACAGTAAATTCATCAGGCTTGAGCCATGTTTCAGTCAGGTCAATCACATCAAGATTATGATCCGTGATTAGTTCATTGACTATAACTGCCTTGTAAGTGAGGGATCTAACATTAAGTAGCCCTATTTTGAGATGTGAGATAACACAATCTCTTTCAATAATGACAGGAATGGAGGAGGTCTTTATTTCAGTGAGATTGCTAAGGCGAACACCTCCATGTTTAGTTTTGCCCAATCTAGATCGAGGCACAGACACGGTCTCAATGGGGATAGCTGAGCTGACTACACTGACTGTGCTAGTGGCGGACTCCACTAAGCTGGCAGGCTGGCCTGCACCCTGTCTCATTGTGGAGCTAGGGGGCTTAGAGCCCTGTCTATTTTCGTAGATAAGATGAGAACACCCCTCCAGCTAGGATGGAGTCCGTCACTCCTCAACAGGCCAGGCTTGGTCCTGTTTGTTTGTTTGTCCCAGAAAGAGGGCCAATTATCTACAAATCCTATCTTTTGGGAGGGGCAGAAAACAGTTTTCAACCAGCGACTGAGTTGTGAGACTCTGCTGTAGAGCTCATCACTCCCCCTAACTGGGAGGGGGCCAGAGACAATTACTCGATGCAAACACATCTTTCTAGCTGATTTACACGCTGAAGCTATGTTTCGCTCGGTGACTTCTGACTGTTTCCTCCTAACATCGTTGGTGCTGACGTGGATAACAATATCCCTATACTTTCTACACTCGCCAATTTTAGCTTTAGCCAGCACCATCTTCAGATTAGCCTTAACGTTGGTAGTCCTGCCCCCGGTAAACAGTGTATGATCGCTGGATGATTCGTTTTAAATCTAATACTGCGGGTAATGGAGTCGCCAATGACTAGGGTTTTCAATTGCAGCAATTACAAAGAAGGGCTAGTGCATATTGTACCCAACAAATGACAGCAATAGGCTAATGATATTTATTTTCAAAAGGCCTTTTTAATTTACTTAAGGCCTACTTCAGAACATATCTTCAGCGAAATAGGGACAGCAGACATTTAAAAAGACAGCTATGCATATGAGATTTAAAGATACATGCAATTCTTTATAACATTTTTTTTGTTTTTTTACTAGACTAGATATTCACTCTTTTATGTCGGTCTGATGGTCAAAGGTAATTTATATTCCAAACTGCTGGGACATTGTGCTCTCTTTCTCTCGACAGGCTTAAGCCTTTATTGTGATGAATGGTTGCAACCCCTCCATTTCTTGGAACATCTCTGATCAGTGACTTGAACACTAATTTTGATTTAATGCATCACTGCCATCAATAGAATGCACTGTATTGGTCTGTTTTACCCCCATGTGCCATCTGTTTTTACAGAAGCATCTTGGATCACATCAGTCATTTTGGAGAGGGCTCTCCAAGTGTGTGTCTTGGGTGTGCTTTTCAAAGTTCTAGGCTATTCCTAATGTGAGTGCCTTTCTCTTGGTCTCCCTGATAGTGCTTGCCAGTGAGAGGTTCACAAGAGCTGTGCTCAACCCCTTGAGAGGTTTTTAGTGTGACGATTCTGAGAGCCTCATTCATGTAGGTGAAAATTAACATTTTGAGGATTTTCTGTATAATCGACTTTGGACAATTTTATAGGCGTTTTAGTTTGTGGCAGACTATTTGGTCACAGTCAATAAAACCTTAAGGCAGGTTTAATGGTCTCTGAAGAACCTTTAATATTGAAGACTGATAGTCTTTGGGAAAGTATTTTCAACTTCCAACACTTCTGGGCTTAGTGGGGTATTTTAATTAGGCCTGTGCATGAAAATAAACATTTAGTTAGCTGTTTTAATTTAGCTTTTAAGGGGCTAGTAGAGGAGTTGACAGATAGCTAGCTGCCTGGTGTGTGTGAAGCATCCTGGCAGCCTAATACATTGCATTGAATAAGAGGGGGTCAGAGTCAACAATAAGTCAGCCACAGAGCCCGTCTGCTCCAGCCCTCCTCCGTAACCATGCTCTCCCCTCACATTGGGGGAGTGCAGACTGCAGAGAGGGAGACTGAGGGACCAAGAGGGAGAGACCGAGAGGGAGAGATGGAGAGAAGAAAAGTGAGCACATGGACTCGAGAATATGTGTGCCAGTCTCTGTCACGTGAGATCTGGGGCGGTTCTACCTGCTGGATGCTGCTTCTGGAAAAGGAGGCTGAGCAAGGGTTAAGCATACATGGTTGCTCTCTATTTTTACAGTGATATGTGAGTGACAATGTCTCAGACAGTTTGGCCCTGATCTCTGTTTTTCCAGTCCAGCCCTTCCTTATGTATGGAACTGTCAGGGAATTCCTGGAATGTCTGGCCCTTTCCCTTTTTAACATGTTTTTATTTCCACAAACGAAGGAAGATGGGTTTACTAGAATTTATCTCAGAGAGAGAGAGAAGTTCACTTTTACATTTGTCATGACATTGGCCTGGGGGTAGGTTTATAAAAGTCATAAATACCTCTTTCCCCCTTTTTCCTCTCTCTACCCTACTGATGTTACATTTGCAAAACCCTTGGTTAACATAGAGATTCTGGGAACATCAGAAGGTGGGGGGAAATGAACTATAATCTGGTAACCCGACCAATTGAACATATGCGGTGGTACTTAATGAATATGATGTCAGTTCGGTTGTCATCTGAGACATTCTCATCAATGATAAGATGACATAAACTCTACAGTGAAAAGTGTACACATCAGAGTTATCGGATTCACATGGAATTGTTGTTAATTTTAAATGTTTGAATATGAAATTGTTTGTGATGGGATGAAATGTGATTTTAGCTTCTAAAATGTGAGATTTGGGTTTTCATAAGATAGGGCTCTGCTCAATCAGTGGCCCGCCCCTGTGAAGAGACATGGGCTATAAAACTTTTCAAACACGCCCTCCTCTCCCTTCCTATATAAGCCCTTGACGACAACGTAACCTCCTGTTCCGAGGACGTGAGGACGACGGTCCGATGTCAGAATGGTTCAGATAATAACTACAGAATGAAGCCAACATCAGCGTGAGCTTTGATTGCGAATGGTATGAACTTTGAACTCTTATTCACTACAGAAGTGATACCTCCTAGCCGTTGAGTTAGCAACAGCCGCTGCAAACGAGGGTTAGGAAGGAACAGACAGAGTATACCGTCTACCACACAACTACGTTACTACAACGTATTCAATTTACCAGCAGACATTCTTCAAAGGACAAAGAACTTGGTTGGACAACACAGCCTTCCATCTACTACCAACCTACCGAAGCGCAGCTCAGAGTAAATATTTATTGCATTTTCCTTTTCCAAATGGGCGGTCATTTAGAATGCATAAGATACTGTATTTACGATAGCACAGCTTCACCCTTTGTTCCTCAGTCTCCCCGCTCTTTCACTCAAACTCAGCCCCTTTTCTTTTGTGTAACCAGCTGTCATATCTGTTCCGCCCGCTTGTGACGTTTTCCTTTATGACGTAATTTGTAATCAAGTTATGATTTAAATATGTACAGTGCCTTGCGAAAGTATTCGGCCCCCTTGAACTTTGCGACCTTTTGCCACATTTCAGGCTTCAAACATAAAGATATAAAACTGTATTTTTTTGTGAAGAATCAACAACAAGTGGGACACAATCATGAAGTGGAACGACATTTATTGGATATTTCAAACTTTTTTAACAAATCAAAAACTGAAAAATTGGGAGTGCAAAATTATTCAGCCCCCTTAAGTTAATACTTTGTAGCGCCACCTTTTGCTGCGATTAAAGCTGTAAGTCGCTTGGGGTATGTCTCTATCAGTTTTGCACATCGAGAGACTGACATTTTTTCCCATTCCTCCTTGCAAAACAGCTCGAGCTCAGTGAGGTTGGATGGAGAGCATTTGTGAACAGCAGTTTTCAGTTCTTTCCACAGATTCTCGATTGGATTCAGGTCTGGACTTTGACTTGGCCATTCTAACACCTTGATATGTTTATTTTTGAACCATTCCATTGTAGATTTTGCTTTATGTTTTGGATCATTGTCTTGTTGGAAGACAAATCTCCGTCCCAGTCTCAGGTCTTTTGCAGACTCCATCAGGTTTTCTTCCAGAATGGTCCTGTATTTGGCTCCATCCATCTTCCCATCAATTTTAACCATCTTCCCTGTCCCTGCTGAAGAAAAGCAGGCCCAAACCATGATGCTGCCACCACCATGTTTGACAGTGGGGATGGTGTGTTCAGCTGTGTTGCTTTTACGCCAAACATAACGTTTTGCATTGTTGCCAAAAAGTTCAATTTTGGTTTCATCTGACCAGAGCACCTTCTTCCACATGTTTGGTGTGTCTCCCAGGTGGCTTGTGGCAAACTTTAAACAACACTTTTTATCTCAGTTCTCAGTTCACTGGTTATGATGGCAACACCCATCCGTAGCACGCGCTCCAGCAGGTGTATCTCACTGATCATCCCTAAAGCCAACACCTCATTTGGCCGCCTTTCGTTCCAGTTCTCTGCTGCCTGTGACTGGAACGAATTGCAAAAATCGCTGAAGTTGGAGACTTTTATCTCCCTCACCAACTTCAAACATCTGCTATCTGAGCAGCTAACCGATCGCTGCAGCTGTACATAGTCTATTGGTAAATAGCCCACCCATTTTCACCTACCTCATCCCCATACTGTTTTTATTTATTTATTTTTCTGCTCTTTTGCACACCAATATCTCTACCTGTACATAACCATCTGATCATTTATCACTCCAGTGTTAATCTGCATAATTGTAATTATTTGCCTACCTTCTCATGCCTTTTGCACACAATGTATATATAGACTCCCCTTTTTTCTACTGTGTTATTGACTTGTTAATTGTTTACTCCATGTGTAACTCTGTGTTGTTTGTTCACACTGCTATGCCTTATCTTGGCCAGGTCGCAGTTGCAAATGAGAACTTGTTCTCAACTAGCCTACCTGGTTAAATAAAGGTGAAATAAAAAATAAATAAATAAAAATGGATATCTTTAAGAAATGGCTTTCTTCTTGCCACTCTTCCATAAAGGCCAGATTTGTGCAATATACGACTGATTGTTGTCCTATGGACAGAGTCTCCCAACTCAGCTGTAGATCTCTGCAGTTCATCCAGAGTGATCATGGGCCTCTTGGCTGCATCTCTGATCAGTCTTCTCCTTGTATGAGCTGAAAGTTTAGAGGGACGGCCAGGTCTTGGTAGATTTGCAGTGGTCTGATACTCCTTCCATTTCAATATTATCCCTTGCACAGTGCTCCTTGGGATGTTTAAAGCTTGGGAAATCTTTTTGTATCCAAATCCGGCTTTAAACTTCTTCACAACAGTATCTCGGACCTGCCTGGTGTGTTCCTTGTTCTTCATGATGCTCTCTGTGCTTTTAACGGACCTCTGAGACTATCACAGTGCAGGTGCATTTATACGGAGACTTGATTACACACAGGTGGATTGTATTTATCATCATTAGTCATTTAGGTCAACATTGGATCATTCAGAGATCCTCACTGAACTTCTGGAGAGAGTTTGCTGCACTGAAAGTAAAGGGGCTGAATCATTTTGCACTCCCAATTTTTCAGTTTTTGATTTGTTAAAAAAGTTTGAAATATCCAATAAATGTCGTTCCACTTCATGATTGTGTCCCACTTGTTGTTGATTCTTCACAAAAAAATACAGTTTTATATCTTTATGTTTGAAGCCTGAAATGTGGCAAAAGGTCGCAAAGTTCAAGGGGGCCGAATACTTTCGCAAGGCACTGTATATGTGTAATTCTGTGTGATTAGTTAGATATTTAGTAAATTAATAATTAAACCCAATTTTGTATTGCTGATTCAACTTGTTAGCCAGGGTTCGTGCAGATAACCAAGATTTTACAACTTTCAGATGAGACTGAATTAAGATAACGATTCATATTGACTGCTATTGATGTAAAATATTACTAGGTCTTTAAGAGTTTATTCGGAAGATTACAGCTCTAGAAATATTATTTTGTTGTGCCCGACTCTCTAGTTAATTACATTTACATGATTAGCTCAATCAGGTAATTTTAATTACCGAGAAATTATTTTATAGAATAGCATGTCATATCACTTAATCAGGCATAGCCAAAGACACAACACATTTCACATTTTAAATGTTGCCTAATTGTCAATTGACCTTCATGGATTATCCTTCTTTCTGTTGTCAGTCCTTTTTTCTGATCTACTTTCTCATTTTTTACACATTTTTACTCTATTTTCGTCCCAGTTCATGTGAGGACTATTCTACTTTTTAACTGGAAATCCTCTCATAAAAAAACATATAAAAGACTGTTCTTGAGTGCACTACAGTAAGTTGCCATTTATGAGCTCTGCGGTCAATATTTCATACGAGATTTTGATGAGATTCTTCACCTCGTCACTGGACAGCTCGGGTAAAAACGTTCTCTGATAAGAACATGCCATCACTTTCTCTCTGTAACTTTCCATTTGGTACCCACTGAGCACCAACACAAAACCCTATTTTTCCCCCTTTACCCGCAACAGTAAATTTGGTGCAGGGATCTTAGACTGCATATAACATTGTTGATGAGATATTAGGATAAATTACCTTGATTTTGACTGAGTGCTGTTTCTTTAACATAGGATTTCCTGAGCCCCCTATAACTGGGGCCGGTGGTCTATGCCAAACATACTGAAGCCGTTAAGCACACTGGCTCTTTAAGCAGCAACCACAGGGGTGAAGCATGATGGGTTTCAAAGAGTAGCTGGGGCCTTTGTTGTGCCGACACGTTGCCAGGATCTGCCAGGTATGCTGCCTCAGCACTCTGAGAAACAGAGAGAGAGAGAGAGAGAGAGACGCTGCTTCTCCACTCTTCTCCACTCCAGTCTGCTGACAGCCTGGGGCAGGGGGCTGCTGGCTACACTCACATTCATAAACACCATTATCCCTCTACTATGTATTACCCACCGCACAACTCACAACTCTGCTGTCAGGAGAAACGCTTGACTTCCCAGTGTTTGAATATTTCCGACCACATAGTTGATGTAAAATTATGTTTGATTTCTCCCAGGCATTATATTGACCTGAAAATCTCCAACATCAGGTTGAATGACCAATAGGTGCATGGTGTCTTGTTAGCCCTCTCTTGCTCGTTTACGACCAGCATATGCAGGAAAGACGGACAGATTGTCTACAGCCTCTGATGTGTTCTGGTAATTTTACCCGATCCTGGATCAGACTCTTGGCTCAGGTAAGAATTCATTTCCAGTAAGTTATTGGGTACTTCTCTGGATTGGTAATAGTTGTGGTTTAAAATTGTGATGGAGCACCATGATTATTGTGTATTTTGGTTTGGAATACGTCATGGTTGGTGCATTCTACTCCGCTCAGTGAGGAGAACACTAATGTGTGTCTCTCTCTCCCTTGGCACCCAACCTCTACACTCTTAGAAAAAAAGGGTTCCAAAAGGGTTCTTTGGCTGTCCCCATAGAATAACCCTTTTTGGTTCCAGGCAGAACCTTTTGGGTTCCATGAAGAACTGTTTCCACAGAGGGTTCTACATGGAACCAGAAAGGGTTCTACCTAGAACCAAAAAGGGTTATTCTATGGGGACAGGCAAAGACACATTTTAGGTTCTAGATAGCATATTTGTTTGCAAAGAGTGTACACTCTTAACTCCATCTCCTCCTTGATATCCACAGGGCCACCATCTCTGGTTCTGTAGTACTGAAGGACATGTCAGACCCTGGTCACCGCAACACACATACTGGTATTTTTGGTTTTGCTCAATATTTTGTCAGATTGTTGTTTTACTTGGTCAAACGGTGTAGGGGAATTTCATTCCAGTACATTGTGTGACTGTCCATTTGCAGAGCCAATTCGGCTCACCAGAAAACTCAAGAGAAACTTAAAAATGAACTGGGTAAAAAAAATGCAACGCAAAAATGGTATGATGTCTTCCTCATTTTAATAAAAACCTCAATTGGACCCAGATGTAGTGCTGGGAGTGAGGCATCCCCTGAAGTAGGGGAGAGTGAAAAGACGGCCATGTTAATGAGTCGACATAGACACCCTGGTAATAGCCCTGCCCCTCTCAGCAGGCAGCATGGACTAAACCCCTCTCTCCCTCCATCTAAACCTCAATGTCAGTCACACACATCAGAGATGGGCTGATGCACACTACCACTCTGAACCCATCCACAAGCTCTGTGCTTCTCAACACTATAGGCTCTAGTACTCCGTGTTTCATAGCTATCATACCCCACTAGGGGAAGGACAGAGAAGAGAAAATAAATAAGTTCTGGAAATACCACTGAGCCTGATGATGTCCATGTTGGCCAGCTAGTCCAGACCAGGTCTTAGAGGTATGGTGGGCTGCAGCAGCATGATGTCATTTCAGAACGGCCTTTTTCCCACATTCAGTGCTGAGTTAGATTGATGCAGCACATGTGCTCAGCTCGCGCTGCTGTGTTATTGTAAGTCATATCAGCAAATTACAGTACGGTGAGCGCAGCAGGGATCTTACTGACACCCACATGTTACAGGCAGGGAAGGCCCCAGGCTGCTAAAGCCTCACACATGTAGTGTACTGTACTGTACTGTACCAGTGATGGGAAACTCAGATGTGGCTGTTTTTTCCCTTCCCTATTTGTTATTTATTGTGCTGGAATTGAATAGCCAGGAACTGAGGTTCCTGATGTGGGACTCTGGGGATGTGTGATTTGGTCTCCCATGTAGCTCAAGTGGAGCGATACTGATAAAGACTAACGGAAGCATACAGTACTTGGAATAGTTTTGGGGAAAAATACTTAAATAATAATGAATTGAGATAAAACCATCCTTCAGGATTTTGTTTTTGTCTTGTGGTCATCTACAATATGTGGTCTTAAAGGGTTCACAGACAAACCTCTGATAGCAGCAGAGGGGGAAACAAGTTTGAATGGCTCTGGATTGCACCAGTTCGCTTTGCAATATACATGTCATTATGTGAAATGAGAAATGCATGGGTGGATAGCTCGTTCACATGGCTTTCAGATCCCTGGTGTCTTTGTTTGGTTACGCCCGAAAGGAATATTTTTCATGTAGCCTTTGTGAGCGACATTGGATTATTTTCCTGCAGTGCATGTTGTTATTCAAGATTAATTTCATTCTAATTTTAGATTTTATCTCAGTTCTGTTCTAAAAATGTCTTGTCGAATTGTGATATTTCAAGTCTGATAATATTTTCTTTAACTCTTACTGTATGCAAATGTTATTGCATCTTATGGGAGGAATTTCCAGGAACTCTTCACTTTTTTGTGTGAAATGAGAACCTGGGGCTTCTATTTCTTTCTCTTCCTCAATCTCTCTCTTTCTTCCTTTACATGTTTTTCTCTTAGCTCCTTGTTCTTTAGGGCATACTTTTTTTGGCTGAAGGGGTGCTTTTCATTGTCACAGACTCTGCCGTGAACTTGGGAGGCGAGCCCTGACTCCCCCATTGCCAAAAATACAAAGGGCTTAGTACTAATGAGCGCTAATCCAGTTAGAAACGCGTGGAGCCGTTCAAAGGTTGTGGCTTTGTGATGCGGATGGAACGTGATGCGTTGAGAGTCCTGAGGCGGGAGAGGTTTCAATGTTTTCAATGAGCACCATGTTGGCCACGGGTCTACTCTCTGCTTTGCTTCTGTGATTGGTCAGTTTTGACAGGAAGACATCTGGATGCAGTGGCTGGGGTGCCGCACGCTGTCCTGTCCTCTTTACCTCTCGTTTGCCATCTTACTACTCAATATGTGGAGAGAAATAGGCCAGTTAATGAGCTTATACCACATTCGGGTCTTGGTTGCATGGTCAAGTGACTGACAATGAGAAGATGGTAGAAGGCCTAAGTACTCACTTGACTAACCCACAGCAGTGGTTTTTCTGTTCCGCTGCTGTCTGAGCCTGACTTTTTTCATCAGAAAAAGCACTCTTAATTTGTCAAGCGTACAGTACACATAAACTTTGGAACTATCTTTGATCTATTTTCCTCTGCTCCCATAGCCTCAGGCAGTTGCGAGATGAAGGGGGTCTTTGGGATGGGAAAACCAAGAGACCCTACAACCTGGTTGAGAGGTGTCAGCCCCCAGCAGCATCCCACTACAGGCAGATACCAGCTCCAGTTTGCCATTCTGCAGCAGCAGAAGTTCCAGTCCCTCCAACTGTTGGGCCAGAGCCACACCCTCCACCAGGTCAGTGAGCTGCATACCACAAAATCACGGACTGGATGATAGGGTAACTCAGGTTGTGGAGTTTAGAGAGAAAGATTACTGCTATTCGTGGCTTAAGCTATGAGAGACAACAGTGTAGTTCTGGTTGCCTTGGGACTATTCAGCCCAATAAAATGAGACCTTGTCCTTCTGTAAACCACAGGCTGAGCATGGAAAACCTCATGTTCAGGTAGACCCAGATTATAAACGCTGCTAGACTATATACAGTGTGGTGAGCATGCATTAGAAACTCTCCTTCTCTGACTGGGCTGAAAGCTGCACACAATTGGAACCTGTGTTCAGCTTTGTGCCAAAACCATTTGAGACTTTTTGTGATTTTCTCTGATTGGGGTTCAGAGAAACATTAGAAGTTGCAATTTATCCCTTTTCCTCCCTTGATGTTTTACTCTTACTCAAATAAAGCATAGATGTAAACACTTAGCTGGGCATTTGATTACTATTGGATTATAAATCAGGAAAACCCTCATCTCTTTTTGTCTGGGCAATATCAACTGCTTGTTTTTGTTAAGCAATGAGGATACTGTCCAAAGGTTCTGTAAAAAGGTCCCAAATCACTTGTGGAAAAAAGCCTTGAAGTTAGCGTTTGCAAAGTTATTCTGGGAATTTCTCCTCCAAACGCCGAACAAAATGGTGTCCAGTGGGAACATCCTCACAGGGAGCTCGTTCCTTGAAAGCAAACATGAATTTTCACACCAAGAGAACTATTTGTTCTGCTGAGTCTACTGCTGGCTGTGCTTATATTGGAAGGTGAGTAATCAAGGCTGGCTGTCCACAAGGGCTCTGGTGAGGCCCCGCCACTGATTCGACAGCGAATAAAAAGTCTAATACCATCATTCACAGTTCATATCAGATTCTACATTTAACTATTCGAAACCTTCATAGTTACAAAACCTATTAGTCATGCTTGACTAGTCGTCATGACAGATGTGATTTCTGCCATTTGCTGAAGGAAATTAAACTGAGCGCTTTGGGTTACTTGACAGTTATTTTGACACTGAGAAAACAGATAGGTTCTTGGTTTTTCTGTATGTTTGCTTTGAAAGTGGATCCTGTCAAAGCAAACAGGAAATGTGTGTTTATTCTTCTTGCAGCATTTGTTGTAGTCGTTCTGTGGACAAGGCGGCGTGGAGGCTGGGGAAAGACGTCGGCTTTCGGGGTGGGATGATTGGATGCGCGCATCATTTAAAAAATGTTTTAATGCAGTTGCTCTCAAATCATTTTGGAGTCCAGGTTGGGTCTAATTAATGCAATTGAGGTGATATTTTTCTTGGCCCAGACTGTCTGTGTTACACAAGGCTCTCTGTGAAAGTGATCCCCCCCAGCTCTTGTCCATTCCCCTTCCATCCACTCCAATTACCAGCTCTCTGATTGAGCACAGTTTACCAGTTCACCAAGTCACACCAACCCACAGCCAGCCACACAGCATCCATCCATTCACCATTACCAGGTAGGGACTGGGGAAGAGCATGGCCCACCTCTAACCCTTATTGTGATGCTAAATTGCAGGAAATGGTTTGCAGCATTAATTGCTGTGTGTAATCATATGCCATGAAGGGAACACCATTGAGAGATAGAGAGACCCAACCTGTTGTTCTGACCTCGAGTAACCCCTCCCATGAGCCCTTTACTGAGCTCATGGGAGGGGTTACTGTGCGCAATGAGTCACTACCCAATCAGGGAACCCTCCTTTTAATCTCCTCTCTCTGATTCACCCGCTCTGATCCTCAGTCACTCTTGCCAGCTTGACCTGAATAGGGGTCTATACTAACAGATGCCCCGAAATCCTGTAGCTTTTCCATGTGTTCCATGGCTTTAAAGCTCATTCATGTCTTGGACTCAGAGTTGAATTGCCCAGTAAACCCTCCTGTGTCCCTCAATTGGTCAGAAAATAAGTCAATGCCTTGACCCTGCTCTGTAATGATGTGAAAAAGCATCAAGGGTTTTGGTCTTATTGAAACAAATACTCTCTACATCCATGCACTCACCTCCGCTGCCTTGTGGCCTTACGGGAGAATTGATTTAAGTATTTGGCTTAACTGAACACAAAAACGTGTGTGTGTCCAGGGGAGCTGTGTGTGTGCGTGTGTGCGCATGTGCTGTTCCGGTGATCTACTCCGTGTTCCAGTTACTGGGTGCAGACTGCGAGGCTCCTCTACAGGCTTGGCCTGGGGCCACCTGGCAACCAAAGAAAGGTGCCCTCCCTGGCCCTGCTCAACTGCTGCACAGCCGCAGACCCTCCAACCTGGAAATTCAGCTTCTCATTTATCAACACAGAAATTACATCAAAATATTCCCTGTCAAGCTGCCGGCCCTTTGAAATCCTATGCTGGGAAGCTGGAAAACCATTAGGTTGTTAGATAGATATATAAAGTGGCAGAGAAAATAGCATAGACATGAGATGTGGAAGGAATGTCCGTGAAGCATTCCCCAGCAACACAAGCAAAGGTACCTCTTAAATATTGTCAGGAGGAACATGTTGTTTACCTGGTCTCTAGAAGTCATTTAAAGATAAGTCTTGTCTGAACAACTATGTGTTGCACTGCGTCCAACTTCAAAATATGTAGAGCGTGTTTTGATAAAGGATGTCACTTTTTTCAAAGCTAATTGATGTAGTTGTCTTTTAGATCTGTGATAATTTACCTTATGTGACCTGGAAGGCAGAACTTTTTTGTACTTAAATCAAAGTCTGATCCTTTTATTGTTGTACTGAGAACATTTACAATTTTGATAGGTTTTCCCATCCCTGATAGGTCATGTAGTGTACCTAACCACCTAAAGTATGTTGACACCTGCTTGTCGAACGTCTTATTCCAAAATCATGGGCATTAACATAGAGTTGGTCCCCCGTCCTCTTCTGGGAAGGATTTCCACTAGAAGGTGAAAAATTGCTGCGGGGACTTGCTTCCATTCAGCCACAGGAGCATTAATGAGGTCAGGCACTGATCTTGGGCGATTAGGCTTAGCTCTCAGTCGGCGTTCCAATTCATCCCAAAAGTGTTCGATGAGGTTGAGGTCAGGGCTCTGTGCAGGCCAGTCAAGTTCTTCCACACCGATCTTGACAAACCACTTCTGTATGGACCTCGCTTTGTGCACATGGGCATTGTCATGCTGAAACAGGAAAGGGCCTACTCCAAACTGTTGCCACAAAGTTGGGAGCACAGAATTGTCTAGAATGTCAATGTATGCTGTAGCGTTAATATTGACCTTCACGGGAACTAAGGGGCCTAGCCCAAATCATGAAAAACAGCCCCAGACCATTATTCCTGCTCTACCAAATTTTTACAGTTGGCACTATGCATTCGGGCAGGTAGCATTCTCCTGGCATCCGCCAAACCCAGATTCTTCTGTCGGACTGGCAGATGGTGAAGCGTGATTAGGGCTGTGGCGGTCGTCAAATTTTGTCAGCCGGGGACTGTCAAGCTAGTTAAAAAGTCTAATGCCTCGAATTCCAATGCGGCATCCCCTTTGTGGTCGTAATCCATGCCTTTTGCAGTCAGTGGCCCGAGTGCTGCGGTGTGCCCTTATGCCCGAGTGCTGCGGTGTGCCCTTATGCCCGAGTGCTGCGGTGTGCCCTTATGCCCAGGTGCTGCGGTGTGCCGTTATGCCTGAGTGCTGCACGCTCCAAAGTAACTCTCACTCACATGGCTGTCCATCACGTGATCGGGTCTTTCTCACAGGCTACAAGTGAAGACAGACACATCGGGGACCCATCTGTGTGTGTCCTTATCCAATTCCGAGGTGCATATTGAAGATATTGGAAGAACTGTCCACATTCACTTTTCATCAGCCAACAAGATGAGTAGGCCTAACGAACAGCAAAAGCACTAGCCTATGTCAATCTACTATCCCCCATAGTACAAAGGTCAACCTATTCTTTGCGAGAAATAAATATTCCAAACATAGTCTGGGACAGTTGTGGGATGCAATCGATCCCAAATTAATACAACCACTAGCATCCCCATTTTTTTCTGTCTGACGCAATGTGGCTGATGCAACAGATCATAACATTTTGCTTAAAATGTTGCAAAACTATTAGGCTATTTCTTCACATTATAAGCGCAGCAATGCACACATGGTAGTAGGCTATAAGCACAAATGCTCCATTAGCAGGAAAACAGGTGCATTTTTGTGGTGAAAATTATCTTCCCCCTTGAAACTCACACGCTGCTTATGTATGCCAGTTAGGCTCTAAACCCATTGTAAAGCGGATTAATGTGCTTAGTTGTGATACAAACCTTATCAAAACATATAGGGCTAGGCTACATGAGGTGTGCTACTATGATTCGAAAAAGCCGCACAAAATAAAAGGCAGATTCTTATGCTGGGCATCATTCACAAGTGATATATAATTCACAGGTGATAGGCTAATATCACCAATCAGACTATTCTTGATTTAATTTTGTCTTTACATATACTTGTCACACCAGACTTCACTTTGGCTCTCCCTCCTGTCCAGGTCACGCGTTCGGTGTCGCTGGCCTTCTAGCTGCTGCTGGCAAACGCCCTACACTCATCAACCTCGGACATGTCTTGTCATCATTACACACACCTGGTTCCAATCCCCACTCTATCACTGTACATACATTCCCTCTGCCATTTGTCTTTGTCGGTCATTGTAAATGTTGCTTGTTTTCCTGAGAGGAATCTCTCCTACTATTTCCTGAGTACTTTATTATTTTGCACTTTGGGTTTCGTCCCACTTTTATATATACAGTGTATATAGTGCTTTAATAAACTCAGTAGTTCTAAACCTGCGACAGCCTCCTGCCTACTCCTCTCTACACTTGTGACAATACTAAATCATATATGTGTGAAATTTGTTTTGATTTAGAAAGATGCATGATAATGGTCCAACCTCGAAACAGGAACAGCAAGAAAAAATACATGTCATCTATGCACTTAAATAGTGAATGGAGGACGCTTTTCCCGTGGTTCATTTTCGTGCCAGCCAGGTAGGCCATACACCTGTTGTAAAGATAAACAATGGGCTTAATATTAGGAAAGTTGAGAAATAAATATAGTAGGTCTAGCCTATAGAAAGCTGATGGGATCCTCTTTGTAGTAAAGGCCATTTTCTCGCACAATTGCATAGCCTATAGAAATGTTGCGCAACATGACCTCAGTCTATCATGAAGTGTTTAATTAGATTTTCGAACACATTTGCATTGATGTCAGAGTGATTAGAGGGACAATAGAGTGCTGAGTACCAGGCAGTTAGCAAGTTTGGTAGGCTACTAATGACCAGCAGCAGCCTTTGACTTGACTTTCATTAATCTGATGACTGTTAAGTATCGAATCAACTAACTATGTTTAGTTGTTACTCGATTCAATTAATCATGTAACAATCAACACATTTGGATTTGGGGCACCACGGAAGAAGTTGTTTAACGAGTTACCATCTCCCGAATAAACTCTAGATGATATATAAGACAAATATCGATAAGTAATTTATTAATCATTACCTCATATCAGTCTCATAACTCCTTGCATTTGCTCAAACCCCAGCTTTACTGATCATTCCGAACCACACACATTGATTTAGTTGTTTATTTACTAACTAACTAAAGGATAACACAGGATACACACACGGTATAGGTTATTGATTAGAAACTTAATACGATGGAAACCGGCCCCTAGCAGACTAACAACTGCATGACTGCTTGTTTATCAAAAGAGGGAGGAGTAGAGAGGAACAAAGGGAGAAAGAAAGAGATACAAACTTATACACTTGGACTATGCTCACAGTAATCATAATACTTTGCCCCGAACCGCCGCCTGTTTGGGCTAAAGAACTAATGAATGTATTTACGTGTTTGAATGTCTTCCTTTGTCGTGTATCTCTGTTGGACCCAGGCCTTCGTGAAAAGGTTACCATTGGGCCTTCTCCCAAACTCTAAGTGTAAAGCTCTGATTGTCCACAAGAGGTCACAATGTCCTTCTTCTTAGTTGTCCGTGGCTTTAATGCCTTGTCGTGTAGTCTTTAGCAGAATAACAGGATGGTGTTTACTTTCACCCGTTAGAGAAGAACGGTCCTCTGAAGACAGCTAATCAGCCAGGTCGATGATCCCCAATGGGGTGATGAGAGCAGTGGCGTCGACAATGTTTTGAAGAGAGTAACAGGATGGTCTTACTTAAATTGACTTTCTTAGATACAGTTCTTAGAACAGCTTGTTTGTTAGAGAGGCTACTTTGTCGTCTTCACCTCGTGTTGATTTTCAGGGTTGTAACCAATGGAGACCTAAGCTGCAGCTTGAGTCCTTCTGGTCTGATATGTTATTTATCAACTCATCCTTTATAAAATCTTGTAAAAAGGGGGCGTTTCCGTCATGCTGACACGCTCTCTGAGCTCCCTCGGGCATGGCTACTTACTGTGCAAAGTATCATCAAAACTATGATCTCATTAGAAAACTAAAATCACATTCCTGTCTTAACAAAAATATTTTCTTCATCCCTGGTATTTCCTACACAACATAAAGGATGAAAACCTAACATACAGTGTGAACTCTTCAAGTTACAATATTTTGTAATGTCATTTTTATACAATTTTTAATGACATCAAAAAATAGACATTAATTTCCCATATTCCATCTCTCATCATTCCCCACATTTGGATGTTAAAAATATTGTCCCGGTGTTCACTTTTGGACGTTAAGAGTTTTTGGGCGGCAAAACGTCTTTGTAACAAAGAGATTCCAATCACCCCTACTGAAGACCAAAAAAAGAGTCCTCTGCTGCAAACAATTTACGACCGGGCGTGAGGTGTCATAAAACCCCCACATCAATCCCTCCTCTCCTCTGCAGGTGAGAGGGGTCTGGTGGAAGTCAGATCCATTGTAAACCTGATCTTTGGATCCTCACAGGAGAGTCATGACACCTAACTATCACGTGGAATTTGACTGCCTTCATGACACGTGACCGCCGGTGTGGCAGTAATATGGTTACCGCAACAGCTCTGAAGTGATTCATCACTCCAAAGAACGCGTTTCCACTGCTCCAGAGTCCAAAGGCGACAAGCTTTACACCACTCCAGCCGACGCTTGGCATTGTGCATGGTAATCTTAGGCTTGTGTGCGGCTACTTGGCCAATGGAAACCCATTTCATGAAGCTCCTGACGAACAGATCTTGTGCTGACGTTGCTTCCAGAGGCAGTTTGGAACTCGGTAGGGAGGGTTGTAACCGAGGACAGATGATTTTTACGTTCTACGGGCTTCAGAAGTCGGCGATCCCATTCTGTAAGCATGTGTGGCATACCACTTCATGGCTGAGTTGTTGTTGTTTCTAGATGTTTCCACTTCACAATAACAGCACTTACAGTTGACTGGGGTAGCTCTAGCAGGGCAGAAATGTGAAAAACTGACTTGTTGGGAAGGTGGCATCCTATGACGGTGCCATGTTGAATGTCACTGAGCTCTTTAGTATGGGCCATTCTACTTCAATGTTTGTCTGTTGAGATTGCATGGCTGTGTGCTTGATTTTATACACCTGTCAGCAACTTTTGTAGATATAGTGTACATAATATGCCCTATTCTATAAATCCTCACAACTGTCATGTCCTTATAACTTACTGGACACTGAATCTGAAGCTAAAAGTGTTGTTTTTTTTTGCTCCCTAGACCATCTTGGCTGCTCAGGCCATGATGCCACCCTATCATGTGACGGCCCCTCGGCCCCAGCCAACCAGAGCCTCAACAAGTAAGACCTGGAGCTAGAACTGCCTTCACACCACGCTACACCACACAACAGCACAGCACTGGGATGCTGCTGTTTAATACTCTATCACTAAAGAGTTCATTATTACCACATTGACTGGACCATGAATATGCAGTATGTGTGATGGGGTCTAGAGGACTATAGGTGCTGGAGGGGTGAACCAGGGTCCAGCAGCAGTAGAGAGTTTAAGAGGGGGTGGTGGTGAGGGTAATGAGAGTTAGACTACTTGAAGCGTGAAGCGTACGGTCCTAGTCCCTTGGCTTCAGGCTGTATCTGCCCGTTCAGTAAACAACCTCATCACAGGCCTGATTTGTGCCTGCTCAGTAAACACATTGCGGTTCAACTGCAGGGCCCTATTTATGAGCGCCATTTAAACCCTGTTTTGTTTGGAGATTAACAGAAGAAGAGAGGAGGAAAAATAGAGAAAGAAAGAAAAGTTAGGGATCGGGAAAACGGAGCGGAGCCTGAAACTGCCATCTGTTTCCCACGCTGCAGTATGACTTTATTACCCAACATCTGGCCAAATTACACAAAGATGGCAGACCTCGGCGATAGGGCTGCTTGTTTAAAGCACATGGCCTTGGTGGAGGGCTCCTCTCTCCCAGTGTGAGGACAGGGCTCCAGCCCCTGTGAGGCGCAGTGGTCCTAACTCTGTCACTCTGCAGAGCCCCCCCCCCTCCCCAGTCCTGCTGTGTGCTACTCTGGTATTAGCATCAGTGAGATTTATAAGGACCTGGACATTAGATGTTGTTGTCTTTTTTTGCTAAGTATGCATATTTATAGAACTGTATGGTAAAGCCATTGCTCCATGTGTCTGCTCCTACTGTGTGAGACTGGCACGTGTGCATGCCACTTGTCTTTCTGTCTGTATCAGAGGTTCCTTGTTCATTTATTTTTATCAGGGTTACATGGATTTAGGTAATGACACAAAGCCTGAGTGGCTGTCTCAGAGGCAGCTTTGATGTGGCGGCGGAGGCCAGCCAGGGAGCAGGAGAGGCCAAAGGGATGTGGCGGCTGAGGC
Source organism: Oncorhynchus clarkii lewisi (assembly GCF_045791955.1). Taxonomy (NCBI): domain Eukaryota; kingdom Metazoa; phylum Chordata; class Actinopteri; order Salmoniformes; family Salmonidae; genus Oncorhynchus; species Oncorhynchus clarkii. The sequence goes on along the minus strand of NC_092171.1, from coordinate 19,806,552 downwards.
CAGCCAGGGAGCAGGAGAGACCAAAGGGATGTGCCGGTTGAGGCCAGCCAGGGAGCAGGAGAGACCAAAGGGATGTGGCAGCTGAGGCCAGCCAGGGAGCAGGAGAGGCCAGAGGGATGTGGCGGCTGAGGCCAGCCAGGGAGTAGGAGAGGCCAGAGGGATGTGGCGGCTGAGGACAGCCAGGGAGCAGGATAGGCCAGAGGGATGTGGTGGCTGAGGCCAGCCAGGGAGTAGGAGAGGCCAAAGGGATGTGGCGGCTGAGGCCAGCCAGGGAGTAGGAGAGGCCAGAGGGATGTGGCGGCTGAGGTCAGCCAGGGAGTAGGAGAGGCCAGAGGGATGTGGCGGCTGAGGCCAGCCAGGGAGTAGGAGAGGCCAGAGGGATGTGGCGGCTGAGGCCAGCCAGGGAGAAGGAGAGGCCAAAGGGATGTGGCGGCTGAGGCCAGCCAGGGAGTAGGAGAGGCCAGAGGGATGTGGCGGCTGAGGTCAGCCAGGGAGTAGGAGAGGCCAGAGGGATGTGGCGGCTGAGGCCAGCCAGGGAGTAGGAGAGGCCAGAGGGATGTGGCGGCTGAGGCCAGCCAGGGAGAAGGAGAGGCCAAAGGGATGTGGCGGCTGAGGTCAGCCAGGGAGTAGGAGAGGCCAGAGGGATGTGGCGGCTGAGGCCAGCCAGGGAGTAGGAGAGGCCAGAGGGATGTGGCGGCTGAGGCCAGCCAGGGAGAAGGAGAGGCCAAAGGGATGTGGCGGCTGAGGCCAGCCAGGGAGCAGGAGAGGCCAGAGGGATGTGGCGGTTGAGGCCAGCCAGGGAGCAAGAGAGGCCAGAGGGATGTGCCGGTTGAGGCCAGCCAGGGAGCAGGAGAGGCCAGAGGGATGTGGTGGCTGAGGCCAGAGGGATGTGGCTGTGTTATGCTGCTGATGTGTGAGGAGAGCTCTCCTGGACAAACGGCACGGTCAGAGGGGAGGGAGGGCAGTGAAGAGTTAAGGGCAAAGGGATGATAGGTTAGGGCAGGGTAGGTGCACTGTTTGCTCCTCTGTGTGTCTTTTCCTGGAAGTTTCTGTGTTTACCCTCTGCATGCAGAATTCCAGAGCCCCCTCACACTCTCCACTGTCCTGCATTTTTGTGGTCGGCCTGTGTGACAGGGGAGAGTGTGGGAAAAACGAATGCTTCAAGACCAAAAATGCACTGGTGGAAACAACGAAAGAAAGAAGAGTGGGAAGGAAGAATGACAGATAGAAAGCTAACCTCTGTCTGAAAGAGATGAGATGATTGTTTGCAGAAAATGTATCATAATTTGTTTCCTTTAATTTTAAACTCATTTCAGGGGCAACTCAATACCTTGGTTGAAAATCATCTGAAACCTGTTCCACTTTAGCTTTAGCTTGTCCAACTCATAATGAATCTCTGTAATACTGTAAGTATTAGAAATGTTCAAGGTTATTTCATCTTCAAAACACCCTTCCAAAAGCCAACTACGTTAAACACATTACATTAAGATACTTTGCCCCTGCCTGCTTTCCCACAAGACGATACATAAATTGATGAACTCAGAGAGTTAGTCTTTGTTATTGAATCTAGGATCTGAATTTCATGCAGTTTTAGATTTGTTTGACAATGGTGACTAACGAGGATAAAGATTAGCAGTTGTGTTTGGGAGTCAAATAAAGAGGGGAGGGGATTTATATGTTGGAGCAGCCAAACCGTCTCCTCTCTCTGTCCGAGGGCTGAGATGTGAGAAGAGAACAGCCCATTCACTGGACCCACCACCAAGCTGCCAGCCAGTCAGAGCAGAACATCATGAGGAAATGCCAACTCAGTTCAGCCACTGATTGGACAGACTTGTCAGCACTTGTTTCTGTCTCATTAAATGTTAACTGATGTGAGAGAGAAGACCAAAAGAACGCGAATGGGACCACACACTAGTTTCGCAACAATGACTGCCTCTGTGAGATGTCCTAAGAGGACACCAAAGCATCAGCGCTTGTCTCTATGGCTAAGGACAATGTCAATCAAATTCCAAACTTCACCCATATACTAACCAAATTGCTAGCTGTGACATATAGTAGGGGAGGACCTTCAAGTGTCTATTGGCTTGTCATGGTTACCAACTTAGACTGTACAGTATGGTCTCAGACTGGTATGACTTCAGTTCCAAATTTGAAAGGCACGATTTGTGACACAAATAAATGTGTGTTTGTTATTTTGTTTAAGGGTTGACGAGTTTTGCCGCTGTAGCTACGGAAGCCCAGGCTGTCGTATGGCATTCTTAATAGGGTGCCAATCACAGCAGCACCATTAATGTCAGACTGGTTGCTGCTTTCACTGCCTATTAGAGTCAGCTGTAGGAAAGACTTGACACTATAAACACATCATGCTGCCAAAACTCTGTTTGTAAATGAACGCTAATCTCCCCCTCAGTAAAACGTCCAGATAACAAAAAGAAACACTCACTTTCTCCATATACAAAGAAACACAACCACAGGCAACCATGTTCCTGTAATTCATTGTCTATCTGGAGAAATCCACTCAAGCCACTCTCAAGGAACAAGCATCTTACAAGGCATTACAGTTATTTACTGAACTTCCAACTGTGGGTGCATACTCCATGATGAGATACATGTTCAGCATTTGAGCCCTTCCGTACTGTGGCGCTGGCCGATGTTCACTTTATGACTGCGAAGTGAGACTGTTGACAAAGAAAGTCATGTGTGAAGAAGGTCAAGCTTTCTCCAAATATTAAAGGGTTTCTTCCTGTATAGTTATGCCACACTTTAAATGGGCCAGTCTTATTTGTGGTTGCGTAATGGTATGAAGGAACAACTGTGCAGCCCCTACAAGGAAGCAGTGTGTGCCCTCATTACCTTGTTAATGCTGCTTTGGCAAGCCAATGTTATGGGGTGAGAGGTTAATACCAGCTAAGGTTATTTATTGTTCCCCAAAAAATGCTTAACAGATTTAATGTATAGAGTTACAGGCTTGTTAGCCCCTGCTTTACACCATTCTTCCACCCATATTGATTTAGTCTGAGAAGCTGTACACACATTCTCCCTGTGTAGTCTGCTTCTGTGAGAGCCAGTGTTGTGAGATGCAGTGCGAAGTACAGATTGGTAGTACTTGCTGGATAGAAGTTCCATTGGTCCCTGGTTTCATGAAACATACAGTATCAGCCACAATGGGACCTCAAATCAAATGTAATTGTCACATGCGCCAAATACAACAGGTTTCACCTTACAGTGAAATGTGTTTTTACAAGCCCTTAACCAACAATGCAGTTTCAAGAAAAATACTTTAAAGCTAAAAAATAAAAAGTAAATGTACAGTCAGTGTGCGAGGGCACCGGTTAGTCGAGGTAATATGTACATGTAGGTAGAGTTATTAAATTGACTATGCATAGATAATAACAGAGAGTAGCAGCAGTGTAAATGAAAGGGGGAGCAGAGCAAATAGTCTGGGTAGCCATTTCATTAGATGTTCAGAAGTCAAATGACTTGGGGGTAGAAGCTGTTTAGAAGCCTCTTGGAACTAGACTTAGCGCTCTGGTACCACATGCCGTGTGGTAGCAGAGAGAACAGTCTATGACTAGGGTGGCTGGGGTCTTTGACCATTTTTAGGGCCTTCCTCTGACACCACCTGGTATAGAGGTCATGGATGGCAGGAAGCTTGGCCCCAATGATGTACTGGGCCATACGCATTACCCTCTGTAGTGCCTTAGCGGTCGGAGGCCGAGCAGTTGCCATACCAGGCAATGATACAACCTGTTTGGATGCTCTTGATGGTGCAGCAGTAGAACCTTTTGAGGATCTGAGGACCCATGCCAAATCTTTTCAGTCTCCTGAGGGGGAATAGGTTGTGTTGTGCCCTCTTCACAACTGTCTTGGTGTGCTTGGACCATGTTAGTTTGTTGGTGATGTGGACACCAAGGAAGTTGAAGCTCTCAACCTACTCCCACCACAGCCCCATCGATGAGAATGGGGTGGTGCTCGGTCCTCTTTTTCATGTAGTCCACAATCATCTCCTGTCTTCATAACTGTTCTATTTAAAAAAACAGGTAATTACACAAATGGCACAGCTGACACCACAACCGTATTGGCTAACCCTACAAGCTATGTGTTCTCAAAAAGAAAGGAGGACCAAGGCACTCTTCATATAATGAATTAAAAGGCCTTTATTTGTATGGCATGTTCAAAAGAAACAAAGTTTTACAAATCCGATGCGTTTCGGCTGCAGCCTTGGTACTCCTTTCTTTTTGATGACCAATTCACCCCTTTTACCAAAGAGCACCTTCTGTCTACCAAAATGTACTATTGTGTACCTTGGTAGCGTTTCCCTTCCTCTTCTTTCTACTAGTTAAACTATGTGTTCTGTTGGAGCATTAGCGTTGAGGAAAACGTCATTCCTTCATCGAGGACTGAGAAACACAATTGGGATGTTTTTATCCCGTTTGGCCTGACTGCTTCACACTAGATTATAGCTATTGCAAGGCTCTTCCCAGTGTACACAATTCCAGGCCTGACGGGTCTGTTTCAAAAGATTTACAGGCGGCGTCTCTGACCGTCTGTAAATATTGAATTAGGTTTCTACTAGTCTGGTGATCTGCTGTTTGATCAGATAGGCTCCATGTATCTCTAACTGTAGAGGTCACATGACTACTGGCGTAGAAAGGAGCTTTAGTGTGATGGCCATCTTTCTTTTGTAATGGTGGGAAATAGACATCGTTTGGGCATTCCCAGCTGTTGGCCATGCTTCCCATCCTAATCGCTGCCCAGCCACCTAAATCCTTAGCCAGTTGTGCCCCAGAAATCACACACAAGACTGAGCCTGCCTTCCGTAGGAAAACACCTCAGTTACGGTAGGTGCATTGTGGTATTCATTGTTGTACTCATTGTGGTCTCATTGCGGTATTCATTGTTGTTCTCATTGTGGTCTCATTGCAGTATTCATTGCGGTATTCATTGTGGTATTCATTGTTGTCTCATTGCGGTATTCATTGTGGTATTTGTTGCTCAACATTTTCTCCTGTTATTTTATTGCTGCTATATATTCATATTCTAAACCAGGTGGTATTCATTGTTGTACTCATTGTGGTCTCATTGCGGTATTCATTGTTGTTCTCATTGTGGTCTCATTGCAGTATTCATTGCGGTATTCATTGCGGTATTCATTGTGGTATTCATTGTTGTCTCATTGCGGTATTCATTGTGGTATTCGTTGCTCAACATTTTCTCCTGTTATTTTATTGCTGCTATATATTCATATTCTAAACCAGGTGGTATTCATTGTTGTACTCATTGTGGTCTCATTGTGGTCTCATTGTGGTCTCATTGTGGTCTCATTGTGGTCTCATTGTGGTCTCATTGCGGTATTCATTGTGATATTCATTGCTCAACATTTTCTCCTGTTATTTTATTGCTGCTATATATTCATATTCTAAACCAGGTGGTTCGAGCCCTGAATGCTAATTTGGCTGACAGCCATATCAGACAGTATACCACGGGTATGACAAAAAATTACTATTTACTGGTCTAATTAAATTGGTAGCCAATTTATATAGCAATAAGGAACCTCAAAGGTTTGTGTTACATGGCCAATATACCAAGGCTAAGGCCTGTATCCAGGCACTCCATTTAGCAGGGTGCCTAAGAACAGTCCTTACCCGTGGTATATTGGCCGTATACCACACCTCCTCGGGCCTTATTGCTTAGATACATAAAATGTATGCACACATGACTAAGTCGCTTTGGATAAACCGTCTGCTAAATGGCATATTATTCTTTTGAAAAGCATTATTCATTTTCAATTGCAGTCAACAGACCTTGCATTTGATTGGCATAATTCCAGTAAGTTGTGTGTGTGTGTGTGTACCGCCTTCTCATCCTGTAGTTGCTCAACTCTTTCCATCCTGGAGCCTGAGAAAGGGGCTGGTGGAACTCTGACTTTATTACAGTAATGGTGATATTAAACAGTTTTTCCGGATGCACATCTGTTTGTCTGATCAGGGCCTTTTTCCATAGTCCTTCTATACGTTAGCATTAGCGTATCACACCATTCATCATGTGAGCGTCACACTTGAGCCGACCCAGAGAAACCCAGATCAGCCTGCATCTGTCCAAACGGAGCTGGAAAAAGACAGCATCTATGCACCAACCCAAAAATGTGTGCCTCTGTAAACCATAACATTTCTTTCTCTCTTTTTCTCCAAAGTATGAAGGTTGGCGTAGGTTAACAAACATCTTAGAAACTCATCGATAACTGGATCCGTGGGGAGCAGCTCCTGAATTTCTTGAATGCCTTTTTTCCTCATTTACGGCACCGGGGTGGGGGAGAAGCTTGGCTCCTCACGTACAACGTGAAAGCAGTTAGCTAGGGAGAGAAAGGACAAAAAAACTTCAGTACCAAAACGCTTAACAAGCCAGCCCTGGACCAGGTTTAGCCATGCACTGAGAATGGAGCAGTCCCGGGGTATTGCTGGATTTCTGCCCTTTGTTTTTTCGAGTGGACATAGCTTTAGTGGAGCTTAGGAACACTGCCTGCCCAGTGTCCGTTTGTAGTGAGATGACTGGCCTCCTCTGATCCACTCTGACAGGGAGTTAGACTGGGTCCAAACAGACAGCATTCTCTCTGGTCAGCTGTCAGCCAATATTAATCGCACACTCACTCTCTTTCTCTCTCTTCCTCACTTTCTCTTCTCTCTCTCTCAACCACCGCTCTCTTGTGCATCCTCCACAAATGAGGACCTATCAAAGCTTATGAAAATATTTATACTAATTGGCCCCAAATGTGTAAGATCTATCTCTCCTGAAGTGGGTGGTGCGCCACAGAAGGCAGCTGAAGGGAGATTTATTGCATTCTGTTTGAGAAGGAAATGAATGCTGCACTTGTCATTTTACTGAGAAACCGATCATGTCAAGAGCAATAGCTTCTTCTTCGTTTGCTTAGCTAGCCAGGTTTTTTTGTTAGTTTTGCTTTGCTGGCGCTTTGCACTTAAAGACAATTCTAAGTGAACCAAGCAGGGTCGGAAATTTACTTGTTGGTCCACCAGCCACCATGGCAGGTACAGTACCAGTCAAAAGTTTGGACACGCCTACTCATTCCAGGGTTTTTATTTATTTGTACTATTATCTACATTATAGAATAATAGTGAAGACATCAAAACTATAAAATAACACATATGGAATCATGTAGTAACCAAAAAAGTGTCAAACAAATCAAAATGTATTTTATATTTGAGATTCTTCAAAGTTGCCACCCTTTGCCTTGATGACAGCTTTACAGAATCTTGGCATTCTCTCAACCAGCTTCACCTAGAATGCTTTTCCAACAGTCTTGAAGGAGTTCCCACATATGCCGAGCACTTGTTTGCTGCTTTTCTTTCACTCTGTGGTTCAACTCATCCCAAACTATCTCAATTGGGTTGAGGTTGGGTGATTGTGGAGGCCAGGTCATCTGATGCAGCAATCCATCACTCTCCTTCTTGGTCAAATAGCCCTTACACAGCCTGGAGGTGTGTTGGGTCATTGTCCTGTTGAAAAACAAATTATAGACCCACAAAGCACAAACCAGATGGGATGGAGTATCGCTGCAGAATGCTGTGGTAGCCATGCTGGTTAAGTGTGCCTTGAATTCTAAATAAATCACAGACAGTGTCACCAGCAAAGCACCATCACACCTCCTCCTCCATGCTTCACGGTGGGAACCACACATACGGAGATCATCCATTCACTTACTCTGCGTCTCACGAAGGCAAAGTGGTTTGGATTTATTTAACACTTTTTTGGTTACTACCTGATTCCATATGTGTTATTTCTTATTTTGATGTCTTCACTATTATTCTACAATGTAAAAATAGTAAAAAATAAAAAAAAATAAAAACTTGAATGAGTAGGTGTGTCCAAACTTTTGACTGGCACTGTATATATACCGTATCTATCTGAACAAAAATATAAACCCAAAAGGCATCAATTTTAACGATTTTACTGAGTTACAGTTAATATAAGGGAATCAGTCAATTGAAATAAATGTATTAGGCCCTAATCTATGGATTTCATATGACTGGGAAGGGGTTCAGCCTGGAAGGGAATAGTCCCACCCACTTTGGAGCCAGGCCCACCCACTGGGGAGCCTGGCCCAGCCAATCAGAATGAGTTTTTCCCCACAAAAGGGCTTTATTACAAACCAAAGTACTCCTCAGTTTTATCAGCTGTCTGAGTGGCTGGTCTCAGACATTCCCGCAGGTGGAGAAGCCGGAAGTGGAGGTCCTGGGCTGGGGTGGTTACTTGTGGTCTGCGATTGTTAGGCTGGTTGGACGTACTCCAAAATTATGTTGGACGCAGTTTATGGTGGAGAAATTAACATTCAATTACATGGCAACAGCTCTGGTGAACATTCCTGCAGTCAGCATGCCAATTGCACACTCCCTCAAAACTTGAGACATCTGTGGCGTTTTGTTGTGTGACAAAACTGCACATTTTAGAGTGGCCTTTTATTGTCCCCAGCACAAGATGCACCTGTGTAATGATCATGCTGTTTAAACAGCTTCTTGATATGCCACACCTGTCAGGTGGATGGATTATTTTGGGAAAGGAGAAAGGCTCACTAACAGGGAAGTAAACAAATTTGTACACCAAATTTGAGAGAAATAAGTTTGTTGTGCGTATGGAAAATGTATGGGATTTTATTTTCAGCTCATGAAACAAGGGACCAACACTTTACATGTTGTGTTTATATTTTTGTTCAGCATATATACATATACTATTTGGCTTTATGTATTTTTAGATGCAGGCCTATGTAAATGTGTATTATTGTTTTGTCACCATCGTATTGCAAACATAACTTAAAGCTACACATTATTTTGACAGTGGTAATGAACTGTCCATTGTTCAGCACAGCAATTGATAAAACAGGGACCATGATTGAAACACAAGTGGCTTTGAGCTTATGTCAGTATTGCACAGGTAAGCTAACAGTCACAGAAAATAGGAATTCAGACAGGTTCTGTCTATCTGAGCTACTCGCACACACCAACCCCTGTTGTTATGTTGGTCACCTACTGACCAGAAAAGGATGTTATGATTACTTGTTTTCAATGACACGTATTCAATGACACGTAGGTTTAAGGAAATACAGGCATGCACCGCATTACTACAACACAAAACAGCTCAATCAAGCCTGATGGTCTTGTAAGTATAAAAGCAACGCTTTCTTTCATTAAATAAAAAAACGCATGAAAAGGTAGTGTAATGGGGGAAAATGTCTTGCTGTGGTGTGTGAAGAATCCAATACTTGTATACGTTACAAATCACATTATTGTGGAAGCACCTCCTCTAAGAGTTTGAATCAGGCTGTTTGAGAAGGTTTGAATCCTAGCAACCTGCCTAAACATACACTACCATTTGTGGTCACTTAGAAATGTCCTTGTTTTTGAAAGATTTTTATTTTGTCCTTTAAAATAACATCAAATTGATTGTGTAGACATTGTTAATGTTGTAAATGACTATTGTAGCTGGAAACGGCAGATTTTTTTATGGAATATCTATGGATTTTTTTATGGAATATCTACATAGGCATACAGAGGCCCATTATCAGCAACCATCAATCCTGTGTTCCAATTGCACGTTGTGTTCGCTAATCCAAGTTTATCATTTAAAAGGCTAATTGATCATTAGAAAACCCTTTTACAATTGTTAGCACAGCTGAAAACTGTTTTTCTGATTAAAGAAGCAATACAACTGGCCTTCTAAACTAGTTGAGTATCTGGAGCATCAGCATTTGTGGGTTTGATTACAGGCTCAAAATGGCCAGAAACAAACAACTTTCTTCTGAAACCCGTCAGTCTATTCTTGTTCTGAGAAATTAAGGCTATTCCATGAAATAAATTGCCAAGAAACTGAAGATCTCGTACAACTCTGTGTACTACTCCCTTCACAGAACAGCGCAAACTGGCCCTAACCAGAATAGAAAGAGAAGTGGGAGGCCCCAGTGCACAACTGAGCAAGAGGACAAGTACATTAGTGTCTAGTTTGAGAAACAGACGCCTCACATGTCCTCAACTGGCAGCTTCCTTAAATAGTACCCCCAAAACACCAGTCTCAACGTCAACAGTGAAGAGGCGACTCTGGGATGCTGGCCTTTTAGGCAGAGTTGCAAAGAAAAAGCCATATCTCAGTCTGGCCAATACAAATAAAAGATTAAGATGGGCAAATGAACACAGACACTGGACAAAGGAAGATTGGAAAAAAGTGTTACGAACAGACAAATCTAATCTCTTGAGGTGTTCGGATCACAAGAAGAACATTTGTGAGATGCAGAAAAATGAAAAGATGCTGGAGGAGTGCTTGACGCCATCTGTCAAGCATGGTGGAGGCAATGTGATGGTCTGGGGGGGCTTTGGAGATGATAAAGTTGGATATTTGTACAGGGTTAAAAGAATCTTGAAGAAGGAAGGCTATCACTCCATTTGGCAACGACATGCCATACCCTGTGGACGGCACTTAGTTGAAGCAAATTTCCTCCTACAACAGGACCATGACCCAAAGCACAGCTCCAAACTATGCAATAACTATTTAGGGAAGAATCAGTCAGCTAGTATTCTGTCTAAAAAGGAGTGGCCAGCACAGTCACCGGATCTTAACCCTATTGAGCTGTTGTGGGAGTAGCTTGACCGTAAGAAGTGCCCATCAAGCCAATCCAACTTGTGGGAGGTGCTTCAGGAAGCATGGGGTCAAATCTCTTCAGATTACCTCAACAAATTGACAATGAGAATGCCAAACGTCTGCAAGGCTGTAATTGCTGCAAATGGAGGATTCTTTGATGAAAGCAAAGTTTGAAGGACACAATTATTATTTCAAATCAAATGTATTTGTCACATGCGCCGAATACAACACTTTACAGTGAAATGTTTACTTACAGGCTCTAAGTTTTAGTTTCCTGGGGGGGAATAGGCTTTGTCGTGCCCTCTTCACAACTGTCTTGGTGTGTTTGGACCATTCTAGTTTTTTCACCTTTATTTAATCAGGTAAGCTAGTTGAGAACAAGTGTTGGTGATGTGGACACCAAGGAACTTGAAGCTCTCAACCTGCTCCACTCTAGCCCCGTCGATGAGAATGGGGGCGTCCTCGGTCCTCCTTTTCCTGTAGTCCACAATCATCTCCTTAGTCTTGGTTACTTTGAGAGATAGGTTGTTATTCTGGTACCACCCGGCCAGGTCTCTGACCTCCTCCCTATAGGCGGTCTCATCATTGTCAGTGATCAGGCCTACCGCTGTTGTGTCGTCTGAAAACTTAATGATGGTGTTGGAGTCATGCCTGGCCACGCAGTCGTGGGTGAACAGGGAGTACAGGAGGGGACTGAGCACGCACCCCTGAGGGGCTCCAGTGTTGAGGATCCGCGTGGAAGATGTGTTGCTACCTACCCTCACCACCTGGTTGCGACCCGTCAGGAAGTCTAGGATCCAGTTGCAGAGGGAGGTGTTTAGTCCCAGGATCCTTAGCTTAGTGATGAGCTTTTAGGGTACTATGGTATTGAACGCTGAGCTGTAGTCAATGAATAGCATTCTCACGTAGGTGTTCCTTTTGTCCAGGTGGGAAAGGGCAGTGTGGGGTGCAATAGAGATTGCATCATCTGTGGATCTGTTTGGGTGGTATGGGTTTCCGGGATAATGGTGTTGATGTGAGCCATTACCAGCCTTTCAAAGCACTTCATGGCTACGGACATGAGTGCTACGGGTCTGTGGTCATTTAGGCAGGATGCCTTAGTGTTCTTGGGTACAGGGACTATGGTGGTCTGCTTGAAACATGTTGGTATTACAGACTCAATCAGGTACATTGAAAATGTCAGTGAATATACCTGCCATTTGACCAGCACACGTCCTGGAAATCCATCTGGCCTGCAGTCTTGTGAATGTTGACCTGTTTAAAGGTCTTACTCACATCGGCTACGTAGAGCGTGATCACACAGTCGTCCGGAGCAGCTGATGCTCTCATGCCTGCCTCAGTGTTGCTTGCCTCGAAGCGAGCATAGAAGTGATTTAGCTCATCTGGTAGGCTTGTGTCACTGGGATGCTCGCGGCTGTGCTTCCCTTTGTAGTCTGTAATAGTTTGAAAGCCCTGCCACATAAGACGAGCGTCGGAGCCGGTGTAGTACGATTCAATCATAGCCCTGTATTGAAGCTTTGCCTGTTTGATTGTTCGTCGTAGGGCATAGCAGGATTTCTTATAAGCTTCCGGGTTAGAGTCCCGCACTTTGAAAGCAGCAGCTCTACCCTTTAGCTCAGTGCGAATGTTGCCTGTAATCCATGGCTTCTGGTTGGGGTATGTACGTACAGTCACTGTGGGGACGACGCCCTTCACGCACTTATTGATTAAGCCAGTGGCTGATGTGGTGTACTCCTCAATGCCATTGGAAGAATTCCGGAACATGTTCCAGTCTGTGCTAGCAAAACAGTCCTGTAGTTTCGCATCTGTTTCATCTGACCACTTTTTATAGGCCGAGTCACTGGTGCTTCCTGCTTTAATTTTTGCTTGTAAGCAGGAATCAGGAGGATAGAATTGTGGTCAGATTTACCAAATGGAGGGCGAGGGAGAGCTTTGCATGTGTCTCTGTGTGTGGAGTAAGGTGAACTACAATTTATTTTCCTTTGCACATTTAACATAGAAATTAGGTTGAACTGATTTAAGTTTCCCTGCATTAAAGTCTCCGGCCACTAGGAGCGCCACCTCTGGGTGAGTGGTTTCCTATTTGCTTTTATAACCTTGTCTTGACTATATTTCCTATTCATTTTGCAACTCATTTCATTAAGTGACCCCAAACTTTTCAACATTAGTGTAGTTTGAGGTACAATACTGACACAGCTACTGTAGGTCAAAGCTGCATGCTGGAAGATCTTGGTAGAGCATAGGTGGAATAGTCATTGTGGTACTCATGTGAATTTTCTTTCTTTTTCAGTTTCAGACCAATGCCTATTCTAATTTAAAATGTTGTTTTTTTGTTTTTAATATACATTCTTACTCGTCAATGAGAAAATCTACCCGCATTTGGCGTGTGGCGGTGTTCATTTCCAACCCCGCAACCAAGTAAAGACACATCACTCAAATTCTTGTTTTTCAACTAGTTTCCCCACTTGGCATATTTTTTACCCAGTTGTCATGTTCAATTCAGAAAATTCTCAGGTCCTGGTTTCTCACAGTAATCTGGTATCTGTTTTGTGGCTTTGTGTTTCATTAGGTTTTGTTCTGCATTAGGCTACTATCAGGGGGAATGGAAGGGGAATATTGGCCTTTCTCTCTTTCTTTTGCTGAGCTAGAATAAGTCGCTTCCAGCGGTCATGTCATCGGATTGGAAGTTGGGGAGATGTTTTCGCTTTCCAGCTCCGTCAGGCCCCACAGTGTAAAAGAGCACCAAAATAAACAGTCTGCTGAGAGGGAATGAAAGGGAATACTGTTTGGGAGCACAAACATAGCAGCTCCAACTGTACTTGGAATTCCTTTTATACTGGATGCCTGGCTCTAGGCCAGGTGATATGCAAGAGGGCAAGGGGTGATGGGACAGCAGGACAGGGGCTGATGTTCAGTGGCTGCCTGGGCCGGTCCACTTGCGTTGGCCATGAAAAGTAACACAGCCCTACCAGGACAGTGTGCCAGCTGATTCCTCTCTCTCCATTGGTTTTGCACATTCCTTTGAAACTTTATAATGTTTAGCAAATATTTCTATATCCAATACCTCAGACTATTATATTTCTAATAGTTCTCAGACTCATTCTTCTCCCTATAACAATTTAAACATCTAGCATACTGTTGCAACCATAAAATCCCATATAGAACTTTTCAAGTTTGGCTCAACTCCTCACACTATTTGTCTTTGAAATTGGCTCCAAATGCTCCTTTTTGAAGTGTAAGATACACCAGTCATCACTATGGAGTACATTCTTCCACAGCTTTTGCCCTGACCTGCTCCCACGGTAGTATAGTTTCTAACTACTGCACAATGAAGAGCGGGCCTTTAAATGGCAACATTAGATGTTAACCCCAATGGAGTTATTGTGTTCATGTCAGTTATCTTCTTTCCTCTGCAGGTCTTTCTGTGTACAACTGTTTCAGGGCCAGAGGACCAAGCTCAGGTGACAGAGAGAGGATGGGAGTGACGCCACTCCACTTTGCCGACAGAGGTGTATCTGCATATGACCACAGGTGCATGCTGGGTAGGAAACAACAGACCAATACCACCACTGTGACAGCATGACGGTATGTCTGACATCACATCAGGGCCTGTTACTACACTATGTGAAGGAGCCGCCAACATGAAAGATAGCCTCTCCTGTCAGGAATCCCTGTCTGACGCAGGTCGGGATCCGTTGCACAGCCCAATACTTTCCAGTGCCCTTCTGTATCTCCCCACCACCCGGCCTCTACTCCATAACCCCTATCGCAGCAGTTGTCCTCCCTCATTCTTCCCTCGTCTGCTGTCTGTCTGTCTTTTTGTCTATGCTATAGAAAGACAAACACACAGCAACAGCTGGTTCCCACCAGAGCCCCCATGGGCACTAATACTGGATCTCAGAGTATACTCTTTATACTTCATAGCAGTTACTGTACAGCCAAGGAGAAGTGCTCCACCACTCCCCTCATTCTCCGTTTAAAAACAGGTTTGCCATGTAGGCAAGTTTAGGATGGCAATAGATATCGCCTGCAATTGATCAGTATTTTAGAGATTGTCTCAATGATCTCTTGTATTATTGAGAAATGAGCCAGGAAAGGAACTCCTGTCAGGTAAGGCAGTTTTGAAGTTGTTTGGGAACCAACCACCCCCCATTCACTCATTAATTAATTTATCTGAGAGTATCACAAACAGTTTCCAATCATGTATACTGAAGGGATTCCTCTCTTCACGAAGACTTGTTGCATTGGCTAGCAGGACATTTGTTTGAATGAGTTTTATTGTTGCCTTTACAGTTCTCACGTTTTCACTCCATAGTTTGTCTATACTCTACAGCATGGCTCCAACCATGTTCATTGAGAGATTCCGTCCTGGCACACCTGATTCTAATATTTCACTGGTTGAAAAGTTGTACCAGGTTAGTTCCAACTGGGGTTGGATCTCAAACCTACAGCAGGGCTCTAGGAACAGTATATACAAGGCATTTTCCACTATGAACTGTAGTGATGTGCACCTATTTTGCCATTCTTTGTGCGATAGGGCTTACAGTAGTAATATACACTAACGTTCAAAAGTTTGGGGTCACTTAGAAATGTCCTTGTTTTTGAAAGAAAAGCACTTTTTTTGTTGTCCATTAGAATAACATAAAATTGATCAGAAATACAGTGTAGACATTGTTAATGTTGTAAATGACTATCGTAGCTGGATAGGCTGATTTGTAATGGAATATCTACATAGGCGTACAGAGGCCCATTATCAGCAACCATCACTCCCGTATTCCAATGGCGTAAACTGGCTCTAACCAGAATAGAAAGAGTGGGAGTCCCCGGTGCACAACGAAGCAAGAGAACAAGTACATTAGAGTGTCTAGTTTGAGAAACAGATACCTCACAAGTCCTCAACTGGCAGCTTCATTAAATAGTACCCTCAAAACACCAGTCAACGTCAACAATGAAGAGGCGACTCGGGGATGCTGGCTTTCTAGGCAGAGTTGCAAAGGAAAAGCCATATCTCAGACTGGCCAATAAAAATAAAAAATAAATATTAAGATGGGCAAAATAACACAGACACTGGACAGAGGAACTCTGCCTAGAAGGCCAGCATCCTGGAGTCGCCTCGTCACTGTTCACGTTGAGACTGGTGTTTTGCGGGTACCATTTAATGAAGCTGCCAGTTGAGGACTTGTGAGGCGTCTGTTTCTCAAACTAGACACACTAATGTACTTAGTTGTGCACCGGGGCCTCACTAATGTACTCAGTTGTGCACCGGGGCCTCCCACTTCTTTCTATTCTGGTTAGAGCCAGTTTGCGCTGTTCTGTGAAGGGAGTAGTACACAGCGTTGTACGAGATCTTCAGTTTCTTGTCAATTTCTCGCATGGTATAGCCTTCATTTCTCAGAACAAGAATAGACAGATGAGTTTCAGAAGAAAGTTCTTTGTTTCTGGCCGTTTTGAGCCTGTAATCAAACCCATAAATGCTGATGCACCAGATACTCAACTAGTCTAAAGAAGGCCAGTTTTATTGCTTATTTAATCAGCACTACAGTTTTCAGCTGTGTTAACATAATTGCAAAAGGCTTTTCCAATGATCAATTAGCCTTTTAAAATTATACATTTGGATTAGCGAACACAACGTGCCATTGGTACACAGGAGTGATGGTTGCTGATAATGTGCATCTGTACGCCTATGTAGATATTCCATTGAAAATCAGCCGTTTCCAGCTACAATTGTCATTTACAACATTAATGTCTACACTGTATTTCTGATACGTTTTATGTTATTTTAATGGACAAAAATAAGGACATTTCTAAGTGACCCCAAATTTTTGGAACGGTACTGTAGGTATAATGTAATTGGCTTTAACTTTATAGTGTGTTGCTGTAATGCAATGACAATGTTGAACATTTAAAGTGCGTTGGCACCTTTACAACCTGAGAGGTAAAAAGCTATTGAATGTCTGTCTCATGGCCCCTATGGTCAGAGCATATTTTTGTACGAAACCTATGACAGCATGCTCTTATCTAGAGTAGAAACGGTGGGTTGTGCATGTATTGCAAGGTAATACTTTTTCATAGCCTTTTGCCTGTGTCTCCTCAACTGTTGTACTGTAAGGACCAAACATTGTGGTGACCAATAGTGACCATTTCAAAGCAAGTCCATTAATATCGGTAGCAATATGTTGTTCATGCCAGTGTCTATATGTACTCTAAATGGTTGCAGTGTATCTTTAAAAAAAAGAAGAAAAGTTGTCAATCTCTTCAGTTTCTAGGACCTCAATATGAATAGCTGTATTGTTGAGCTGAGCCTAAATGCTGAATATACACTGATATCCACAAATTACGATTACTTTCAGATACAAACATTTAATAACATCTGTTCTTCCAAGACTATTTTTTTATTTTAAAAAAAGTGTTTAAGAGTAATAGCAATAAAAACATTTACACGTTCACTTAGTGACATTTATCGTCTTGTACAACAGAAAAGTCTGCTCCATTTGCGGGAAAAAAAATCCCTAAAAACATGATTCTGTTGCATATTCGAGGTAAACATAACCGTGAAGATACGTCGTTGAATAAAAGTTGTTTTCCAGCATGTTGTACTTTTCCTAAGATACCGGTAACTTGAGTCCATCAGCATCTGTCCTAGACGAACAATGTAAGGGAGCTGTGGTGCGCACCACGCTAGTTTCCAGCATGTTGTACTTTTCCTAAGATACCGGTAACTTGAGTCCATCAGCATCTGCCCTAGAAGAAGAGGGAGCTGTGGTGCGCACCACGCTAGTTTCCAGCATGTTGTACTTTTCCTAAGATACCGGTAACTTGAGTCCATCAGCATCTACCCTAGAAGAAGAGGGAGCTGTGGTGCGCACCACGCTAGTTTCCAGCATGTTGTATTTTTCCTAAGATACCGGTAACTTGAGTCCACCAGCATCTGTCCTAGAAGAAGAGGGAGCTGTGGTGCGCACCACGCTAGTTTCCAGCATAGACAGTCTGTTCTGTGCGTCAACGCCTTGTGTTATGCCTCCATTAAAGAGGATGGTTCAAAAGCCTGACAGAGCTTTTGCTTTAGCCCCTTTTGATGTAGTCATTTGCACTGTAAATCCAGGTTCTCAGTGGGTCTCTCTTTTTGACTGCAACTACGGTGTGTCCTTGAGTAGGCAGTGGTCAAGGCTCGAACAGCTTTCGTCGGTTCTTTTCCTCTGTTCAGAGGTTGGCTTTGAATGCCCGTGGTCATATGGCACAAAGGTACGGGCAGTTCAGAAGGCTGAAATATTGACAAAAGAATGAGGAAAACACTTGACGTTGAAAAGAAAAAAGCCATTGTAAAAGGCCAATAAAAAGTTATGTTGACGTTGAGATTGCTGGGTCTGGAGTGGTATTTGAAAGTCATTTGGACACACAGCCTGGGGATTGTGGGTAGAGTGGTGGGCTGCGTCTCTCTCTGCAGGCCCTCTGCGTCTGCTCGGCTGAGGAATGAGGAGGGTGGAGAGTGTTGAGGGTGGACAGAGGTACTCTTGGTGGTGGGACAGACGGCACGTCACCCTCCACTCCCTCAGTGCCGTGCAGGCCCTGTCAGGTCCCAGTGTGCTGGGCTGGGGCCCTTAGCTGCACTTGCAGGACTTGACAATCATGTTGGAGAGCTGCTCCACCTTGGGGGTGCGGCCCACGTAGTAGAGGATGGTGAGGGGCTCCAGGTCCTGAGGCACACAGCAGGGAGAGGCAGACGCCTCAGGGTTCAGGGTGTTGTACAGACTCAGCATCTACAGGGGAATAGAGGTGTTTGTGTGATAATAATATTTGTAACACAGGGTAATGAGTCATTAGTGGTGTACATATTGTGTCTCATTAGTGGTGTACATTAGTGGTGTCGTGTCTCACCGAGCTGTGTGTGGTGTCTGCGCTCCGTAGGTAAGGGCAGGGCCCGGAGCAGAAGTTGGCATAGTATCCCTTCGGCTCGTGGATCCACCTCCAGCCCAGATGCTGGCGGAAGTCAATGTAGAGGGGTCGCACACAGCAGTTCTCTTCATAGTTACTACAGCAGGCAGGGGAGAGAGAGTGATAATTATGAAGAAAGTATACACATTACCTGAAGGAGAAACACTCTATTTCCAAGTTGGGTATATTTCACTACATGCAAGCAGTCTGAGAAGCCCAGAAATACCACTGGAAGGTGTGTCCTTATTTCACTGTCGTACACTTTAACACAGGGACAGATCTCGACTTGTAATGCCTCTGCCTTTCCAGAGACTGACAGCAAATTAACCAGCTTATTTATATGCGTAATGCTCCTCTGCCAAGTAAATTAGAAATGAGAGAAGACACATTGCCATTTGAGATCCACCTTGACCTACTATATTGCTTACAGGAGTAATTAGGGGCTATTCATCTATTGGACACAAATGTGTCTACTCATCCTGCAGAAAGTTTTCATCTAAATATATGACATGCACTCTAAAATCGTGATTGAATTACTAGAGTGAGGTGGTTACTTACGAGAAGCAGTAGTTGGTGTCCAGGGCTCTCTTGCGTCTGCGGGATGAGGACTGGGCGTCTAGCCTGTGAGGGGGCAGCATCATGAGGATGAGGTGAGGGAAGAGCTGCTCCTTCTGCTTCTTCAGTCTGCTACCCAGGTCCCAGCGACTCTCATCGTAGTCACCCTCCACACCTACAGGAGGATGATCCAGGGATGTCAGATGTCTCAGAGGGAAGTGTCATCAGTGGATGAAATGGTACATAGACCAAGACCATTCCATATTCAAATTGAACAATTTGGTTAATTCAAGCTGAAGTGCAGTCCTAGTCCATTAGAAAATTGTGCATAAGTGTGTCTGAGTAAGTTATACCAAATTTAAATTCATCACTGCTGTTTTAGTCATAGTACTTTCTGTAAAGTTTTAAAAGCATTGTCTTCACTGGTGAGAGGCTGGACTTGAGACATCCCCCACTCCTCCTCCTCCTCCACCAGTCAGAGCTGGTCCCTCTGTCCTCCCCCTGGGTTAGTGTCTGCTCATCCAATCTTCCCCTGATAGCAAAAGCAGTAGAGAACTCAGGAGAGACGCTGCCGGTGGATACGGACGCCCTTCTTAATTCGGGGCCAAGCATCTGAGCGCCGTGGAAGCACATTCCTTGTGGCCTAGCCAGTCAGGGCAGCGTTCCCAGGACCAGGGGCCCCCAATTCTAAGTGAGATACCAGACCAATTGTATTCCCATGATATTTTCTCTCTCTCTCTTTCTCTCATAAAAAAATGCCAAATAACTATCAACCATTGAGGCCCATGTTCACTGGATAAGACTTCAGAGGGTCTTTTTCTAAATCAGAGCTCGTACGGAAAGAAAGAGGGGCTGTGAAGAGCAGTGGAAAAGCCAAAAACGATTGTCATACAAAATGAGGCACCTCGTGTCATCTGACCTTTGAACTTGACATCTAGCACCTCGTTGACATTTTCGATGATGTCACCATTGGGGTTGAAGGTGTGGCAGGGGCAGTGCACACTGATCTCCAAGCCCAGGTTGGTCTCTGAGGGGAAGAAGAGGAAGTGGTATTTAACTTTGAGGCCATTTTTCTTTGTTCAAATGAACTTGAGTTTCCAAATACCCTTTGCTCATGCTTTGATATGCAACATATGGTATGAGACAGGGAACATTGGGGCTTTAGTCCACTCACCTCGGTACATGAGCCATTCCCTGACTGTGTCTGTGACATCGAAGGAGACCCACTCTGGCATTCCTTTGGTCAGGGCGTTCTTGCCCCCGATGTAGCGCTGCTTGGCTATGTGGTCGTCTGGCCGCAGGATCTGCCAGCCAGAGGTAGAGAGTGACCCAGCTGCATATGCTCACTCTCTCTCCCACACACACACACACACCAGACTGCAACCCAGCCAGCTCTGCCTGAGCCAGACGCTCCAGGATGCCCTGGGCCAAACGTCTTCTCCTCATGGAAAAAGTGACTCCCTGTGTTGATATCCCCATTTTGCAAGTTAATGCCTGTGTGTAGCCCTACTGCCAATGAGAACCTGGCTGTCCCTCCCATCTGCACTTCAAACAATTGGGATCTCAACATTCTGGGTTTCCTTACACTGGTCTAGTCAGGATGAGGCACTGCATATGGTGCTAGAGTCGCCATTGATTCAGATCTGAGCGTCTCTGAGTATGTGCTGTATACCAGCATGAAAGTGTACTTTACTCTACGTCTCAAATTGCGGGACTGAGGCATAGGATGTAGAGAGCCACACTTTAAACAGCACCTAAGGTTTCTGTGAAAAGGGAGAGGCCAGTGAAGTTGGGGGCTCAGCGCCTAGTCCCACAGCAGGCTGGATAACCAGGTTCCTGAACATTGTCCGCATCTAATCTGGCTTCCTGTGGGAACAGGAGACCCAGCCAGAGAGTGCGGCCAGTGCCAGCCTCTGCCAATCAGCTCCCAGCTATGTGTGGGGGCGCCGCTCCGTTTACTCCCCCAGTCAATCTGAGCTGAGC
Source organism: Oncorhynchus clarkii lewisi (assembly GCF_045791955.1). Taxonomy (NCBI): domain Eukaryota; kingdom Metazoa; phylum Chordata; class Actinopteri; order Salmoniformes; family Salmonidae; genus Oncorhynchus; species Oncorhynchus clarkii. The sequence continues at coordinate 19,785,441 of NC_092171.1, read as the reverse complement.
TCGACCCTGGCCAGAGCAGAGCTCGCCTCAGGCAGTATGCGGGCCGGAAACGCTTGTCTCCCTGGCAGGAAATGTTGGCAGCTGATCATGGCTCCAAGTTTCTCACTGGAGATTAATGAGAGAACTGAGCGAAGACCCATCCCTGCCACCCCACATACACCCCACAATCCCAGGACAAACACACACCATTTAAACACACAAATCCAGGTGCAGATGTCTGAATCCCCTGTTGAAAACATCTAACAGGACTTGAAGAAAGGGTGGTTGGACAAAAGCTTGGAGATTGACAGCTTTAAAAGGAGCGATATCAAAACGGTAATCTTGAGTTTCTCAGAGTCTGCTGTAGCACACTCTTAAAGTTTTACAAATGGACTTATGTAGAATCCATTTGACTTGAGGCACATGGAATAATGATCATCACTTAAAAAGAGGAGAGGGGAATTAGGGGACCTGTATAAATAGGTGTAGACCAACACTACATGTAGACCAACACCGTCCCATGTGCATTGAGCCATATGGGAGAATTGGATCACGACCCCCCTGCATGCTTGAGCACAGTGGGAATGAAATAGTACATTCACACACCTGGTAGAGCTCAATCCTCTGCTCGTTCCTCTTGGCGCTAGAGTTGGGGACACGAAGGGCTCGGAACTCGGCTCTGAAGAGGTTGGTGGAGTTCTTCTCCATGGCCGAGACATTGAAGCGGAACACCTTGGAGGTGATGCCCTTGGGGCAGTAGGGAAGGTCATCTGCAGAGCATAACACACTTTAGTCACAGACAAGGTGAGCCACCTTGAAACACTATAATTATGCAATCCTCCCTGCTTACACACAGCAGGACTGTGACTAAAGTCGTCACTCTGTACACAGCCTAAAATCTGTTTTGAAATAAAATTATTTGTCAATCTTCTGCATTTCGTAGTGTTTGATACTATAAACAAATGTTGTTCACAACAGAAAAAATACAGTTAACCATTCTTCAACTATTGCCAGTGAATAAAACTAAGCCTTGGGCCATCTGGTTATACTTCGTGCAGTGCGAGTTAGCAACAAGTTGAAGTCATGAAATGAAAACCAAATGTCCCATGTGTTGGTGGAACTGAATAGGCTGGTCTAAGATGGCAGGGTGCTCCTCCCCCCTCCCGATCCAGAGCTCAACAGGTGCTCAGAAAGCTAGGACAGAAGCCAAGCATTCCCTGGAACAACCAACCAGCTCAGCGCACATGTGCAATCACATGCATGTAAATACAGAACGCAAGTTCAATCAATGTGTTGTTTGTAAGGGAGAAAGACAGTCCTTCGGTGACTGTTTGTCAGGGGGGCTGAGTGTATAACAGAGTAGCGCCTTAAGGTTTTCTTAGCCATCAATTAAGTAATGAATTGGAAGGGGAACAAGTCCTGTCAACCTGTGTGGTGTGGTTGTGTAAGGCAGACAGTGAACTCAGCTTCAGTTGTACAGTAGTTACAGTAACAGCCACAGAACACTTCTCGATGGCCCTCTTCTGAAATACTTCCTGTTGCACTGCCAGTCAAGGAAGCGTTTCTTTTTTTCCAACCCTAATACCATTGAATTGTTTATTATTTTAACAGGCCGAGCGCATGCAGTGTTGAGCAAAACAAGAACACGGCAAGCGTTTTACGAGCTAAGTGGAAACACTAATTTACAGCCAAGCCATCGCTAATTTATTACCCCAAGCCTGAGCTTTAATAGAGACCCTGTGATTCGCTGTGGTGGTTAACAAGGACATTGCATCTTTGGTTGACATCTAGATCTGTTTATAACAATGGAGAAGGATGTTTGTGTATAATGGATTGTGAGCTTACACGTCTACCTAAACTTCCTATGACCCGTAATCCTATTTCACTGCGGCTTTGCCATTATCCAATATTTCCATTGACTGTTCCCCCCTCCCCCCCCACACTTTTTTCAAGTGACCTTTTCAGTCTTGACTCTTCACCCCTAGCCAAATATCTGTCCTGTGCTTCCTCACAATCTATAAGGGCTCCGTACTCCCTTGGCCTGTCCCACACACCCTTTCTCTCTCGTCTCCTGTGTCCCTCTGCCTCCCCCACAGAAGGTGGAAAGCCCCACTTTGAGAGGAGATTTGAAATTCTAATCAAGTCTTTAGTTTCCTTTTGGATGACCTCATTTTTCCCATTGCAATGGTTTTAGGTGGCTTTCGCATTAAGGCTTATTTTTGCCAAGGGTCTGAAGGTAATTTGTTCCATGGCTGTGAGTGCAGGGGATAGCTAGTATAATTAGAGTGAAATACACAGCAGGATAATTGACAGTCTCTCTCCTCTCCATTATCAGATCTGGTTCTAAGGCCAGCATCGTGAGGATGCTGATATCAGTGGAATCTGGACCTGAACTTTATCTGGAATAACCAAAACATGTCCCAAAGAGCTTCTCTGGGCCCTCAAAATAGATTATTTGTCAATGTGACAAACTTGTATTACATTGTAGCCCTCCCCATTTCTCAAGGTGGTTCACTGTTCTTTCGAGATTCATTGTGAAAATAGTAACTTTTTTGTTGTTGTTGTGTAATGACAAACCACAAACAGGTATCACAGTTACATACTACACACAAAGTACTATAGTACTTTAGAATTGTATATCTACACTGTAATTACACTAATCACCTGCTTATGTAACTACTATGTAAATACATGGTTTTCATGGCACTTAACATGAAGTGGTACAAACACCTCTCCCACTTTTCCCAGGGGACTGAAACTGAGGTCCTGCTTTTTGTAACCTCTCTCTTTTCTTTGGCAGTATGTCGTCAATGACTTTCATGGAGTCTGGACTGTGGAGCTGAGAAAGCTGACTTCTGAAGACCAGTTGGAAACCATCCACTAACACTTTGACAGAAGTGTGATGTAGTCAAAATGTTCAGCAGTTGACCAGATATATTTATGTTCTAGGTCAGGGGTACTCAACTCTTACCCTACAAAGTCCGGAGCCTGCTGGTTTTCTGTTCTACCTGATAATGAATTGCACACACCTGGTGTCCCAGGTTTAAATCGGTCCCTGATTGGGGGGAACAATGAAGAAATGCAGTGGAACTGGCTTAGAGGTCCAGAGTTGAGTTTGAGGGTTCTAGGTCAGTAACATGGTCAATAGAAGAGTATTAGGTAAGGGTTGCAACAGTAGTGAAACCCTCCACATAGGAAGGCCTAGGGACAGACTTCAAATATCTCTGCTCTAAAGCTTCTCATAAAGCTTCCACCCCAGACAGACACTCCTCTCCCTGCGCCCTCCTCCATCCTCCGCCCTCAAACCCTCTGCTTCCTGTGTCTGGGATGCCCCACCACACTAGCTCCTCCCTACCCTGGCAGGTGACATCACATAGAAGCTCCCAGCAATCAGCCTATTCCCAGTGCCATGATGTCAGTCTCTCCAAAGCTATGTGAAGGTAAACAAAGGAAATGGGAAGCATAGAAAGCAGGTGCTGGTCAGCTGCTGAGGAGTCTGGACCTTGTTTACCAGTGAAAAATGGCAACGGCGCTGCAAAAACTGGTATTATAATGTATTTAAATGACCTATCAAACTAATCTTAAGGCTGTTCCAGAAGGCCATAAATATTAATGTTTTTCAACTAACGTTTCCATCTTAAAATAATAAGTAACCAATCATGCTTTCTAATCTGTCAATAGGAGAATATAGCTAACTCCAGATGACTAAATGTAATAACTTGAGCAGTAAATTCTAAATTCTTGCAACTGAAGTACTGATCATGCTCATAGAAACATAGTGTTATGTCAAAGATTTGATCACCTGTGTGTGGTACTATCATTTAACCCTTCTGTTGTCTTAAGGGTCAAAAATGACCCACTATGTTTAACAGCAGAGAAAACCCCCTAAATTCTATTTTTTCAACTTGAAATTTGATGACTTTTCCTAGAGTGACCCCAACATTTGAAAAAGTGAAACATCGCCTTTGTTCATATTTCAAAGAAAGCTGTACACCACCAGGGTACAAAGATTGTCTTAGGGTCATTTGTGACCCGGCAATTAAAATCATTTACACAACACACACACAAAATGATAAATTGAGATTGTGTGCTACTGATTGAACTTAGCCAGCAGCTCCTGAAGAGAAAGATCACCATGGTTGGCAAAGAACAAGCATGAGCTCCCCCCTGCACTCCTCGCAACAAAGGGTAGAGAGGCCTTCTCATCAAACGTTTGCCTTCACCCCACTACCACTCTAGTTTCTTACCTCCCAAAGAGGAACAAGAATGTGGTCCTCCTGAGCACACTGCACAAAACGGCTGAGATCAGCGACCGTGAGGACAGGAAGCCAGCCATCATCCTGGACTACAACCACAAAAAAGCAGGGGTGGACAACCTAGACAAGGTGATTGGGACTTACAGCTGCAGGAGGATGACTGCCCACTGGCCCCTGGTCATGTTCCATAACATCATTGATGTGTCCTTATACAATACCTTCGTGATATGGAACTAGATCAACCCTACCTGGATGCCTGATAAGCGGAACAAGAGAGCGGTGTTCCTGGAGCAGCTGGGAAAGGCACTTGTAACCCCACACATTCAAAGGGAGCACCTCCCCCGCACAGCAGCCTCTGCAGCGCTTGTGAAAACTGTTCAGGGGGCTGAATCTTGTCCTGATCCACCTGAGGCTGCAGCTGGGGCAGGCAAGAGGAGGAGATGCCAATTCTTCCCCCCAAAGAAGGACTGTAAAACCAATACTTTGTGCTGCACATGTGAGAAATACATCTGCAAAATCCATGCACACACACTTGCATACTGTCCTACATGTGCTAATTAGAGTTGACTGATTTAAGTTCTTCACGTTTTTGTATCTATTATTTTATTCTTATTGTTGTTGCTTATACACCTTGTGGGTGGGGCAATGGTTTAAAAAAATGGGAGAAGACTAGTATTTTGTAGTTGAATTCCTCATTGTACAGTATATAATAATATCACTATGTTGCCAGAAAAGTTCAAGATTGTTTCCCTTCAATAAAATGCATTCAAAACTACTTTATGCACATTTCTGCTACTTTCTTATGCTATACAAGTGCCATCTCTTGCTTCTTCTTCTTTTTTTACACCTATGCAGTACCTTTAGCAATAATAATAAACCTCTAGTAAAGAAAACAATTATGACAGGTGTGATGTAATAAAAAATGAGTGTTGTCTACTCATTAAATGCAGTTTTTTTTTACCTTTATTTAACTAGGCAAGTCAGTTAAGAACAAATTCTTATTTTCAATGACTGGTTAAGTGCCTTGTTCAGGGGCAGAACGACAGATTTTCACCTTGTCAGCTCAGAGATTTGATCTTGCAACCTTTCGGTTACTAGTCCAATGCTCTAACCACTAGGCTACCTGCCGCCCCATCTTTCTGTGTTGTGAAGAGGGAAAACAAATTTTGATGAATGACAGGTTGTTTCTTCATGAAAAAATAGATTTGGGGTTTCAAATTCAATTAAGCTGCTTTATTTTAGGGGTTTAGTGAAGGTGAGTCATTTTTACCCTTAGGACAAGGGGAGTATACAGAATGTTAAGACTACACAAGGGTTAAACGCAATGCTTTAGTGTGGACCAGGCCCTTCTGTCCTGAGTAAGTCTCTACACATGGAGCCTGTGGCTGACTGCGTTAGATGAGATAATGTGATGGAGTTCTCTGCTGAAGTAAGACAGCTTTTTTCCACTTGATCAAGGATGAAGAGGGAAAAATGGCTGGGGGGGGGGGGGGGGGCGGCGTCTTTCGGAATGGACCAGAGAACTCTGTCTGTTTGCCTGGGATGACATCACTTTTCTACTATTCCATATATCAGAAGCACTGCTGTCCTCAGCTCCGGTCCACATCCTTCTATCCTCCCGACGATGAATCAATGATTGCCATATGCCAGACTGACCACTCACTACAAGCTTTTCTTTTAAAGAAACTAATTTTCAGCTATGAGAGCCAACAGGTGGTTTTCTTAGATGGTTCAATGGTTGCCTTCGGACAGTCTTACTATGTTACAGCAAACATAAAGACAGTGAATGAGTACTAATATATGTGGAGGAGTGAGTACAACTGGAGTTCAATCCCTAAACCAAACCTAGGACTGAGTGGTGTGGGTTATGGAGATGCTTGGCCCTTGTGTCGTTAGTTTGGCTCCTCTACCAGTGTTTGCCAAATGGCTCCCATCTGCACTTGTCATATCCACAGCTTTACTGTTTATAAACGCTGTTTATATTCAGAGATACCTAACTAGTGGTACAATGAGTATTTTGGCAAATTATTCTAGCTATTAAAGCATATGAGTCTGGGAGGAAAAGTCTCTGCTTCATCTTACACAGTCCTGTAACTGAATAATAAAACGAGTGAAAAAGCACCACTGACAATAACCCAAGACATTCCCACTTTCCAAAGAGAGTGTATGTAAAACCCATTAGATTATGGAAATGGATTTAAAATATGCCTTACTGTATTACCGTGGTTGCGCGTTCTAATATTTCTTAAATCCTTTTTATTTTGGGGATTTCAAATCAAATCAAACTTTGTCACACGCGCCGAATACAACAAGTGTAGACTTTACCATGAAATGCTTACTTACAAGCCCTTAACCAACTTTGCAGTTCAAGAAGAGTTAAGAAAATATTTACCGAGACCAAAACAAAAAGTAATAATAAAAAGTAACACAATAACGAGGCTGTATACAGGGGGTACTGGTACCGAGTCAGTGTGGAGGCTATATACAGGGGGTACTGCTACCGAGTCAGTGTGGAGGCTATATACAGGGGGTACTGCTACCGAGTCAGTGTGGAGGCTATATACAGGGGGTACTGGTACCGAGTCAGTGTGGAGGCTATATAGAGGGGGTACTGCTACCGAGTCAGTGTGGAGGCTATATACAGGGGGTACTGGTACCGAGTCAGTGTGGAGGCTATATACAGGGGCTACTGGTACCGAGTCAGTGTGGAGGCTATATACAGGGGGTACTGGTACCGAGTAAGTGTGGAGGCTATATACAGGGGGTACTGGTACCGAGTCAGTGTGGAGGCTATATAGAGGGGGTACTGGTACCGAGTCAGTGTGGAGGCTATATACAGGGGGTACTGGTACCGAGTCAGTGTGGAGGCTATATAGAGGGGGTACTGGTACCGAGTCAGTGTGGAGGCTATATAGAGGGGGTACTGGTACCGAGTCAGTGTGGAGGCTATATACAGGGGGTACTGGTACCGAGTCAGTGTGGAGGCTATATAGAGGGGGTACTGGTACCGAGTCAGTGTGGAGGCTATATAGAGGGGGTACTGGTACCGAGTCAGTGTGGAGGCTATATAGAGGGGGTACTGGTACCGAGTCAGTGTGGAGGCTATATAGAGGGGGTACTGGTACCGAGTCAGTGTGGAGGCTATATACAGGGGGTACTGGTACCGAGTCAGTGTGGAGGCTATATACAGGGGGTACTGGTACCGAGTCAGTGTGGAGGCTGTATACAGGGGGTACTGGTACCTAGTCAGTGTGGAGGCTATATACAGGGGGTACTGGTACCTAGTCAGTGTGGAGGCTATATACAGGGGCTACTGGTACCGAGTCAGTGTGGAGGCTATATACAGGGGGTACTGGTACCGAGTCAGTGTGGAGGCTATATAGAGGGGGTACTGGTACCGAGTCAGTGTGGAGGCTATATACAGGGGATACTGGTACCGAGTCAGTGTGGAGGCTATATAGAGGGGGTACTGGTACCGAGTCAGTGTGGAGGCTATATACAGGGGGTACTGGTACCGAGTCAGTGTGGAGGCTATATACAGGGGGTACTGGTACCGAGTCAGGGTGGAGGCTATATAGAGGGGGTACTGGTACCGAGTCAGTGTGGAGGCTATATAGAGGGGGTACTGGTACCGAGTCAGTGTGGAGGCTATATACAGGGGGTACTGGTACCGAGTCAGTGTGGAGGCTATATACAGGGGGTACTGGTACCGAGTCAGTGTGGAGGCTATATAGAGGGGTTACTGGTACCGAGTCAGTGTGGAGGCTATATAGAGGGGGTACTGGTACCGAGTCAGTGTGCAGGCTATATACAGGGGGTACTGGTACCGAGTCAGTGTGGAGGCTATATACAGGGGGTACTGGTACCGAGTCAGTGTGGAGGCTATATACAGGGGGTACTGGTACCGAGTCAGTGTGGAGGCTATATAGAGGGGGTACTGGTACCGAGTCAGTGTGGAGGCTATATACAGGGGGTACTGGTACCGAGTCAGTGTGGAGGCTATATACAGGGGGTACTGGTACCGAGTCAGTGTGGAGGCTATATAGAGGGGGTACTGCTACCGAGTCAGTGTGGAGGCTATATACAGGGGGTACTGGTACCGAGTCAGTGTGGAGGCTATATACAGGGGGTACTGGTACCGAGTCAGTGTGGAGGCTATATAGAGGGGGTACTGGTACCGAGTCAGTGTGGAGGCTATATACAGGGGGTACTGGTACCGAGTCAGTGTGGAGGCTATATAGAGGGGGTACTGGTACCGAGTCAGTGTGGAGGCTATATACAGGGGGTACTGGTACCGAGTCAGTGTGGAGGCTATATAGAGGGGGTACTGGTACCGAGTCAGTGTGGAGGCTATATACAGGGGGTACTGGTACCGAGTCAGTGTGGAGGCTATATAGAGGGGGTACTGGTACCGAGTCAGTGTGGAGGCTATATAGAGGGGGTACTGGTACCGAGTCAGTGTGGAGGCTATATACAGGGGGTACTGGTACCGAGTAAGTGTGGAGGCTATATACAGGGGGTACTGGTACCGAGTCAGTGTGGAGGCTATATAGAGGGGGTACTGGTACCGAGTCAGTGTGGAGGCTATATACAGGGGGTACTGGTACCGAGTCAGTGTGGAGGCTATATAGAGGGGGTACTGGTACCGAGTCAGTGTGGAGGCTATATAGAGGGGGTACTGGTACCGAGTCAGTGTGGAGGCTATATACAGGGGGTACTGGTACCGAGTCAGTGTGGAGGCTATATAGAGGGGGTACTGGTACCGAGTCAGTGTGGAGGCTATATAGAGGGGGTACTGGTACCGAGTCAGTGTGGAGGCTATATAGAGGGGGTACTGGTACCGAGTCAGTGTGGAGGCTATATAGAGGGGGTACTGGTACCGAGTCAGTGTGGAGGCTATATACAGGGGGTACTGGTACCGAGTCAGTGTGGAGGCTATATACAGGGGGTACTGGTACCGAGTCAGTGTGGAGGCTGTATACAGGGGGTACTGGTACCTAGTCAGTGTGGAGGCTATATACAGGGGGTACTGGTACCTAGTCAGTGTGGAGGCTATATACAGGGGCTACTGGTACCGAGTCAGTGTGGAGGCTATATACAGGGGGTACTGGTACCGAGTCAGTGTGGAGGCTATATAGAGGGGGTACTGGTACCGAGTCAGTGTGGAGGCTATATACAGGGGGTACTGGTACCGAGTCAGTGTGGAGGCTATATAGAGGGGGTACTGGTACCGAGTCAGTGTGGAGGCTATATACAGGGGGTACTGGTACCGAGTCAGTGTGGAGGCTATATACAGGGGGTACTGGTACCGAGTCAGGGTGGAGGCTATATAGAGGGGGTACTGGTACCGAGTCAGTGTGGAGGCTATATAGAGGGGGTACTGGTACCGAGTCAGTGTGGAGGCTATATACAGGGGGTACTGGTACCGAGTCAGTGTGGAGGCTATATACAGGGGGTACTGGTACCGAGTCAGTGTGGAGGCTATATAGAGGGGTTACTGGTACCGAGTCAGTGTGGAGGCTATATAGAGGGGGTACTGGTACCGAGTCAGTGTGCAGGCTATATACAGGGGGTACTGGTACCGAGTCAGTGTGGAGGCTATATACAGGGGGTACTGGTACCGAGTCAGTGTGGAGGCTATATACAGGGGGTACTGGTACCGAGTCAGTGTGGAGGCTATATAGAGGGGGTACTGGTACCGAGTCAGTGTGGAGGCTATATACAGGGGGTACTGGTACCGAGTCAGTGTGGAGGCTATATACAGGGGGTACTGGTACCGAGTCAGTGTGGAGGCTATATAGAGGGGGTACTGCTACCGAGTCAGTGTGGAGGCTATATACAGGGGGTACTGGTACCGAGTCAGTGTGGAGGCTATATACAGGGGGAACTGGTACCGAGTCAGTGTGGAGGCTATATAGAGGGGGTACTGGTACCGAGTCAGTGTGGAGGCTATATACAGGGGGTACTGGTACCGAGTCAGTGTGGAGGCTATATAGAGGGGGTACTGGTACCGAGTCAGTGTGGAGGCTATATACAGGGGGTACTGGTACCGAGTCAGTGTGGAGGCTATATAGAGGGGGTACTGGTACCGAGTCAGTGTGGAGGCTATATACAGGGGGTACTGGTACCGAGTCAGTGTGGAGGCTATATAGAGGGGGTACTGGTACCGAGTCAGTGTGGAGGCTATATAGAGGGGGTACTGGTACCGAGTCAGTGTGGAGGCTATATACAGGGGGTACTGGTACCGAGTCAGTGTGGAGGCTATATACAGGGGGTACTGGTACCGAGTCAGTGTGGAGGCTATATAGAGGGGGTACTGGTACCGAGTCAGTGTGGAGGCTATATAGAGGGGGTACTGGTACCGAGTCAGTGTGGAGGCTATATACAGGGGGTACTGGTACCGAGTCAGTGTGGAGGCTATATAGAGGGGGTACTGGTACCGAGTCAGTGTGGAGGCTATATAGAGGGGGTACTGGTACCGAGTCAGTGTGGAGGCTATATACAGGGGGTACTGGTACCGAGTCAGTGTGGAGGCTATATAGAGGGGTTACTGGTACCGAGTCAGTGTGGAGGCTATATACAGGGGGTACTGGTACCGAGTCAGTGTGGAGGCTATATACAGGGGGTACTGGTACCGAGTCAGTGTGGAGGCTATATAGAGGGGGTACTGCTACCGAGTCAGTGTGGAGGCTATATACAGGGGGTACTGGTACCGAGTCAGTGTGGAGGCTATATACAGGGGGTACTGGTACCGAGTCAGTGTGGAGGCTATATACAGGGGGTACTGGTACCGAGTCAGTGTGGAGGCTATATACAGGGGGTACTGGTACCGAGTCAGTGTGGAGGCTATATAGAGGGGGTACTGGTACCGAGTCAGTGTGGAGGCTATATAGAGGGGTTACTGGTACCGAGTCAGTGTGGAGGCTATATAGAGGGGGTACTGGTACCGAGTCAGTGTGGAGGCTATATACAGGGGGTACTGGTACCGAGTCAGTGTGGAGGCTATATACAGGGGGTACTGGTACCGAGTCAGTGTTGAGGCTATATAGAGGGGGTACTGGTACCGAGTCAGTGTGGAGGCTATATACAGGGGGTACTGGTACCGAGTCAGTGTGGAGGCTATATAGAGGGGGTACTGGTACCGAGTCAGTGTGGAGGCTATATAGAGGGGGTACTGGTACCGAGTCAGTGTGGAGGCTATATACAGGGGGTACTGGTACCGAGTCAGTGTGGAGGCTATATACAGGGGGTACTGGTACCGAGTCAGTGTGGAGGCTATATAGAGGGGTTACTGGTACCGAGTCAGTGTGGAGGCTATATAGAGGGGGTACTGGTACCGAGTCAGTGTGCAGGCTATATACAGGGGGTACTGGTACCGAGTCAGTGTGGAGGCTATATACAGGGGGTACTGGTACCGAGTCAGTGTGGAGGCTATATAGAGGGGGTACTGGTACCGAGTCAGTGTGGAGGCTATATACAGGGGGTACTGGTACCGAGTCAGTGTGGAGGCTATATACAGGGGGTACTGGTACCGAGTCAGTGTGGAGGCTATATAGAGGGGGTACTGCTACCGAGTCAGTGTGGAGGCTATATACAGGGGGTACTGGTACCGAGTCAGTGTGGAGGCTATATACAGGGGGTACTGGTACCGAGTCAGTGTGGAGGCTATATACAGGGGGTACTGGTACCGAGTCAGTGTGGAGGCTATATACAGGGGGTACTGGTACCGAGTCAGTGTGGAGGCTATATAGAGGGGGTACTGCTACCGAGTCAGTGTGGAGGCTATATACAGGGGGTACTGGTACCGAGTCAGTGTGGAGGCTATATACAGGGGGTACTGGTACCGAGTCAGTGTGGAGGCTATATAGAGGGGGTACTGGTACCGAGTCAGTGTGGAGGCTATATACAGGGGGTACTGGTACCGAGTCAGTGTGGAGGCTATATAGAGGGGGTACTGGTACCGAGTCAGTGTGGAGGCTATATACAGGGGGTACTGGTACCGAGTCAGTGTGGAGGCTATATAGAGGGGGTACTGGTACCGAGTCAGTGTGGAGGCTATATACAGGGGGTACTGGTACCGAGTCAGTGTGGAGGCTATATAGAGGGGGTACTGGTACCGAGTCAGTGTGGAGGCTATATAGAGGGGGTACTGGTACCGAGTCAGTGTGGAGGCTATATACAGGGGGTACTGGTACCGAGTAAGTGTGGAGGCTATATACAGGGGGTACTGGTACCGAGTCAGTGTGGAGGCTATATAGAGGGGGTACTGGTACCGAGTCAGTGTGGAGGCTATATACAGGGGGTACTGGTACCGAGTCAGTGTGGAGGCTATATAGAGGGGGTACTGGTACCGAGTCAGTGTGGAGGCTATATAGAGGGGGTACTGGTACCGAGTCAGTGTGGAGGCTATATACAGGGGGTACTGGTACCGAGTCAGTGTGGAGGCTATATAGAGGGGGTACTGGTACCGAGTCAGTGTGGAGGCTATATAGAGGGGGTACTGGTACCGAGTCAGTGTGGAGGCTATATAGAGGGGGTACTGGTACCGAGTCAGTGTGGAGGCTATATAGAGGGGGTACTGGTACCGAGTCAGTGTGGAGGCTATATACAGGGGGTACTGGTACCGAGTCAGTGTGGAGGCTATATACAGGGGGTACTGGTACCGAGTCAGTGTGGAGGCTGTATACAGGGGGTACTGGTACCTAGTCAGTGTGGAGGCTATATACAGGGGGTACTGGTACCTAGTCAGTGTGGAGGCTATATACAGGGGCTACTGGTACCGAGTCAGTGTGGAGGCTATATACAGGGGGTACTGGTACCGAGTCAGTGTGGAGGCTATATAGAGGGGGTACTGGTACCGAGTCAGTGTGGAGGCTATATACAGGGGGTACTGGTACCGAGTCAGTGTGGAGGCTATATAGAGGGGGTACTGGTACCGAGTCAGTGTGGAGGCTATATACAGGGGGTACTGGTACCGAGTCAGTGTGGAGGCTATATACAGGGGGTACTGGTACCGAGTCAGGGTGGAGGCTATATAGAGGGGGTACTGGTACCGAGTCAGTGTGGAGGCTATATAGAGGGGGTACTGGTACCGAGTCAGTGTGGAGGCTATATACAGGGGGTACTGGTACCGAGTCAGTGTGGAGGCTATATACAGGGGGTACTGGTACCGAGTCAGTGTGGAGGCTATATAGAGGGGTTACTGGTACCGAGTCAGTGTGGAGGCTATATAGAGGGGGTACTGGTACCGAGTCAGTGTGCAGGCTATATACAGGGGGTACTGGTACCGAGTCAGTGTGGAGGCTATATACAGGGGGTACTGGTACCGAGTCAGTGTGGAGGCTATATACAGGGGGTACTGGTACCGAGTCAGTGTGGAGGCTATATAGAGGGGGTACTGGTACCGAGTCAGTGTGGAGGCTATATACAGGGGGTACTGGTACCGAGTCAGTGTGGAGGCTATATACAGGGGGTACTGGTACCGAGTCAGTGTGGAGGCTATATAGAGGGGGTACTGCTACCGAGTCAGTGTGGAGGCTATATACAGGGGGTACTGGTACCGAGTCAGTGTGGAGGCTATATACAGGGGGAACTGGTACCGAGTCAGTGTGGAGGCTATATAGAGGGGGTACTGGTACCGAGTCAGTGTGGAGGCTATATACAGGGGGTACTGGTACCGAGTCAGTGTGGAGGCTATATAGAGGGGGTACTGGTACCGAGTCAGTGTGGAGGCTATATACAGGGGGTACTGGTACCGAGTCAGTGTGGAGGCTATATAGAGGGGGTACTGGTACCGAGTCAGTGTGGAGGCTATATACAGGGGGTACTGGTACCGAGTCAGTGTGGAGGCTATATAGAGGGGGTACTGGTACCGAGTCAGTGTGGAGGCTATATAGAGGGGGTACTGGTACCGAGTCAGTGTGGAGGCTATATACAGGGGGTACTGGTACCGAGTCAGTGTGGAGGCTATATACAGGGGGTACTGGTACCGAGTCAGTGTGGAGGCTATATAGAGGGGGTACTGGTACCGAGTCAGTGTGGAGGCTATATAGAGGGGGTACTGGTACCGAGTCAGTGTGGAGGCTATATACAGGGGGTACTGGTACCGAGTCAGTGTGGAGGCTATATAGAGGGGGTACTGGTACCGAGTCAGTGTGGAGGCTATATAGAGGGGGTACTGGTACCGAGTCAGTGTGGAGGCTATATACAGGGGGTACTGGTACCGAGTCAGTGTGGAGGCTATATAGAGGGGTTACTGGTACCGAGTCAGTGTGGAGGCTATATACAGGGGGTACTGGTACCGAGTCAGTGTGGAGGCTATATACAGGGGGTACTGGTACCGAGTCAGTGTGGAGGCTATATAGAGGGGGTACTGCTACCGAGTCAGTGTGGAGGCTATATACAGGGGGTACTGGTACCGAGTCAGTGTGGAGGCTATATACAGGGGGTACTGGTACCGAGTCAGTGTGGAGGCTATATACAGGGGGTACTGGTACCGAGTCAGTGTGGAGGCTATATACAGGGGGTACTGGTACCGAGTCAGTGTGGAGGCTATATAGAGGGGGTACTGGTACCGAGTCAGTGTGGAGGCTATATAGAGGGGTTACTGGTACCGAGTCAGTGTGGAGGCTATATAGAGGGGGTACTGGTACCGAGTCAGTGTGGAGGCTATATACAGGGGGTACTGGTACCGAGTCAGTGTGGAGGCTATATACAGGGGGTACTGGTACCGAGTCAGTGTTGAGGCTATATAGAGGGGGTACTGGTACCGAGTCAGTGTGGAGGCTATATACAGGGGGTACTGGTACCGAGTCAGTGTGGAGGCTATATAGAGGGGGTACTGGTACCGAGTCAGTGTGGAGGCTATATAGAGGGGGTACTGGTACCGAGTCAGTGTGGAGGCTATATACAGGGGGTACTGGTACCGAGTCAGTGTGGAGGCTATATAGAGGGGGTACTGGTACCGAGTCAGTGTGGAGGCTATATAGAGGGGGTACTGGTACCGAGTCAGTGTGGAGGCTATATACAGGGGGTACTGGTACCGAGTCAGTGTGGAGGCTATATACAGGGGGTACTGGTACCGAGTCAGTGTGGAGGCTATATAGAGGGGTTACTGGTACCGAGTCAGTGTGGAGGCTATATAGAGGGGGTACTGGTACCGAGTCAGTGTGCAGGCTATATACAGGGGGTACTGGTACCGAGTCAGTGTGGAGGCTATATACAGGGGGTACTGGTACCGAGTCAGTGTGGAGGCTATATAGAGGGGGTACTGGTACCGAGTCAGTGTGGAGGCTATATACAGGGGGTACTGGTACCGAGTCAGTGTGGAGGCTATATACAGGGGGTACTGGTACCGAGTCAGTGTGGAGGCTATATAGAGGGGGTACTGCTACCGAGTCAGTGTGGAGGCTATATACAGGGGGTACTGGTACCGAGTCAGTGTGGAGGCTATATACAGGGGGTACTGGTACCGAGTCAGTGTGGAGGCTATATACAGGGGGTACTGGTACCGAGTCAGTGTGGAGGCTATATACAGGGGGTACTGGTACCGAGTCAGTGTGGAGGCTATATAGAGGGGGTACTGGTACCGAGTCAGTGTGGAGGCTATATAGAGGGGTTACTGGTACCGAGTCAGTGTGGAGGCTATATAGAGGGGGTACTGGTACCGAGTCAGTGTGCAGGCTATATACAGGGGGTACTGGTACCGAGTCAGTGTGGAGGCTATATACAGGGGGTACTGGTACCGAGTCAGTGTGGAGGCTATATACAGGGGGTACTGGTACCGAGTCAGTGTGGAGGCTATATAGAGGGGGTACTGGTACCGAGTCAGTGTGGAGGCTATATACAGGGGGTACTGGTACCGAGTCAGTGTGGAGGCTATATACAGGGGGTACTGGTACCGAGTCAGTGTGGAGGCTATATAGAGGGGGTACTGCTACCGAGTCAGTGTGGAGGCTATATACAGGGGGTACTGGTACCGAGTCAGTGTGGAGGCTCTATACAGGGGATACTGGTACCGAGTCAGTGTGGAGGCTATATACAGGGGGTACTGGTACCGAGTCAGTGTGGAGGCTATATACAGGGGGTACTGGTACCGAGTCAGTGTGGAGGCTATATAGAGGGGTACTGGTACCAAGTCAGTGTGGAGGCTATATACAGGGGGTACTGGTACCGAGTCAGTGTGGAGGCTATATAGAGGGGGTACTGGTACCGAGTCAGTGTGGAGGCTATATAGAGGGGGTACTGGTACCGAGTCAGTGTGGAGGCTATATACAGGGGGTACTGGTACCGAGTCAGTGTGGAGGCTATATACAGGGGGTACTTGTACCGAGTCAGTGTGGAGGCTATATAGAGGGGGTACTGGTACCGAGTCAGTGTGGAGGCTATATACAGGGGGTACTGGTACCGAGTCAGTGTGGAGGCTATATAGAGGGGGTACTGGTACCGAGTCAGTGTGGAGGCTATATACAGGGGGTACTGGTACCTAGTCAGTGTGGAGGCTATATACAGGGGCTACTGGTACCGAGTCAGTGTGGAGGCTATATACAGGGGGTACTGGTACCGAGTCAGTGTGGAGGCTATATAGAGGGGGTACTGGTACCGAGTCAGTGTGGAGGCTATATAGAGGGGGTACTGGTACCGAGTCAGTGTGGAGGCTATATAGAGGGGGTACTGGTACCGAGTCAGTGTGGAGGCTATATACAGGGGGTACTGGTACCGAGTCAGTGTGGAAGCTATATAGAGGGGGTACTGGTACCGAGTCAGTGTGGAGGCTATATAGAGGGGGTACTGGTACCGAGTCAGTGTGGAGGCTATATAGAGGGGGTACTGGTACCGAGTCAGTGTGGAGGCTATATACAGGGGGTACTGGTACCGAGTCAGTGTGGAGGCTATATAGAGGGGTTACTGGTACCGAGTCAGTGTGGAGGCTATATAGAGGGGGTACTGGTACCGAGTCAGTGTGCAGGCTATATACAGGGGGTACTGGTACCGAGTCAGTGTGGAGGCTATATACAGGGGGTACTGGTACCGAGTCAGTGTGGAGGGTATATACAGGGGGTAATGGTACCGAGTCAGTGTGGAGGCTATATACAGGGGGTACTGGTACCGAGTCAGTGTGGAGGCTATATACAGGGGGTACTGGTACCGAGTCAGTGTGGAGGCTATATACAGGGGGTACTGGTACCGAGTCAGTGTGGAGGCTATATACAGGGGGTACTGGTACCGAGTCAGTGTGGAGGCTATATACAGGGGGTACTGGTACCGAGTCAGTGTGGAGGCTATATACAGGGGGTACTGGTACCGAGTCAGTGTGGAGGCTATATAGAGGGGGTACTGGTACCGAGTCAGTGTGGAGGCTATATACAGGGGGTACTGGTACCGAGTCAGTGTGGAGGCTATATAGAGGGGGTACTGGTACCGAGTCAGTGTGGAGGCTATATAGAGGGGGTACATAATGTTAACTTTCACTGCTATGCAGATGACACACAGCTGTACATTTCAATGAAACATGGTGAAGCCCCAAAATTGCCCTTGCTAGAAGAATGTGTTTCAGACATAAGGAAGTGGATGGCTGCAAACTTTCTACTTTTAAACTCGGACAAAACAGAGATGCTTGTTCTAGGTCCCAAGAAACAAAGAGATCTTCTGTTGAATCTGACAATTAATCTTAATGGTTGTACAGTCGTCTCAAATAAAACTGTGAAGGACCTCGACGTTACTCTGGACCCTGATCTCTCTTTTGAAGAACATATCAAGACCATTTCAAGGACAGCTTTTTTCCATCTACGTAACATTGCAAAAATCAGAAACTTTCTGTCCAAAAATGATGCAGAAAAATTAATCCATGCTTTTGTCACTTCTAGGTTAGACTACTGCAATGCTATACTTTCCGGCTACCCGGATAAAGCACTAAATAAACTTCAGTTAGTGCTAAATACGGCTGCTAGAATCCTGACTAGAACCAAAAAATTTGATCATATTAGTCCAGTGCTAGCCTCTCTACACTGGCTTCCTGTCAAAGCAAGGGCTGATTTCAAGGTTTTACTGCTAACCTACAAAGCATTACATGGGCTTGCTCCTACCTATCTCTCTGATTTGGTCCTGCCGTACATACCTACACGTACGCTACGGTCACAAGACGCAGGCCTCCTAATTGTCCCTAGAATTTCTAAGCAAACAGCTGGAGGCAGGGCTTTCTCCTATAGAGCTCCATTTTTATGGAACTATCTGCCTACCCATGTCAGAGACGCAAACTCGGTCTCAACCTTTAAGTCTCTACTGAAGACTCATCTCTTCAGTGGGTCATATGATTGAGTGTAGTCTGGCCCAGGAGTGGGAGGGTGAACGGAAAGGCTCTGGAGCAACGAACCGCCCTTGCTGTCTCTGCCTGGCCGGTTCCCCTCTTTCCACTGGGATTCTCTGCCTCTAACCCTATTACAGGGGCTGAGTCACTGGCTTACTGGGGCTCTCTCATGCCGTCCCTGGAGGGGGTGCATCACCTGAGTGGGTTGAGTCACTGATGTGGTCATCCTGTCTGGGTTGGCTCCCCCCCCCTTGGGTTGTGCCGTGGCGGAGGTCTTTGTGGGCTATACTCAGCCTTGTCTCAGGATGGTAAGTTGGTGGTTGAAGATATCCCTCTAGTGGTGTGGGGGCTGTGCTTTGGCAAAGTGGGTGGGGTTATATCCTTCCTGTTTGGCCCTGTCCGGGGGTGTCCTCGGATGGGGCCACAGTGTCTCCTGACCCCTCCTGTCTCAGCCTCCAGTATTTATGCTGCAGTAGTTTATGTGTCGGGGGGCTAGGGTCAGTTTGTTATATCTGGAGTACTTCTCCTGTCCTATTCGGTGTCCTGTGTGAATCTAAGTGTGCGTTCTCTAATTCTCTCTTTCTCTCTCTCTGAGGACCTGAGCCCTAGGACCATGCCCCAGGACTACCTGACATGATGACTCCTTGCTGTCACCAGTCCACCTGGCCGTGCTGCTGCTCCAGTTTCTTTCGACTGACCTGAGCCCTAGGACCATGCCCCAGGAATACCTGACATGATGACCCTTGCTGTCCCCAGTCCACCTGATTGTGCTGCTGCTCCAGTTTCAACTGTTCTGCCTTATTATTATTCAACCATGCTGGTCATTTATGAACATTTGAACATCTTGACCATGTTCTGTTATAATCTCCACCCGGCACAGCCAGAAGAGTACTGGCCACCCCACATAGCCTGGTTCCTCTCTAGGTTTCTTCCTAGGTTTTGGCCTTTCTAGGGAGTTTTTCCTAGCCACCGTGCTTCTACACCTGCATTGCTTGCTGTTTGGGGTTTTAGGCTGGGTTTCTGTACAGCACTTTGAGATATCAGCTGATGTACGAAGGGCTATATAAAATAAATTTGATTTGATTTGATTTACTGGTACCGAGTCAGTGTGGAGGCTATATACAGGGGGTACTGGTACCGAGTCAGTGTGGAGGCTATATAGAGGGGGTACTGGTACCGAGTCAGTGTGGAGGCTATATAGAGGGGTACTGGTACCGAGTCAGTGTGGAGGCTATATACAGGGGGTACTGGTACCGAGTCAGTGTGGAGGCTATATACAGGGGGTACTGGTACCGAGTCAGTGTGGAGGCTATATACAGGGGGTACTGGTACCGAGTCAGTGTGGAGGCTATATAGAGGGGGTACTGGTACCGAGTCAGTGTGGAGGCTATATACAGGGGGTACTGGTACCGAGTCAGTGTGGAGGCTATATAGAGGGGGTACTGGTACCGAGTCAGTGTGGAGGCTATATAGAGGGGGTACTGGTACCGAGTCAGTGTGGAGGCTATATACAGGGGGTACTGGTACCGAGTCAGTGTGGAGGCTATATACAGGGGGTACTGGTACCGAGTCAGTGTGGAGGCTATATAGAGGGGGTACTGCTACCGAGTCAGTGTGGAGGCTATATACAGGGGGTACTGGTACCGAGTCAGTGTGGAGGCTATATACAGGGGGTACTGGTACCGAGTCAGTGTGGAGGCTATATACAGGGGGTACTGGTACCGAGTCAGTGTGGAGGCTATATACAGGGGGTACTGGTACCGAGTCAGTGTGGAGGCTATATAGAGGGGGTACTGGTACCGAGTCAGTGTGCAGGCTATATACAGGGGGTACTGGTACCGAGTCAGTGTGGAGGCTATATACAGGGGGTACTGGTACCGAGTCAGTGTGGAGGCTATATACAGGGGGTACTGGTACCGAGTCAGTGTGGAGGCTATATAGAGGGGGTACTGGTACCGAGTCAGTGTGGAGGCTATATACAGGGGGTACTGGTACCGAGTCAGTGTGGAGGCTATATACAGGGGGTACTGGTACCGAGTCAGTGTGGAGGCTATATAGAGGGGGTACTGCTACCGAGTCAGTGTGGAGGCTATATACAGGGGGTACTGGTACCGAGTCAGTGTGGAGGCTATATACAGGGGATACTGGTACCGAGTCAGTGTGGAGGCTATATACAGGGGGTACTGGTACCGAGTCAGTGTGGAGGCTATATACAGGGGGTACTGGTACCGAGTCAGTGTGGAGGCTATATAGAGGGGTACTGGTACCAAGTCAGTGTGGAGGCTATATACAGGGGGTACTGGTACCGAGTCAGTGTGGAGGCTATATAGAGGGGGTACTGGTACCGAGTCAGTGTGGAGGCTATATAGAGGGGGTACTGGTACCGAGTCAGTGTGGAGGCTATATACAGGGGGTACTGGTACCGAGTCAGTGTGGAGGCTATATACAGGGGGTACTTGTACCGAGTCAGTGTGGAGGCTATATAGAGGGGGTACTGGTACCGAGTCAGTGTGGAGGCTATATACAGGGGGTACTGGTACCGAGTCAGTGTGGAGGCTATATAGAGGGGGTACTGGTACCGAGTCAGTGTGGAGGCTATATACAGGGGGTACTGGTACCTAGTCAGTGTGGAGGCTATATACAGGGGCTACTGGTACCGAGTCAGTGTGGAGGCTATATACAGGGGGTACTGGTACCGAGTCAGTGTGGAGGCTATATAGAGGGGGTACTGGTACCGAGTCAGTGTGGAGGCTATATACAGGGGGTACTGGTACCGAGTCAGTGTGGAGGCTATATAGAGGGGGTACTGGTACCGAGTCAGTGTGGAGGCTATATAGAGGGGGTACTGGTACCGAGTCAGTGTGGAGGCTATATACAGGGGGTACTGGTACCGAGTCAGTGTGGAGGCTATATAGAGGGGGTACTGGTACCGAGTCAGTGTGGAGGCTATATAGAGGGGGTACTGGTACCGAGTCAGTGTGGAGGCTATATAGAGGGGGTACTGGTACCGAGTCAGTGTGGAGGCTATATACAGGGGGTACTGGTACCGAGTCAGTGTGGAGGCTATATAGAGGGGTTACTGGTACCGAGTCAGTGTGGAGGCTATATAGAGGGGGTACTGGTACCGAGTCAGTGTGCAGGCTATATACAGGGGGTACTGGTACCGAGTCAGTGTGGAGGCTATATACAGGGGGTACTGGTACCGAGTCAGTGTGGAGGCTATATAGAGGGGGTACTGGTACCGAGTCAGTGTGGAGGCTATATACAGGGGGTACTGGTACCGAGTCAGTGTGGAGGCTATATACAGGGGGTACTGGTACCGAGTCAGTGTGGAGGCTATATACAGGGGGTACTGGTACCGAGTCAGTGTGGAGGCTATATACAGGGGGTACTGGTACCGAGTCAGTGTGGAGGCTATATACAGGGGGTACTGGTACCGAGTCAGTGTGGAGGCTATATACAGGGGGTACTGGTACCGAGTCAGTGTGGAGGCTATATAGAGGGGGTACTGGTACCGAGTCAGTGTGGAGGCTATATACAGGGGGTACTGGTACCGAGTCAGTGTGGAGGCTATATAGAGGGGGTACTGGTACCGAGTCAGTGTGGAGGCTATATAGAGGGGGTACATAATGTTAACTTTCACTGCTATGCGGATGACACACAGCTGTACATTTCAATGAAACATGGTGAAGCCCCAAAATTGCCCTTGCTAGAAGAATGTGTTTCAGACATAAGGAAGTGGATGGCTGCAAACTTTCTACTTTTAAACTCGGACAAAACAGAGATGCTTGTTCTAGGTCCCAAGAAACAAAGAGATCTTCTGTTGAATCTGACAATTAATCTTAATGGTTGTACAGTCGTCTCAAATAAAACTGTGAAGGACCTCGACGTTACTCTGGACCCTGATCTCTCTTTTGAAGAACATATCAAGACCATTTCAAGGACAGCTTTTTTCCATCTACGTAACATTGCAAAAATCAGAAACTTTCTGTCCAAAAATGATGCCGAAAAATTAATCCATGCTTTTGTCACTTCTAGGTTAGACTACTGCAATGCTATACTTTCCGGCTACCCGGATAAAGCACTAAATAAACTTCAGTTAGTGCTAAATACGGCTGCTAGAATCCTGACTAGAACCAAAAAATTTGATCATATTAGTCCAGTGCTAGCCTCTCTACACTGGCTTCCTGTCAAAGCAAGGGCTGATTTCAAGGTTTTACTGCTAACCTACAAAGCATTACATGGGCTTGCTCCTACCTATCTCTCTGATTTGGTCCTGCCGTACATACCTACACGTACGCTACGGTCACAAGACGCAGGCCTCCTAATTGTCCCTAGAATTTCTAAGCAAACAGCTGGAGGCAGGGCTTTCTCCTATAGAGCTCCATTTTTATGGAACTATCTGCCTACCCATGTCAGAGACGCAAACTCGGTCTCAACCTTTAAGTCTCTACTGAAGACTCATCTCTTCAGTGGGTCATATGATTGAGTGTAGTCTGGCCCAGGAGTGGGAGGGTGAACGGAAAGGCTCTGGAGCAACGAACCGCCCTTGCTGTCTCTGCCTGGCCGGTTCCCCTCTTTCCACTGGGATTCTCTGCCTCTAACCCTATTACAGGGGCTGAGTCACTGGCTTACTGGGGCTCTCTCATGCCGTCCCTGGAGGGGGTGCATCACCTGAGTGGGTTGAGTCACTGATGTGGTCATCCTGTCTGGGTTGGCTCCCCCCCCTTTGGGTTGTGCCGTGGCGGAGGTCTTTGTGGGCTATACTCAGCCTTGTCTCAGGATGGTAAGTTGGTGGTTGAAGATATCCCTCTAGTGGTGTGGGGGCTGTGCTTTGGCAAAGTGGGTGGGGTTATATCCTTCCTGTTTGGCCCTGTCCGGGGGTGTCCTCGGATGGGGCCACAGTGTCTCCTGACCCCTCCTGTCTCAGCCTCCAGTATTTATGCTGCAGTAGTTTATGTGTCGGGGGGCTAGGGTCAGTTTGTTATATCTGGAGTACTTCTCCTGTCCTATTCGGTGTCCTGTGTGAATCTAAGTGTGCGTTCTCTAATTCTCTCTTTCTCTCTCTCTGAGGACCTGAGCCCTAGGACCATGCCCCAGGACTACCTGACATGATGACTCCTTGCTGTCACCAGTCCACCTGGCCGTGCTGCTGCTCCAGTTTCTTTCGACTGACCTGAGCCCTAGGACCATGCCCCAGGAATACCTGACATGATGACCCTTGCTGTCCCCAGTCCACCTGATTGTGCTGCTGCTCCAGTTTCAACTGTTCTGCCTTATTATTATTCAACCATGCTGGTCATTTATGAACATTTGAACATCTTGACCATGTTCTGTTATAATCTCCACCCGGCACAGCCAGAAGAGTACTGGCCACCCCACATAGCCTGGTTCCTCTCTAGGTTTCTTCCTAGGTTTTGGCCTTTCTAGGGAGTTTTTCCTAGCCACCGTGCTTCTACACCTGCATTGCTTGCTGTTTGGGGTTTTAGGCTGGGTTTCTGTACAGCACTTTGAGATATCAGCTGATGTACGAAGGGCTATATAAAATAAATTTGATTTGATTTGATTTACTGGTACCGAGTCAGTGTGGAGGCTATATACAGGGGGTACTGGTACCGAGTCAGTGTGGAGGCTATATAGAGGGGGTACTGGTACCGAGTCAGTGTGGAGGCTATATAGAGGGGTACTGGTACCGAGTCAGTGTGGAGGCTATATACAGGGGGTACTGGTACCGAGTCAGTGTGGAGGCTATATACAGGGGGTACTGGTACCGAGTCAGTGTGGAGGCTATATACAGGGGGTACTGGTACCGAGTCAGTGTGGAGGCTATATAGAGGGGGTACTGGTACCAAGTCAGTGTGGAGGCTATATAGAGGGGGTACTGGTACCGAGTCAGTGTGGAGGCTATATACAGGGGGTACTGGTACCGAGTCAGTGTGGAGGCTATATAGAGGGGGTACTGGTACCGAGTCAGTGTGGAGGCTATATAGAGGGGGTACTGGTACCGAGTCAGTGTGGAGGCTATATACAGGGGGTACTGGTACCGAGTCAGTGTGGAGGCTATATACAGGGGGTACTGGTACCGAGTCAGTGTGGAGGCTATATAGAGGGGTTACTGGTACCGAGTCAGTGTGGAGGCTATATAGAGGGGGTACTGGTACCGAGTCAGTGTGCAGGCTATATACAGGGGGTACTGGTACCGAGTCAGTGTGGAGGCTATATACAGGGGGTACTGGTACCGAGTCAGTGTGGAGGCTATATACAGGGGGTACTGGTACCGAGTCAGTGTGGAGGCTATATAGAGGGGGTACTGGTACCGAGTCAGTGTGGAGGCTATATAGAGGGGGTACTGGTACCGAGTCGGTGTGGAGGCTATATACAGGGGGTACTGGTACCGAGTCAGTGTGGAGGCTATATAGAGGGGGTACTGGTACCGAGTCAGTGTGCAGGCTATATACAGGGGGTACTGGTACCGAGTCAGTGTGCAGGCTATATACAGGGGGTACTGGTACCGAGTCAGTGTGGAGGCTATATACAGGGGGTACTGGTACCGAGTCAGTGTGGAGGCTATATACAGGGGGTACTGGTACCGAGTCAGTGTGGAGGCTATATACAGGGGGTACTGGTACCGAGTCAGTGTGGAGGCTATATACAGGGGGTACTGGTACCTAGTCAGTGTGGAGGCTATATACAGGGGGTACTGGTACCTAGTCAGTGTGGAGGCTATATACAGGGGCTACTGGTACCGAGTCAGTGTGGAGGCTATATACAGGGGGTACTGGTACCGAGTCAGTGTGGAGGCTATATAGAGGGGGTACTGGTACCGAGTCAGTGTGGAGGCTATATACAGGGGGTACTGGTACCAAGTCAGTGTGGAGGCTATATAGAGGGGGTACTGGTACCGAGTCAGTGTGGAGGCTATATACAGGGGGTACTGGTACCGAGTCAGTGTGGAGGCTATATACAGGGGGTACTGGTACCGAGTCAGGGTGGAGGCTATATAGAGGGGGTACTGGTACCGAGTCAGTGTGGAGGCTATATAGAGGGGGTACTGGTACCGAGTCAGTGTGGAGGCTATATACAGGGGGTACTGGTACCGAGTCAGTGTGGAGGCTATATACAGGGGGTACTGGTACCGAGTCAGTGTGGAGGCTATATAGAGGGGTTACTGGTACCGAGTCAGTGTGGAGGCTATATAGAGGGGGTACTGGTACCGAGTCAGTGTGCAGGCTATATACAGGGGGTACTGGTACCGAGTCAGTGTGGAGGCTATATACAGGGGGTACTGGTACCGAGTCAGTGTGGAGGCTATATACAGGGGGTACTGGTACAGAGTCAGTGTGGAGGCTATATAGAGGGGGTACTGGTACCGAGTCAGTGTGGAGGCTATATACAGGGGGTACTGGTACCGAGTCAGTGTGGAGGCTATATACAGGGGGTACTGGTACCGAGTCAGTGTGGAGGCTATATAGAGGGGGTACTGCTACCGAGTCAGTGTGGAGGCTATATACAGGGGGTACTGGTACCGAGTCAGTGTGGAGGCTATATACAGGGGGTACTGGTACCGAGTCAGTGTGGAGGCTATATAGAGGGGGTACTGGTACCGAGTCAGTGTGGAGGCTATATACAGGGGGTACTGGTACCGAGTCAGTGTGGAGGCTATATAGAGGGGGTACTGGTACCGAGTCAGTGTGGAGGCTATATACAGGGGGTACTGGTACCGAGTCAGTGTGGAGGCTATATAGAGGGGGTACTGGTACCGAGTCAGTGTGGAGGCTATATACAGGGGGTACTGGTACCGAGTCAGTGTGGAGGCTATATACAGGGGGTACTGGTACCGAGTCAGTGTGGAGGCTATATAGAGGGGGTACTGGTACCGAGTCAGTGTGGAGGCTATATACAGGGGGTACTGGTACCGAGTCAGTGTGGAGGCTATATACAGGGGGTACTGGTACCGAGTCAGTGTGGAGGCTATATAGAGGGGGTACTGGTACCGAGTCAGTGTGGAGGCTATATAGAGGGGGTACTGGTACCGAGTCAGTGTGGAGGCTATATACAGGGGGTACTGGTACCGAGTCAGTGTGGAGGCTATATAGAGGGGGTACTGGTACCGAGTCAGTGTGGAGGCTATATAGAGGGGGTACTGGTACCGAGTCAGTGTGGAGGCTATATACAGGGGGTACTGGTACCGAGTCAGTGTGGAGGCTATATAGAGGGGTTACTGGTACCGAGTCAGTGTGGAGGCTATATACAGGGGGTACTGGTACCGAGTCAGTGTGGAGGCTATATACAGGGGGTACTGGTACCGAGTCAGTGTGGAGGCTATATAGAGGGGGTACTGGTACCGAGTCAGTGTGGAGGCTATATACAGGGGGTACTGGTACCGAGTCAGTGTGGAGGCTATATACAGGGGGTACTGGTACCGAGTCAGTGTGGAGGCTATATAGAGGGGGTACTGGTACCGAGTCAGTGTGGAGGCTATATAGAGGGGGTACTGGTACCGAGTCAGTGTGGAGGCTATATACAGGGGGTACTGGTACCGAGTCAGTGTGGAGGCTATATACAGGGGGTACTGGTACCGAGTCAGTGTGGAGGCTATATAGAGGGGTTACTGGTACCGAGTCAGTGTGGAGGCTATATAGAGGGGGTACTGGTACCGAGTCAGTGTGCAGGCTATATACAGGGGGTACTGGTACCGAGTCAGTGTGGAGGCTATATACAGGGGGTACTGGTACCGAGTCAGTGTGGAGGCTATATAGAGGGGGTACTGGTACCGAGTCAGTGTGGAGGCTATATACAGGGGGTACTGGTACCGAGTCAGTGTGGAGGCTATATACAGGGGGTACTGGTACCGAGTCAGTGTGGAGGCTATATAGAGGGGGTACTGCTACCGAGTCAGTGTGGAGGCTATATACAGGGGGTACTGGTACCGAGTCAGTGTGGAGGCTATATACAGGGGGTACTGGTACCGAGTCAGTGTGGAGGCTATATACAGGGGGTACTGGTACCGAGTCAGTGTGGAGGCTATATACAGGGGGTACTGGTACCGAGTCAGTGTGGAGGCTATATAGAGGGGGTACTGGTACCGAGTCAGTGTGGAGGCTATATAGAGGGGTTACTGGTACCGAGTCAGTGTGGAGGCTATATAGAGGGGGTACTGGTACCGAGTCAGTGTGGAGGCTATATAGAGGGGGTACTGGTACCGAGTCAGTGTGGAGGCTATATACAGGGGGTACTGGTACCGAGTCAGTGTGGAGGCTATATAGAGGGGTTACTGGTACCGAGTCAGTGTGGAGGCTATATAGAGGGGGTACTGGTACCGAGTCAGTGTGCAGGCTATATACAGGGGGTACTGGTACCGAGTCAGTGTGGAGGCTATATACAGGGGGTACTGGTACCGAGTCAGTGTGGAGGCTATATACAGGGGGTACTGGTACCGAGTCAGTGTGGAGGCTATATAGAGGGGGTACTGGTACCGAGTCAGTGTGGAGGCTATATAGAGGGGTTACTGGTACCGAGTCAGTGTGGAGGCTATATAGAGGGGGTACTGGTACCGAGTCAGTGTGGAGGCAATATACAGGGGGTACTGGTACCGAGTCAGTGTGGAGGCTATATACAGGGGGTACTGGTACCGAGTCAGTGTGGAGGCTATATAGAGGGGGTACTGCTACCGAGTCAGTGTGGAGGCTATATACAGGGGGTACTGGTACCGAGTCAGTGTGGAGGCTATATACAGGGGGTACTGGTACCGAGTCAGTGTGGAGGCTATATACAGGGGGTACTGGTACCGAGTCAGTGTGGAGGCTATATAGAGGGGGTACTGGTACCGAGTCAGTGTGGAGGCTATATACAGGGGGTACTGGTACCGAGTCAGTGTGGAGGCTATATAGAGGGGGTACTGGTACCGAGTCAGTGTGGAGGCTATATAGAGGGGGTACTGGTACCGAGTCAGTGTGGAGGCTATATACAGGGGGTACTGGTACCGAGTCAGTGTGGAGGCTATATATAGGGGGTACTGGTACCGGGTCAGTGTGGAGGCTATATAGAGGGGGTACTGGTACCGAGTCAGTGTGGAGGCTATATACAGGGGGTACTGGTACCGAGTCAGTGTGGAGGCTATATAGAGGGGGTACTGGTACCGAGTCAGTGTGGAGGCGATATAGAGGGGGTACTGGTACCGAGTCAGTGTGGAGGCTATATACAGGGGGTACTGGTACCGAGTCAGTGTGGAGGCTATATAGAGGGGTACTGGTACCGAGTCAGTGTGGAGGCAATATAGAGGGGGTACTGGTACCGAGTCAGTGTGGAGGCTATATAGAGGGGTTACTGGTACCGAGTCAGTGTGGAGGCTATATAGAGGGGGTACTGGTACCGAGTCAGTGTGGAGGCTATATAGAGGGGGTACTGGTACCGAGTCAGTGTGGAGGCTATATACAGGGGGTACTGGTACCGAGTCAGTGTGGAGGCTATATAGAGGGGTTACTGGTACCGAGTCAGTGTGGAGGCTATATACAGGGGGTACTGGTACCGAGTCAGTGTGGAGGCTATATACAGGGGGTACTGGTACCGAGTCAGTGTGGAGGCTATATACAGGGGGTACTGGTACCGAGTCAGTGTGGAGGCTATATAGAGGGGGTACTGGTACCGAGTCAGTGTGGAGGCTATATAGAGGGGTTACTGGTACCGAGTCAGTGTGGAGGCTATATAGAGGGGGTACTGGTACCGAGTCAGTGTGGAGGCTATATAGAGGGGGTACTGGTACCGAGTCAGTGTGGAGGCTATATACAGGGGGTACTGGTACCGAGTCAGTGTGGAGGCTATATAGAGGGGTTACTGGTACCGAGTCAGTGTGGAGGCTATATAGAGGGGGTACTGGTACCGAGTCAGTGTGCAGGCTATATACAGGGGGTACTGGTACCGAGTCAGTGTGGAGGCTATATACAGGGGGTACTGGTACCGAGTCAGTGTGGAGGCTATATACAGGGGGTACTGGTACCGAGTCAGTGTGGAGGCTATATAGAGGGGGTACTGGTACCGAGTCAGTGTGGAGGCTATATAGAGGGGTTACTGGTACCGAGTCAGTGTGGAGGCTATATAGAGGGGGTACTGGTACCGAGTCAGTGTGGAGGCAATATACAGGGGGTACTGGTACCGAGTCAGTGTGGAGGCTATATACAGGGGGTACTGGTACCGAGTCAGTGTGGAGGCTATATAGAGGGGGTACTGCTACCGAGTCAGTGTGGAGGCTATATACAGGGGGTACTGGTACCGAGTCAGTGTGGAGGCTATATACAGGGGGTACTGGTACCGAGTCAGTGTGGAGGCTATATACAGGGGGTACTGGTACCGAGTCAGTGTGGAGGCTATATAGAGGGGGTACTGGTACCGAGTCAGTGTGGAGGCTATATACAGGGGGTACTGGTACCGAGTCAGTGTGGAGGCTATATAGAGGGGGTACTGGTACCGAGTCAGTGTGGAGGCTATATAGAGGGGGTACTGGTACCGAGTCAGTGTGGAGGCTATATACAGGGGGTACTGGTACCGAGTCAGTGTGGAGGCTATATACAGGGGGTACTGGTACCGGGTCAGTGTGGAGGCTATATAGAGGGGGTACTGGTACCGAGTCAGTGTGGAGGCTATATACAGGGGGTACTGGTACCGAGTCAGTGTGGAGGCTATATAGAGGGGGTACTGGTACCGAGTCAGTGTGGAGGCTATATAGAGGGGGTTCTGGTACCGAGTCAGTGTGGAGGCTATATACAGGGGGTACTGGTACCGAGTCAGTGTGGAGGCTATATAGAGGGGTACTGGTACCGAGTCAGTGTGGAGGCAATATAGAGGGGGTACTGGTACCGAGTCAGTGTGGAGGCTATATACAGGGGGTACTGGTACCGAGTCAGTGTGGAGGCTATATAGAGGGGGTACTGGTACCGAGTCAGTGTGGAGGCTATATACAGGGGCTACTGGTACCGAGTCAGTGTGGAGGCTATATACAGGGGGTACTGGTACCGAGTCAGTGTGGAGGCTATATACAGGGGGTACTGGTACCGAGTCAGTGTGGAGGCTATATACAGGGGGTACTGGTACCGAGTCAGTGTGGAGGCTATATAGAGGGGGTACTGGTACCGAGTCAGTGTGGAGGCCATATAGAGGGGGTACTGGTACCGAGTCAGTGTGGAGGCTATATAGAGGGGGTACTGGTACCGAGTCAGTGTGGAGGCTATATACAGGGGGTACTGGTACCGAGTCAGTGTGGAGGCTATATACAGGGGGTACTGGTACCGAGTCAGTGTGGAGGCTATATAGAGGGGGTACTGGTACCGAGTCAGTGTGGAGGCTATATACAGGGGGTACTGGTACCGAGTCAGTGTGGAGGCTATATAGAGGGGGTACTGGTACCGAGTCAGTGTGGAGGCTATATACAGGGGGTACTGGTACCGAGTCAGTGTGGAGGCTATATACAGGGGGTACTGGTACCGAGTCAGTGTGGAGGCTATATAGAGGGGGTACTGCTACCGAGTCAGTGTGGAGGCTATATACAGGGGGTACTGGTACCGAGTCAGTGTGGAGGCTATATACAGGGGGTACTGGTACCGAGTCAGTGTGGAGGCTATATACAGGGGGTACTGGTACCGAGTCAGTGTGGAGGCTATATACAGGGGGTACTGGTACCGAGTCAGTGTGCGGGGGTACAGGTTAGTTGAGGTAATTTGTTTCTCCCTCACCAACTTCAAACATCTGCTATCTGAGCAGCTAACCGATCGCTGCAGCTGTACATAGTCTATTGGTAAATAGCCCACCCATTTTCACCTACCTCATCCCCATACTGTTTTTATTTATTTATTTTTCTGCTCTTTTGCACACCAATATCTCTACCTGTACATAACCATCTGATCATTTATCACTCCAGTGTTAATCTGCATAATTGTAATTATTCGCCTACCTTCTCATGCCTTTTGCACACAATGTATATAGACTCCCCTTTTTTCTACTGTGTTATTGACTTGTAAATTGTTTACTCCATGTGTAACTCTGTGTTGTCTGTTCACACTGCTATGCCTTATCTTGGCCAGGTCGCAGTTGCAAATGAGAACTTGTTCTCAACTAGCCTACCTGGTTAAATAAAGGTGAAATAAAATCAAAAAAATCAAAAATAAAACATGTGGGTGGGGGTGAAGTGACTTTGCATATATTTGTGTATTGTTTTGTATTGTTAGGTTTAACTGCACTGCTGGAGCTAGGAACATAAGCATTTCGCTACACCCACGATAGCGTCTGAAAAATATGTGTACGAGACCAATAACATTAGATTTTTGGTGACAGACATTACACTCTGATACTTCTTATGAAAATGACATAATGGAAAGTGGAGGGAAGAGAAAAGTGGTTATTTGTCCAAACTGCAGGCCTTGTTAATGAGAGGATAAACACTCTCCCTCCCTTACAGTCTACTCTGGAGGGTGTATCTGGACATAAACAAGTAAAACAATTAAACAAACAAAAAACAGGGACAAAAAAAGTGCATTGTACTTTTACGTAAGTGTATGAAAAATAATTAGTCTAGTCCCATAGACAATGAGTGACAACTGTAGCCTATAGGCCCTGTTTATTTACTTTGATCGTGACTGACAGGGTGATGTGACTAGGGCTCCTGACCATGACTGGTGCAGCCCATAGCTCACACATCAGACCTCTATTTGTTTTGCGGACTCTGACTAAGGCAGTGGCGTAGCCAAAAATTAGTTGGTGGGTGGGACTGCAGAAATTTGGGTGGGCACCAAAAAACAGCCAACTTTGTACACATTTTGCCATGGGGCACATAGAAAAATGTGCAGCTTGATAGCTAATCTCATGCTATTCTCTACACATTTTGTAATGAGGCCGAGAGAAAATGTTGCTTTTAAAAATCAAATTTCCTACAATTATACACATTTTGCTATGGGGCAGAGAGGACAATGTGCCATTGTATAGCTCATTCCATGCTATTCTACACATTTTGCCCTGAGGCTGAGAGAAAATGTTGCATTTTTAAAGCTAATTAAAGACTAAATAAAGGTGCGTTGACTGTGATAAAGTCACGGGATTATAAGCTGTCTTGTTTGCTAAATGAACAATTGAAATAGGCAGTGGTATGGTGTATATAGACATAGAAGCACTGTGACATACGCCTCTAAGTCATATTCATGGCTGATTGGAGGTGTGGCTTTCAGTTTTTTTTGACAACTCATCCCGTGAGAGTGAATGTCATTCCAGGTCATCCATTTTGTTATATTTCATCAAATCTGACTAACACAGTGAATTGCTTGCTATGAATTTGATCTGATGGTGTTTGCTTGTTTAGATAAAAAAATAATAATAATGTCTTGTTTGGAACACTGACAAGAGCACCTGTCCCTACACCGCTAAACCAAGGTGGTTGTAGTAGTTATTATTTTGAGAGTCAGATGCACAAATGGGACCCAGGAAACAGATTTGACAGGGGGGCCTGAGCTGTTGCCAGAGGAAGCACAGCTCGGTCTTTGAATAGCACGAAACACCTGCCATGTTGATCTTAAAGTAGTAACATGATGCAATGATTCAGCCCCTGAACAGTGAATAGGCCTGCTTCCAAGTCTTCCACTCAGTAAACAATTCCCTCCCTGAGAAAACTCACTGCAATAGAGAGGCAAGCTTCCAATAAACGTCTCACTCTGATTAGACTGGAAAAATCAGTTGTGGTAGGTTTATACAGGTAATGCCAACTAGGATTAGCAATTATGCTCTAGTGCACAAGCCAATTTGCAGCTGAATTAGCTGTGTTTTAACTTTTCAACTTAACCAATATTTTTTTTTTGTTGCTGTAGTGTACACAATACATAATCAAACAATTGATAAAAAAGGTTTTGGATAAATGCATATTTGGACTTGGGAAAGAAAGGGTAATTGGAACAGTGGTTGGAGGAATGCTCAAATCGATGGAGTCCTAGAAAAAAATTGTTCCAATGGCATCTCAGACGGTCGTGTGCGCTATTGGGAGTTCCCATGGCTTTTGAGTGAGGTATGAGGGAGGAATGGCGCTTACGCCAATTAGACTGTTTGCTTTGCCCTCTCCAATGCCCGCGGTCTTTCCACTGCTCAGAGACGCGAGTGTGCGTTTAAGTTGTGTTCGCCAACTCATTTCAGGCGGATGGGAACGCACGCCAAGCGAAGGTGTTCTTGCGTTCTTTAGTAGAATTTGTTAACATTTCCTCTACGTGTTTGCAGTATTTCGCATATGCTGGAGATCTACGGATGCTTTTATAATTTAATTCCGCTGGATTTAACATATGGCCAGTTGAAGGGAGACAATGACAAATTATATAAATAAAACACAGACAAATTGCATTACACACAGACATCTCTGTACTCTGGAGGGGCGTCAGAATAATTATATTTTAAAGCGGAGTAAAAAAAAAGGCTAAATTGGCTTCTTCGGGAAATCATAAAGTTGCTGTCTTGTGTCTTTATTGGAGAGGTATGCTCCTCGATTATTTTACTCATTTTCATGGCAAACCACTATCAATTGTTATTACATGCATGCGCTGCTCACCAGCTGTGGCATTCAGGTTTAAGAAATGACGCATCATCAGACCTGGGCTGCTTAGCCTTTCACCATGGAGCAATGGCTATTTACATTTAATAATCAGGCTTTTGATCTGTAGGATACCTAACACAATAGAAGCCACGGTGGCAACACGATCAGCTGTTTGGTATGATCATGATAGAAACATGGCCTTCATGAGTAAAACGCGTAAAAAGATACATGAACATTACTTACTGTTTTCTGGTGGTCCATTAATCATATTGAACTTGTAAATCTCTTTGGCGTAATATTCAGTCTCCGTGTTATCCTGTCCACAACTTTGCTGTCTGTCTCTCCCCAACTCCTCGATCAGCTCCTTCGTACTGTTATAGAGCGCCAGCACCTGAAACGGTACCTGATTCGGACCCACTGTTTGCGGCGGGCTGGTCATTCGAAGTTTACTAAGAATCTGTCCTCGGATTGCCTCTACTCTCTTCTTCTTTATGTGGTCTATGTCCACAGTGGTGCAAGTGGATAGTGACAAAGTCATTGTCACACAGTTCAACAGGAGGAAAAACAGAAGTGCTTTGCCCAAATGCATATTTCTATCTGCCCTTGCTTAGCTAATAATATGATGAAATATGTTTTTAAACGTATGGTAAAGTGGAAACAGAAAAATACACCAAATAATTTGGACTAAATTCCAGGAGAAATGTTACCCTCTATCTCTGCATTCAAGTGGTCAACGAGTTCTTCCCCCCGAGGAATCCCATCTTGTCAAGATAGGGCTAGTGTCATCTGGGTGCTAACCGGCTGTGCATTCCAAGAATAGTCCAGATCATTCTTGAAATTGTATCTTATCTGAGACCCCTTTTCATTCAACCTGTTGTCTTTCTGTTCTTCATATGTTCTGTCACAACCTTGACGTGTTTCGTTTTCTCTCTTCATTAGTTCATCATGACAAAATTCACTTTCCCCATTGCTTTTTATTTTTCATCAATTGTTGCTGGTGTTAAGTCAGTGCCGGTCTCCCTCGCGCTCCTGCCGGTTTTGCACAACCAGAGTCTCGTACTCAATGTGCGCGCAGTCCCTTCACTGATACTTTATAGTAAGCCGTAGTTATGACGTTTGGGAAGGAGGGACTGCAGATCATCATTGCAGAAGTACGCATTTCACACTATGATTATGTCTGTCTATCTGGAGGCCATGTGCTACGTTTTACAGATAAATAAACAACTTGTTTTGTTTGCGATTGAACTTTGTAGTATTTATCCAATTTATACAAATAATAGCCTACGCTGACACGTCAGGTCACAAAATAGTTTGGGTTCACACAAGAGCAGTGTACATTTTCAAGAAGTGAGAGTATGCCCCCTAGTGGATATGTGAAGCTAATGTGGAAAAGATTAGGGGAAAACCAAACCACTGCATATTACTTGATTTTCAGATAATTTAGTGATATAAAGGGCGTACTTCTGTCATACCTTTATAATAAACCTGTATTAGCCTATATGCTGACAGTATTTGTTTGTGATTGAAAATCGAATCATGTTTCTCTGTTGGCCTATATAATTTAAACTTTTTGTTATTTTTTATGTAATATCTGTTTGGGTTTGTTGTTTGTTATAACACAGGGCACGATTGAAAAAGATATCCTGGTCTCAAATGGGATTCTCTGTATACATAAAGACTAAATACAAGTTTGAGTTATTGGTTCTGAGACATAATATCCAACAAGTGCCTATGTCCTTCAACTTTGCTAAAGTTGTTTGTCGAATTATTAATACAATCCAATGTCAGCAATGTCGCTTTTGGTGTAAAACTATACCCAGCATGCTTCCCTTGGGACTGCATGATAGGATATTTTACATTGCAGAAATCTCTACCACTAAAATGTATTTTTTTAGGTCATGAATGACATGAACATATATAGTGGTATGAAGTCACTAGTGTGGTTGCAGGGAGAGATTCCATATCAGTATCTCTATATATGGAACTCCAAGGGGCTTAAATCAACATTCACTGGAAATAATCTAGTAAACAATACTGAACCTCCAATTGCTGGCATACACCCAACTATCCATTGACTAACAAAAATAAACTGCGGTTCAGATGCCATAAACTCATATGAGCTATACCAAAACTTTTAAAGCGATGCCAGACTGACTACAGGGCATATAAGGCTAAGAATAACAAAGTTAATACGGGCTCCTTTCCTGACTGATAATTGGCTCAAATTATGACGATTCTCACACGACAGCCAACGTAGCTAGCATTCGAGTCCAATGTTTAACGGCCGCATTGTTTACATCAAAGTTGGCTAGCAGCACTAATTACCCCGCTAGCTCTTCGTCTGCTTCCTCCAAAACGCAACTATATTTTACCCAGGTATATTGCCCACTTAGCCAGTTTAAATTAAGAAATATACTGTTGTTTTAATGAACCACTAGCTTGCATGTCTTATTGACCTCACGTTACGAGACCAAGCTAGCGGTTTGTAGTAAAACAAATGCTAGCGCTGACACCTTGTGGTGATAATGTTGAACTGTATATGAATTACACCAGGATGATACATTACAAACAAATATTGAAATTATGAAATTAAATGAACCCTAAAATATTCCTTTCTGCACACCCTCTTGATAGTGATATGTGCTGAGCATGTCATCCTAAGGATCTGCCCCATTTTTTTCAAATTTTTGACCTACCCAAATCTAACTGCCTGCAGCTCAGAACCTGAAGCAGATATGCAGATTATTATTATTATTTTATTTTTTTTATTTTTTTGAATTTTACCCCTTTTTCTCCCCAATTTCGTAGTATCCAATTGTTGTAGTAGCTACTATCTTGTCTCATCGCTACAACTCCCGTACGGGCTCGGGAGAGACGAAGGTTGAAAGTCATGCGTCCTCCGATACACAACCAACCAAGCCGCCGCTTCTTTAACACAGCGCACATCCAACCCGGAAGCCAGCTGCACCAATGCGCCGGAGGAAACACCGTGCACCTGGCCACCTTGGCTAGCGTACACTGCGCCCAGCCCGCCACAGGAGTCGCTGGTGCGCGATGAGACAAGGACACCCCTACCGACTAAGCCCTCCCTAACCCGGGCGTCGCCCCACGGACCTCCCGGTCGCGGCCGGTTACGACAGAGCCTGGGCGCGAACCCAGGACTCTGATGGCACAGCTGGCGCTGCAGTACAGCGCCCTTAACCACTGCGCCCGGGAGGCCAGGATATGCAGATTATTGATACCATTTGAAAGGAAACACTTTGAAGTTTGTGAAAATGTTACATTAATGTAGGAGAATATAACACATTAGATCTGGTAAAAGATAATACAAAGAAAAAAACATGTTTTTTTATTTTTTATTTCTTTGTATCATCATCTTTGAAATGAAGGAGAAAGGCCATAATGTAATATTCCAGCCCAGGCGCCATTTATATACACTGCTGCCACTAGATGGCAGCAGTGTATGTGCAAAGTTTTAGATTGATCCAATGAACCATTGCATTTCTGTTCAACATTTTGTATCAAGACTGCCCAAATGTGCCTAATTGGTTTATTACTAAATTTTCAAGTTCATAACTGTACACTCTCCTCAAACAATAGCATGGTATTCTTTCACTGTAATAGAGACTGTAAATTGGACAGCACAGTTAGATTAACAAGAATTTAAGATTTCTGCCAATGTCAGATATGTCTATGTCCTGGGAAATCTTCTTGTTACCTGCAACCTCATGCTAATCACATCAGCCTACGTTAGCTCAACCGTCCCGCGGGGGACCCACTGGTTTTAAGGTCTACCTTCATTACAAGGGTTGGGCTTGCACAAATACATTTTCTGACGGCATGTAAAGGGAAAGGGAAATGGTTAACCTAGTCCGTTGTCCAACTGAATGTATTCAACTGAAATGTGTCTTCCGCATTTAACCCAACCCCTCTGAATCAGAGAAGTGCACAGAAGCTATAGAAGTCAAATCTGGTATCCTTCAACATGGTTGGCCTTGTTAATTGTCCTTCAACATGGTTAGCCCTGTTAATTGTCTAAGAAAAAAAGAAAAACCCACACACTGATCTTGCCAGGATCAAACCAGACTTGTATTTTCTTTCAAGTTATTAGCAAATGATTAACACACACACGTTCTCAGATGTGTGAGTGCTTTTCCTATTTCTACAGTATAATTTTAAATGGAGAAAACATATCAGCAAAATGTAAACAATGTGTGAGGATTTGCAAATCCTGTTTCTGTACAGAAATGACAAGCCACGTGTACAAGTACATTGGACATGCCCACAAGGCCAATAATAATCCCATCATGTCTGCATTGTGCATGCATGCCATAAATAATCTCACATCCACTGTAACCAATAGTGGAGGCAAGAAAAAAAATCCCTGGAGAGTGACCACGATGAAGGTTAACTTTTACATGGGCTGCAAAGTAGCTATGTAATGTATGAATTCCATCCTTGTATGGCTGACTGGGCCAGAAATCCTAATCAGATACACTTGTAGCTAGCATACCAACCACTAGAGAAGGAGGACAATAAGTGTAGCAAAATGAAGCAAATCAGTGCAAAATTAGAGGACATCATCCAGCAGCCAAGATGCTTACAGCATTAAAATATAGATCGGTTCATGATAGACTGGAGGAGACACTACTTCAAGTCTCAGGGTGGATGACATTACATCACAGTGGCTACCAGAATTTATCTGCAGTTCACCTCTGCTACAGTCACACCCCTTTCACCTCCTCCTATGCCACCAACTCCGATCTGAGTCAATGTAGCAGAATTAAATTAGATTGACTCAGTTCACAAAGTCTGCTCTGCTGGCTGCTGAGATTGATGAGGAGAAGGAGGTCAGTAAGTGTAGCTGAAGGGTGAGTGTGTTGAGGTTGATGTGGAGAAGGAGGTCAGTGAGTGTAGCAGAGGGTGAGTGTGCCGAAGTTGATGAGGAGAAGGAGGTCAGTTAATGTAGCAGAGGGGTGAGTGTGTAGCACACGTGAACTAGTTGACAGGGGAGTGCTAGTCACTTTCTCAATTCATCCTTCCTCGATTCCTCTCCTCGTATCCTTCTAAAAACCCATTGGAGAAGAAGGTCAGAAGGGAGAGATCTTGTATTTTCTCCTCCAATACAATACAGGTGAGGAAATAATCAAGGAAAGACAAAG
Organism: Oncorhynchus clarkii lewisi; assembly: GCF_045791955.1. Taxonomy (NCBI): domain Eukaryota; kingdom Metazoa; phylum Chordata; class Actinopteri; order Salmoniformes; family Salmonidae; genus Oncorhynchus; species Oncorhynchus clarkii. Next base: position 19,746,186 of record NC_092171.1, on the reverse strand, counting down.
TGAGAATGCCCTAGTAGCCATCGTGTGGTGAGGTCACCCACCCTGAGACCTAAAGTACTGTTATCCTAGACCAACCAAGATCCTGGTTTTGGAATGATAAAGGGATGGTACTTTGTGGGTATGAAGTGCTGTTATGGACAGGGGTTGCATCCTAGGTCAGTCATACAGGGATTGTTACACCCGCACCAATGATCAAGGACATCAACTGCTGCTCAAATCTGTTCAGTTTCATCAGACAGAATGAAAGTGAGTAACAACCAAATAAAACAGACAAACAGGGAATGTTCAATGACCAAAAAATACACTTTACATAAAATAATCAAGACTTTATTTTATATCATACAAAGAATGCCTATGTAAATGGTTAGTGGGTTTAGACATTCATTTTCTCAAAAACGAGAGATAATTGAATAATTATGTGTAGTAGTGTTTAATACAAATAATAAGCAGAATGTTCAGAAGCAAGGTTCACCATGCACATATAACGCATGGCGATATACCCTTCAGTCTCTCCAGGACTTGATGCTTTCTTTGGGACCTTCATCCACACAAGGTTAAGCAATTTTCACAGGTCTCTGTATCTGAGATTAGAAGCATAGACATTAGACCAAGACTTGCTTCATTATTCTCAAGTATTATGACATTTGATATTTCGTTGTAATTGAGTTTTTGTATTGTCATAGTTCTCTCTTTGGGACTGGAAATCAGTTCATTAGCTACAGTTGAAGTCGGAAGTTTACATACACCTTAGCCAAATAAATTTAAACTCAATTTTTCACAATTACTGACATTTAATCCTAGTAAATATTCCCTGTCTTGGGACAGTTAGGATCACCACTTTATTTTAAGAATGTGAAATGTCAGAATTATAGTAGTGAGAAGGATTTATTTCAGCTTTTATTTATTTCATCACATTCCCAGTGGGTCAGAAGTTTACATGCACTCATTTAGTATTTGGTAGCATTGCCTTTAAATTGTTTAACTTGGGTCAAACGTTTCAGGTAGCCTTCCACAAGCTTCCCACAATAAGTTGGGTGAATTTTGGCCCATTCCTCTTGACAGAGCTTTTCAGTTCTGCCCACACATTTTCTATAGGATTGAGGTCAGGGTTTTGTACCTTGACTTTGTTGTCCTTAAGCCATTTTGTCACAACTTTGGAAGTATGCTTGGGGTCCATTGTCCATTTGGAAGACCCATTTGCAACCAAGCTTTAACTTCCTGACTGAGGTCTTGAAATGTTGCTTCAATATATCCACATAATTTTCCTACCTCATGATGCCATCTATTTTGTGAAGTGCACCAGTCCCTCCTGCAGCAAAGCACCCCCACAACATGATGCTGCCACCCCCATGCTTCACGGTTGGGATGGTCTTCTTCGGCTTGCAAGCCTCCCCGTTTTTCCTCCAAACATAACGATGGTCATTATGGACAAACAGTTCTATTTTTGTTTCATCAGACCAGAGGATATTTCTCCAAAAAGTATGATCTTTGTCATCATGTGAAGTTGCAAACCGTAGTCTGGCTTTGGTTTTGGAGCAGTGGCTTCTTCCTTGCTGAGCAGCCATTCAGGTTATGTCGATATAGGACTCGTTTTACTGTGGATATAGATACTTTTGTACCTGTTTCCTCCAGCATCTTCACAAGGTCCCTTGCTGTTGTTCTGGGATTGATTTGCACTTTTCACACCAAAGTACGTTCATCTCTAAGAGACAGAATCCGTCTCCTTCCTGATTGGTATGACAGCTGCCTGGTTCCATGGTGTTTATACTTGCGTACTATTGTTTGTACAGATGAACGTGGTACCTTCAGGCATTTGGAAATTGCTCCCAAGGATGAACTAGAATTGTGGAGGTCTACAATTTCTTTCTGAGGTCTTGGCTGATTTCTTTTGATTTTCTCATGATGTCAAGCAAAGAGACACAGAGTTTGAGGGTCGGCCTTGAAATACATCCACAGGTACACCTCCATTGACTCAAATAATGTCAATTAGCCTATCAGAAGCTTCTAAAGCCATGACATAATTTTCTAGAATTTTCCAAGCTGTTTAAAGGCACAGTCAACTTAGTGTATTTAAACTTCTGACCCACTGGAATTGTGATACAGTGAATTATAAGTGAAATAATCTGTCTGTAAACAATTGTTGAAAAAATTACTTGTGTCATGCACAAAGTAGATGTCCTAATCGACTTGCCAAAACTATAGTTTGTTAACAATACATTTGTGGAGTGGTTGAAAAACGAGTTTTAATGACTCCAACCTAAGTGTATGTAAACTTCTGACTTCAACTGTATTTTAATTTAATTACTCATCCATTTATTTGTGTATCATATAGTGAATATGACTTATTGTTGGAAAAGAAGACCGTATTTCCAATGATGATCTTGAACTGGGTCTTGGGAGAGGGATGTTTTTCAGGAAGTTGCCTCAGACCCCAGCTAGAACTAAAGATGTTGTAGATTCACAACATTTTTGCTCTACTCAGGCGGCTAACAACACACCTTCAGCTCCTGTAATTATGCCTAGTGACACCCCCTTAGATAGTTCAGAGGTGGCCAATCCTGACTTGGGAAATCTTATCACACAACTCGCTCATCAGATAGGACAGTCTATATCAGCTCAAATTAGGAAGGAAGATGAGGGGAAGGAGGACAGAGGAGCACATGCTCAGAGCTCCAGTGCAGGTTAGACATTGACTGACACACCTTCCCTTAATTTATCTGGTGTGAAGTTGGTCATGCAGTCTGACATGAGAGAACCTCCATGTTTCAGAGGGGAGGGGTCTGACAAGTACTCAGTACATTAATGGGGGGAGCTCATCGAAGCTTACCTGAGGAAAATGGGCGTGCCGGTCATAGAACAGTCACAGGAGGTCATGTCCACGCTTATGGGAAGAGCTAGAGACGTCGTAAAGATAACACTCCGCAGCAAAACATCTCTGAAACCTCACGAGAACTCTAAAGTGATAATAGATATAATGAGACAGCATTTCAGTGAGGGAACATATTCATCTATGCCTCTTCATGATTTTTATAACACTTTGCCCATACTAGGAGAAAATGCCATGGAGTACTGGATCCTTCTGAGCAAGGCAGTAGATGTGGCTGATGAGTGTTTGAGGAGACAGGGTCGGAACATTGAGGACTCCAGCCAAGAGGTAACGATGATGTTTGTGAAATACTGCCCAGATCCTTCTCTTTCTGAGGTTTTAAACGTTCAAAACAGCTGATAGGTGGACGGCAGCTGAGATACAAGAACGTCTAGAGGAGTATCAGTCTGAAATGAAAGCCTGAATGTTGACCAGGTCAAAGCGCCAGGCTGCTGTGAGACACATATCCAGATGGCTGTACTTGAAGATGAAGTGACAACTTCATTATTTTTTTAATTATTTTGCCACTATGGCCTATTTATTGCCTTACCTCCATTATCCTACCTAATTTGCACACACTGTTTAATATATACTTTTTCTATTGAATTATTGACTGTATGTTTGTTTGTTTGCTCTGTGTTATTGTTTGTGTCGCACTGCTTTGATTTATCTTGGCCAGGTCGCAGTTGTAAATGAGAACTTGTTCTCAACTAGCCTACCTGGATAAATAAAAGTGAAATAAATAAATAAAAACTTGTCACACCCGCTAATCAAACTGAGGGAAAGTGCATGCAAATCTTGATAAGCCTACTTGATCGTGTGCTAACGCAGAACACTCAGACAACAGTAAGACCGCAGCACCCACCTAACCAAGGTTACTCTTACAGGAAATACTGCAGGTGTGTTACGGTACAAACCACTCTACGCTTGCACACTGTAGAAGGGAGGGTCTGTGTTTGTCATGCAGTAAATACAATGTTTTATTGTATTTATTTTCTAAATTGTGTAAATGCTGTGATGTCATCAACGGGATTTTTGCTCAGAGCATGATGAGGAGAGGCAAATATACTTGTGTATGGGAGTCCAGAAGGCAGTATTAGCCTTTACCTTGTATTTGTATCCATTTCATGCAGTCATTAAAAGAGAGACAACTGGCAGAATTGTGTCCAGAGCCTTGTCTTCTACCTACACCTCACCAGAACACAACGCAGAAAGGTACCGGTACAGTACCGGTTACATTAGCATAGATAGGTAGCTGTTGACAGCCGCAACGTAATGGCTCGTTTTCAAACGCACCAGTGTTCACTTCCGCTCCTCCAAAAGGAGCTAGCATCCCTCATGTTGCAGTGATGGCTTTCAGGGCAGGCAGATTTTTATTTAGGCGCCCAGCCATGTAGCTACATGTAGCTGTGCTGAGTCTAGCTACTGCACACAGCTTTAACTATCTATCATTGTCGTAACCGGCCGCGACCGGGAGGTCCGTGGGGTGACGCACAATTGGCCTAGCGTCGTCCGGGTTAGGGAGGGATTGGTCGGTAGGGATCTCTTTGTCTCATCGCGCACCAGCGACTCCTGTGGCGTGCCGGGCGCAGTGCGCGCTAGCCAAGGTTGCCAGGTGCACGGTGTAGCCTCCGATACATTGGTGCGGCTGACTTCCGGGTTGGATGCGCGCTGTGTTAAGAAGCAGTACGGCTGGTTGGGTTGTGTATCGGAGGATGCATGACATTCAGCCTTCGTCTCTCCCGAGCCCGTACGGGAGTTGTAGCAATGAGACAAGATAGTAGCTACTACAACAATTGGATACCACGAAATTGGGGAGAAAAAGGGGTAAAATAAAATAAAAAACTACTATCATTTTGCATTTGCATTTAAAATGTATACTGAACAAAAATATAAATGCAACATGAAACAATTTCAAAGATTGTAACTCAGTACAGTTTATATAAGGAAATCAGTCAATTGAAATAAATTCATTAGGCTCTAATCTATGAATTTCACATGACTTGTGTTACGAACCAGCTCATATCGCGTAACAAAGAGGGAGACAACGCAGAGATAAAGAAATGACAAACATATGTATTAAATAAAGTCAACTATATCCAAGTAACAATGGTGTGTGAAGTCAGTGGCTCCCAGACACACCCGCTGGGAGGCCAGGCCCAGCCAATCACCACCACATGGTCTGCTATTGTGAGGCCGTTTGGACCTATTGACAAATTCTCTAAAACAATATTGTAGGCGGTTTATGGTAGAGAAAGAACATTCAATTCTCTGGCAACAGCACTGGTGGACATTCCTGCCATCTGCATGACAATTGCACGCTCCCTCAAAACTTGAGACATCTGTGGCATTGTGTTGTGTAACAAAGTTTCAAATATTTAAGTGTCAAAGGGTCTGAATACTTCCCGAAGGCACTGTAAATCAATACAGTAAGTATTGTGAAAAAGACCTCTCAGTACATAGTATAACTTAACTTGCTAGGAAATAAATAGAGACCAGGGTTCTTACCTACAGATATATTTGTATAGAAATAATTAATGATGAATGATACACTTGCAAACAATCTCCAATACACACGATACAATTTTAAGATAGAACCCGGGTTTAGATTTAGGCTAAACTGAACATGTTAATTGGCGTCGTTGGAGCTCAAAAAAACATTATGCTAACATGCGCGCACGTTAATTCTGTCCACCCACACCAAACATGATCAGAACACGCATGTATATACAGTGCCTTGCGAAAGTATTCGGCCCCCTTGAACTTTGCGACCTTTTGCCACATTTCAGGCTTCAAACATAAAGATATAAAACTGTATTTTTTTGTGAAGAATCAACAACAAGTGGGACACAATCATGAAGTGGAACGACATTTATTGGATATTTCAAACTTTTTTAACATATCAAAACCTGAAAAATTGGGCGTGCAAAATTATTCAGCCCCTTTACTTTCAGTGCAGCAAACTCTCTCCAGAAGTTCAGTGAGGATCTTTATGTTTGAAGCCTGAAATGTGGCAAAAGGTTGCAAAGTTCAAGGGGGCCGAATACTTTCGCAAGGCACTGTACTATATTAATTTGGGGACAGATCTAAAAGCATTAAACATTTATGGCAATTCAGCTACAATTTAGTTAGCCAGAAAATCACATTGTAGGGTATATAACAAAGTATTGAGATAAACTTTTGTTATTGACCAAATACTTATTTTCCACCATACATTTGCAAATAAATTCATAAAAAATCCTACAATGTGATTTTCTGGATTTTTTTTCTCATTTTGTCTGTCATAGCTGAAGTGTACCTATGATGAATATTACAGGCCTCTCTCATATTTTTAAGTGGGAGAACTTGCACAATTTGGTGGCCGACTAAATACTTTATTTTTATTTTTTATACAATGGTGTAGATGTGGATCATGGAAAACTATGGTTTTAACCTGTATTATACATTCTACCATAGTAATGCACAATTATGATAAATTGTACAACAAATTATCATATGGTATCATCGTTATTAAGTGTGCTTTACCATAGTACAATTGCAGTATAATGCATTAAGTAAATCAACCCCCCAAGGTCAAGAGGTTGGTTGGTATTATATTGATTCATTTACGTATTTGTCTGTGTGCACGCCAGTAGCTTCACGTTTCGTTTGTGCTTGTTTGTTTTGTTTGGTGAGTTTCTATTAATTAAAATATGTGGAACTCTACGCACGCTGCGCCTTGGTTCAATCATTATGACGATCGTGACAATGGTATAAATGATACCATACCATGGTAATATTTAGGTACAATGGCAGAACCATGGTAGTACCATCATAGTTCAAGGCTAAAACCATGGTACACTTCCATGATTCAGACTATGCCAGGTATAAGTGAAAGTACCATAGTAGTACCATGCTATGAATGAAAATACCATAGTAGTACCATGGTACATTTTTCGAAGGGTGTAAAGTTGGCTAACTACAGTAGCAAACATTATGTTGGCAGCTCATTCGAGTTAGCCTGCACAGTGCACACTAAGTTTCTGTAGCAAGGTAGCTAATAATACAAAATAAATACAAATATTTACTTACTTGAATAGGTTCTCCCACTGCCTCTGTTTTCTTGGTCCCGAAGTTTCCAGTGGTAGCAGAAAGCAGCCAGCAATGTGGACGATTGGAGGCATACTACCTACTGACTCTGGTCTTCCAATATGGGGCCTAGCAGTGGGGCCTAGAAGTGTGGGGCCTAGCAGTGTACAAAGTACTTAAGTAATAATACTTTAAAGTACTACTTAAGTCATTTTTGGGGGGTATCTGTACCTAAGTATTTATATTTTTGACAACTTTTACTTCACCACATTCCTAAAGAAAATAATGTACTTTTTACTCCATACATTTTCCCTGACACCCAAAAGTACTAGTTACATTTTGAATGGCTAGCAGGACAGGAAAATGGTTCAATACGCAGGGAGTCAGGAAGCAGGTGCAGAAGGTGAGTTTAATAATAAAAAACATGAAGAATATCATAAGCAATACTGCCTGAAGGCTACTGAGGCCTAAATAAAGGGAGAGAAATCAGGATGATGTGAGGTGAGGTGTGCGTAACAATGGGGAGCAGGTGTGCGTAATGTGGGTTGCCTTACCGGTGGTTAGTAGACTGGCAACGTCGAGTGTTGGAGCGGGAAAGCAGGAGTAGGTGTGACAGTATCCCCCGCCTGACGCACGGTTCTAGCCGAAGGACGACACTGGCCAAGGGGACGGCCACGAGGGTGATGAGTGGGCCGGTCCGGACGGAGGAGGTGGAAATCCAGGACGATGTTGGGATCAACTCTCCTCTGGACCATACCCCTCCCAGTCCACCAGGTTCTGGAGCCAACCCTCACAATGTTGGGAGTCCAGGAGTGACCTGACGACATAGACAGGGCTCCCATTGATATCCAGGGGAGGTGGAGGGGTGTCGCAGGGGACGGCACCAGCCAGGGGACCGGAAGGCCATAGTGCCGGAAGACCTGCTGGAACAGTGCCTCAGCGACCTGGAGAGCGGTAGGGAGACCAGAGAAAGGGATAAAACATCAGGATTTAGAGAATCTGTCCACAACAACCATGATAGTAGTGAAACCATCAGAAGAGGGTAGATCAGTGACGAGATCAATGGACAGATGAGACCCAAGCCGCTGAGGCACAGGAAGGGGAAGGAGTTTCCCTGCTGGAGCGTGCCGGGAAGATTTAGTTTGGCCATATACGGAGCAGGTGTTGACATATCGAGCGATGTGCGGGTGATACCTGGGTGTCCAGCGACGAGAGATGTTTGCGCCCAGGTCAACAGCCCATTCCTTATCCTCATTGCCTAGTGAAAGTCCACATCTATGTCCCAAAGCATGGGGGCAACCACTCGGGAGGGCGGTATAATTGGTGCACTCAGGACAGGAACTTCTCCCAAATTGTAGAGACTGGACAGGGCATCAGCTTTGATGTTCCTTGAACCTGGGCGATATGACAAGGTGAAGTCGAATCTAGTGAAGAAATGGGCTCACCTTTCTTGGCGCGGGTTCAGCCGCCTCGCTGTCCGTATGTACTCCAGGTTCCGATGGTCGTGAGGATGAGAAATGGGTCCTTGGTGCCTTCCAGCCAGTGTCTCCACCCCTCTAATGCAAACTTCACCACCAAGAGCTCCCAATCGCTGACATCATAGTTCCTCTCTGCAGGATACCATTTTTTTTAGTAGTATGCACATGGATACAATTTCTGTGGGTTACCCTGACATAGGGACATGACGGCCCCTATGCCCAATTCTGAAGTGGCCACCTCCACCACAAAGGGCAGTGTAGGATCTGGGTGTTTCAGTAACCTTCACTTTCACTGTTACTTGAGTAATTTTCTATTAATTGAGTAATTTTCTATTAAGGTGTCTTTACTTTACTCATGTATGACAATTATGTACTTTTTTCCACCACTGGCGTCTAGTGCAATTGCTAGGGGGAAAAGGTGTGAAAAAGCCCCTAAAAAACTTTGGCAAGTAGCAGGGAGATAAGGTAATATTATGAAACTGGGCTCCATTTCAGAGGCAATTAACTAGTTTTATATATATTAAAAGATATGTTTCCAGCCTAGATGTAGGCTACAGAAAATGTCCTCAAAAGTAAAATAAAAGTTATACTATAGGTAATCTGAAGTTACACAGGAGTAGAAATACCCCCTATCACTGTTATGCTAATGAGGCGTCTGTAGGTAGGGTTATAATGACATTTTGTCTGATGTGTCTCTGTCTATTGGCCACTTCTACCCAATGATGGGTAGCCTCAGCATCTACCAGACCAGAGTTTTTGAAAGTTTTGGATGTAGCTCCATCATGTAATTTTGGCTTGCCTCCAACGTCACGATCCCTGCCACTCGAGCATGGACCACTTACGCCACTCCCCCTTATTGGTGTCACCATGGAGATGGTTGCAGTGTGACGCTCCTGGTCCCCAGGAAGTAGCTCCATCTGTAAACGCACGGGGAAATGGACGATAATCTTCAACTCGGAGACAGTGGAGTTGTAAAGAATGTAAGTGATTTACGATTTCAACTTGTACACAGAGTCTTTACATAATAAGTAACGTTAGTAATGTTTAGCATGTCATTGCAAACCTTGAACTTGAATTATGGTTTCTCTCTTGTCGAGGCAGCCTTTTCCAGGCAGCTACTTAGCTAGCTAACGCGTTAGCATTGCCATCCAGCTTACTAAACACCGCTTTACAGCAATTGTGTGATAAAGTTCATATTCAACTAATGCTTCAGAGTTACGACCGTGTTCATGTCATTTTATGATAACTTTTAGTGACTCGAATTATGATATTCACTCAGGTTGTAAAGTTAGGTCGACGGGCTCGCCAGGCTGCAGAGCAAACATCTTCAATGGAGGAGTCTCGACACGTCAGAAAATCCTCTTCTTCTACGTCGATGGGAGAGGTAGCTATGATTTATGATTGACTATCAGTGTTGCTTGTAATGTTTTATTTACCTAAAACCAAATATCATATATTACTTGCCATTAACGTCACTGCATACACTCCACCTAAATACATCAATCATTTCTTATCATTTCTTATGCATGAACCAAGGAAGAGGAAGAGGTATTGTATGAGGGCACTTAAGTAATGATATGGCTTGGTAGTATTCATTTTATAATCCTACAGAGTAACTTTATACCACAAGAACATATACTGTACCCTCATAGATTGAATCCATACACATTACATATGATTTGAATGTAGGCATTCTACATACTAACTCAGCTGTCACTGGGTACCTCACACTGTGGTATTAAGTTACTTCATGTTGTGTTCAAGGGATGTACTGCTCTATTCTGCTTTATAGATGTAGGCATATTAGAGTACAGTTGTTCCTTTGGATACTGCTACTTTTATGTAAAATTAGTTTGAAGTGGATCCTGCACAGTGGTATAGTGCTATTATTATTTTTTGACGAGGGAGCGCAAAAAAAAGTAAGTGATGTCATCATTTCCTCAGTTTGTACCGAGAGATGTAGCCAATTGAATAACCTATCATTATAGAATATCTATAAAATGGATCCTCCAATTGCAACATCTGCATATGTTCACAGATACAGTATTGTCAACAAAAAAAAAGTTAATACTCTCAAACACCAAATTAGGCATATGCTACCTCGTTTCAAAATAGGCCATCATCACTGTCAATCATGAATGATAATTCTTCATTCTTCGTATTCCCAGTTTCATGGGAATGTGCATTTAGGTCTTCTTGAATTATGGTTTCGTGAGCAAATTAGAGCACATTGTGTTAACAAGCTATTAGCCTTTCTTGTATTTCGTTTCAATCAAAGCATATATCCTGCTGAGTGGCACGCTCTGTTGAGTTTTGGCGCATTATCTTTTTTTGGGACCATTCATCTTCAGCTAACAATGTTTTTAGTGTAACAGTAACGTTGTAGGCCTACTATGCTATAGTATTATATTCGGTTCTGTAATGTAAAATGCTAATGAATCATTATGTAATCTTACAAAACATTGAATCAGCTTTGATCTACTAAACAAGCACCATTGTGAGAAGTGATCATTAAGCAATAAGGCCTGAGGAGGTGTGGTATATGTTCAATATACCACGGCTAAGGGTCGTTCTTAGTCACGGTGCAACGTGGAGACACAGCCCTTAGCCGTGGTATATTGGCCATATACCACAAACCCAAGAGGTGCCTTATTGCTATTATAAACTGGTTATCAACATAATTAGAGCAGTAAAAATAAATGTTTTGTCATACCCGTAGTATATGGTCTGATACAGTGGCTTGTGAAAGTATTCACCCCCCTTGGGATTTTTCCTATTTTGTTGCCTTACAACCTGGAATTAAAATGAAATTTTGGGGTGTTTGTATCTTTTGATTTACACAACCTGACTACCACTTTGAAGGGGCAAAATATTTTTTATGGTGAAACAAACAAGAAATTGAGTGTGCATAACTATTCACCCCCCAAAGTCAATACTTTGTAGAGCCACCTTTTGCAGCAATTACAGCTGAAAGTCTCTTGGGGGTATGTCTTTATAAGCTTGGCACATCTAGCCACTGGGATTTTTGCCCATTCTTCAAGGAAAAACTGCTCCAGCTACTTCAAGTTGGAATGGTTCTGCTGGTGTACAGCAATCTTTAAGTCATACCACAGATTCTCAATTAGATTGAGATCTGGGCTTTGACTAGGCCATTCCAAGCCATTTAAATGTTCCCCTTAAACCACTTGAGTGTTGCTTTAGCAGTATTCTTAGGATCATTGTCCTGCTGGAAGGTGAACCTCCGTCCAAGTCTCAAATCTCTGGAAGACTGAAACAGGTTTCCCTCAAGAATTTCGCTGTATTTAACGCCATCCATCATTCCTTCAATTATGACCAGTTTCCCAGTTCCTGCCGATGAAAAACATGTTTTTATTATTATTTTTATTTCTCCTTTATTTTACCAGGTAGGCTAGTTGAGAACAAGTTCTCATTTACAACTGCGACCTGGCCAAGATAAAGCAAAGCAGTTCGACACATACAACAACACAGAGTTACACATAGAATAAACAACAGAGTCAATAATACAGTAGGAAAAATCTATATACAGTGTGTGCAAATTAGGTAGGATAAGGGAGGTAAGGCAATAAATAGGCCATGGTGGTGAAGTTATTACAATATAACAATTAAACACTGGAATGGTAGATGTGCAAAATATGAATGTGCAAGTAGAGATACTGTGGGTGCAAAAGAGCAAGATAAATAAATAAATAAATACAGTATGGGGATGAGGTAGTTGGATGGGCTATTTACAGATGAGCTATGTACAGGTGCAGTGATCTGTGAGCTGCTCTGACAGCTGGTGCTTAAATCTAGTGAGGGAAATATGAGTCTCCAGCTTCAGTGACTTTTGCAGCACGTTCCAGTCGTTGGCAGCAGAGAACTTGAAAGAAAGGCGGCCAAAGGAGGAATTGGCTTTGGGGGTGACCAGTGAGCTATACCTGCTGGAGCGCGTGCTGCTATGGTGACCAGTGAGCTGAGTTACGGCTGGGCTTTACCTAGCAGAGACTTGTAGATGACCTGGAGCCAGTGGGTTTGGCGACGAGTATGAAGTGAGGGCCAGCCAACGAGAGTGCACAGCTCGCAGTGGTGGGTAGTATATGGGGCTTTGGGGACAAAACGGATGGCACTGTGGTAGACTGCATCCAATTTGTAGAGTAAAGTGTTGGAGGCTATTTTGTAAATGACATTGCCGAAGTTGAGGATCGGTAGGATAGTCAGTTTTACGAGGGTGTGTTTGGCAGCATGAGTGAAGGATGAAGCTCGTCTGGAGGTTAGTTAACTTCTTAAGGTATAGGGGGCAGCATTTTCACTTTTGGATAAATAGCGTGCCCAATTTCAACTTCCTGCTACTCATGCCAGGAATATAAGATATGCATATTATTAGTAGATTTGGATAGAAAACACTCTGAAGTTTCTAAAACTGTTTGAATCATGTCTGAGTATAACAGAACTTATGTAGCAGGCAAAACCCTGAGGACTAACCGTTCAGAATTTCTTTTTTTGGTCTCTGTCTGTTCACTGAATTCTCATTGGCAAATTATATTTCTTAGGAACCTGTTTTCTGTTCCTACCGCTTCCACTGGATGTCACCAGTCTTTGGAATTTGGTTGAGGTTATTCATTTGTGCAATGAAGAAGTAGGCCATCTAGGAACTGGGTAACACTGTTGACAGTGCGCAAGATGTGAAAAGTAGCGTTGATTTGTTGTCTTCCTGTATTGAACACAGATAGACCTGTCTACAATTTGTTCGATTATTAACGATTAAAAATACCTAAAGTTGACAGAGTAGAAAGCCTTGGCCAGGTCGATGAATACGGCTGCACAGTAATGTCTCTTATCGATGGTGGTTATGATATCGTTTAGGACCTTGAGTGTGGCTGAGGTGCACCCGTGACCAGCTCTGACACCAGATTGCATAGCGGGGAAGGTACGGTGGGATTCGAAATGGTTGGTAATCTGTTTGTTAACTTGGCTTTCGAAGACCTTGAAAAGGCAGGGTAGGATGGATATAGGTCTGTAGCAATTTGGGTCTAGAGTGTCTGCACCTTTTGAAGAGGGGGATGACTGCGGCAGCTTTCCAATCTTTGGTTATCTCAGACGATACGAAAAAGAGGTTGAACAGGCTAGTAATAGGGGTTGCAACATTTTCGGCAGATAATTTTAGAAAAAGAGAGTCCAGATTGTCTAGCCCGGCTGATTTGTAGGGGTCAAGATTTTGCAGCTCTTTCAGAACACCAGCTATCTAGATTTGGGTGAAGGAGAAATGGGGGAGTCTTGGGTGAGTTGCTGTGGGGGGTGCAGGGCTGTTGACTGGGGTAGGGGTAGCCAGGTGGAAAGCATGGCCAGCCGTAGAAAAATGCTTCTTGGAATTCTCAATTATAGTGGATTTATCGGTGGTGACAGTGTTTCCTTGCCTCAGTTGAGTTTGTGCTACAGGATGTACATTTCTGCTTGAAAAAGCTAGCCTTAGCATTCCCAACTGCCTGTGTATATTGGTTCCTAACTCCCCTGAAAAGTTGCATATCACAGGGGCTATTTGATGCTAATGCATATACGCCACAGGATGTTTTTGTGCTGGTCAAGGGCAGTCAGGTCTGGAGAGAACCAATATCTGTTCCTGGTTCTACATTTTTTTGAATGGGGCATGCTTATTGAAGATGGTGAGGAAGGCACTTTTAAAGAATAACTAGGCATCCTCTACAGACGGGATGAGGTAAATATCCTTCCAGGATACCTGGGCCAGGTCGATTAGAAAGGCCTGCTCGCTGAAGTGTTTTAGGGAGCATTTGACAGTGATGAGGGGTGGTCGTTTGACCGCAGAACCGTTACGGATGCAGGCAATGAGGCAGTGATCGCTGAGATCTTGGTTGAAAATAGCTGAGGTGTATTTGGAGGGCAAGTTGGTTAGGATGATATCTATAAGGGGGCCCGTGTTTACGGATTTGGGGTTGTACCTGGTGGGTTCATTGATAATTTGTGTGAGATTAAGGGCATCAAGCTTAGATTGTAGGATGGCCGGGATGTTAAGCATGTCCCAGTTTAGGTCACCTTGCAGCACGAGCTCTGAAGATAGATGGGGGGCAATCAATTCATATATAGTGTCCAGGGCACAGCTGGGGGCAGAGGGTGGTCTGTAGCAAGCGGAAACGGTGAGAGACTTGTTTCTGGAAAGGTGGATTTTTAAAAGTAGAAGCTCAAATTGTTTGTGTACAGACCTGGATAGTAAGACATAACTCTGTAGGCTATCTCTGCAGTAGATTGCAACACCGCCCCCTTTGGCAGTTCTATCTTGTCGGAAAATGTTATAGTTAAGGATGGAAATTTCAGGGTTTTTGGTGGTCTTCCTAAACCAGAATACAGACACGGCCAGGACATCCGGGTTGGCAGAGTGTGCTAAAGCAGTGACTAAAACAAACTTAGCGAGGAGGCTTCTAATGTTAACATGCATGAAACCAAGGCTTTTACGGTTACAGAAGTCAACAAATGAGAGCTAGGCACTGTAGGAGTGGAGCTAGGCACTGCAGGGCCTGGATTATATGGGGCGGCAGGGTAGCCTAGTGGTTAGAGCGTTGGACTAGTAACCGGAAGGTTGCAAGTTAAAACCCCCGATTTGACAAGGTACAAATCTGTCGTTCTGCCCCTGAACAGGCAGTTAACCCACTGTTCCTAGGCCGTCATTGAAAATAAGAATAAGAATTGTTCTTAACTGACTTGCCTAGTTAAATAAAGGTAAAATAAAAAACCTCTACATCACCAGAGGAACAGAGGAGGAGTAGGATAAGGGTACAGCTAAAGGCTATCAGAACTGGTCGTCTATTACGTTTGGAACAGAGAGCAAAGGGAGCAGGTTTCTGGCCGCGATAACTTGATGCTGCCACCACCATGCTTCACTGTGGGGATGGTGTTCTCGTGGTGATGAGAGGTGTTGGGTTTGCGCCAGACATAGCATTTTCCTTGATGGCCAAAAAGCTCAATTTTAGTCTCATCTGACCAGAGTACCTTCTTCCATATTTTTGGGGAGTTTCCCACATGCCTTGTGGCGAACACCAAACGTGTTTGCTTATTTCTTTCTTTAAGCAATGGCTTTTTTTCTGATCACTTTTCCCTAAAACCCAGCTCTGTGGAGTGTACGGCTTAAAGTGGTCCTATGGACAGATTCTCCAATCTCCGCTGTGGAGCTTTGCAGCTCCTTCAGGGTTATCTTTGGTCTCTTTGTTGCCTCTCTGATTAATGCTGTCCTTGCATGGTCCTCTCCACAACTTTGTCCCTGACCTGTTTGGAGAGCTCCTTGGTCTTCATGACTTGCTTGGTGGTGCCCCTTGCTTAGTGGTGTTCCTGATCGTGCAGTTTCTTTGACTTAAAAGTTGTCCTACGTATCTGGTGGTCTTGAGTTGCTTGTTTTTTTATGCAAAGCCCAGCTACCCAGTTCCATCACACATGAAATTGTAGGAATAGGGACTAGTGGTACTTTTCAATTGAGTCTTACCCCCACACCAGGGGATCATCAAGTAGATTCAGCCAAAACATAATTACAAATTATTTGTAGATTGAAAGACGGATATCATAATTATTTGACTAAGACATAACCATTTCAAACTTTGCTTACATTTGTATACGATCACATATATCTCTATTATGTGTGATCTGTTGGAATACTTTGGAACAGATTTCCAAAATTAAAATCACTAAGAGCGGATTTGCTTTTGTTTTTTTCAACAGAAAATGTTTTGCTCAGAACTTGGGTGGCCAAATAAAATCACCCGAGGTCTGCCAGTTGGGGAACCCTGCTCTAGTGTAATTGTGTTTCCATCAGGAGTGTGACAGTAAAGACTTGGAGCGTACTGAATCAACAACGTCTGCATCATTCAACAGTTGCTTTGTGAGAAGGTGTTAAAGTTCACAGTTAGCTTTTGTTATGTTAACACTAGCTGAAAAGTACCCAGATGCCTAGGTTTGGCCTCAAGTCAGGGAAGGTCCGCTGAAGCCATGGCCCAATGAGACACGGAGGCCGGTCCGCATAGATGCAAACAGAGTATTTTTGGTAAAACACCAGGGTAAATCCTCAGTGGAAACTCACCATATATGTTATTTTTGAATTGGCCTAGGCTATTTGCTTTGGTACATCGTTGTCCGTTTTATGTCTTCGGCTGTTATGAAGAGAGAGGATAGATTTGAGTTAGTCTGAAGTTTGTTCAGCGCCGTGTACTAATCTGCACTTGCTCCTGGACCCTCATCTTGCACATAGAAAATTATTACAGGCATAAGTGCTTTCAAAATTATATATATTTTTTGCTGAGTTTAGTTATTTTTCATGGTCAAATAACTCATCATAAGCTAAAGATAGGTCTTCATCTTCAAAGATCAACTGCTTTTGTATCGTCTTTGTCATCAGTATTTATCCTCATTAATTCCTAATTACATAGAGCGCTCTGAGTGTTCTTTTTGGTAGCAGACTGTAAAAGCAGGATTTACCCAGAGTAATTTAATACTGTTAATAAGTTGCCACATTTGTCATTCATTTATCCTCCCTTGTTCTTGTTGAAATATTTTTCTTTACTTTTTGCATGAAATAACTTGTTCAGCCTCAACCTCCCAGCTTAATACCATCAGCCAGCCTCCCCTTCCTCTGTAGACGCTGACATTCACATTTATAAATGGGTTTGCTGAAGGAACCAGCCATGAAAGATGTTTTCCTCTTTCATGTCGAAAGTAAGAAATTCCTCCTGACCAATATGTCCTTTGCAGACCCAATTTGGTAATGAGAATGTTGTCCTTTTTTTCCAAATTCATTTGTCTGCTGCCTACCCTTGTGTGCTCTGAGGAATTCATTCATTCAAGTGCTGGTCCCCAGCTCCCCGGGCCCCGGTCTCAGGACCACAATCCAAATTCAATTCACTATTTTCAGTACTATTTTCAGAATCAAAGAATGAGAGGGAGAGGGTCATTTTTTTCATGTGAAGCTATTTTAGGTCAGACTCGCAGTCCACCCGGGCTGTCCTCTGTGTGGCAGTTCCCACACTCTGCTCCATATGTTCAGGCTCTATTATTGGACAGGAGTTAAAACCATAATAAGCATCACAATGGTTTGCATATAGACGGCAAGATGTTGTGCATGCCATTCCTAAGTATTTTGTATGTGGGCTTAGTGAGAAGGCATGTGATCTTTGCCAGAAACATGCATCTGTAGCATGGTATAGTGCATAAAACAAATGACAGAACACTGATCAAATATAGAATTAGAATACTAGAATGGCAATGAACCTTCTTATGATGGTATAAAGGTCAGCCATTTTGGTCAGGGAGTTGGTAAACCATGGTTTGCCAGTGCTGTGATAAGATATTGTGTAAAATAATGACATTGAAGAATGTTTTTTAGCTACCTAGCCAGTCAGTTTTAGAGGAATGGTTCCATTAAGTTTTAAAATGTACTGCCTATATGCCAACATTCCATTAAAACAATGCAGTCAATCACTGGCTGAAATCAGTTGATGATGCAACAAGTACTGATATTGTATCATATAATAGCACTCACAGCTTTCCAAGAAAACAAAAATTTAGACATTTATGGCCTGTTCACATATATTTTAGATGCTATTTATACAGAACATGTATAAAACCTGTATAAACTATTTAGAATTGTATGATTATATTTTAGGTTGACTAATTCTATTACACAATTTCTTACTTTTATTTTCCCATATAAAATCAGGATTACGCCTCTACTGCCATTTATTCCAATTGACCCTTCTCTATGCCCCACCCCCCTTGGTTACTGTTGCAACCTTGGACAACATTTTTCCGGGAAGCCTAATTCCCCCTTCTAACCACTGGCGAAATCCGCTCACAATGATCTCAAACTCTGTTTTTAATACACAATTAAATTAATAACAGACTACTCTTGGCTAATCAGGAACATCTTGGGTATGTTGTGGTGGACTGTCATTGTTTGTAGTGTGGCTAACCTCTTAATGGCTCTGAATGCACTGTGCATGCAGTTAAAGCTACAAACCACTTTTGGAGCCAATCGTTTGCTGATGTTGACAGCAGATGAGAGTTATATTCCTAATATAGCCGATTAAGCTAAGCTAAGTTTGGATACCAACGCATTCAAGGGTTTTTCTTTATTTGTAATATTTTCTACGTTCTACAGAATAATAGTGAAGACATCAAAACTATGAAATAACACACATGGAATCATGTAGTAACCAAAAAAGTGTTAAACAAATCGAAAATATATTTCATATTTTAGATTCTTCAAAGTAGCCACCCTTTTCCTTGATGACAGCTTTGCACAGTCTTGGCATTCTCTCAACCAGTTTCACCTGGAATGCTTTTCCAACAGTCTTGAAGGAGTTCCCACATATACTGAGCACTTGTTGGCTGCTTTTCCTTCACTCTCCAGTCCAACTCATCCCAAACCACCTCAATTAGGTTGGCGTCGGGTGATTGTGGAGGCCAGGTCTTCTGAACTCTGTGAAGCATTTATTTGGGCTGCAATCTGAGCTGCACTTAACTCTAATGAACTTGTCCTTTGCAGCAGAGGTAACTCTGGGTCTTACTTTCCTGTAGCGGTCCTCATGAGAACTAGTTTCATCATAGCAGTTGATGGTTTTTGCAACAGCATTTGAAGAAACTTTAAAAGTTCTTGAAATTTTAAGGAATTGACTGACCTTCATGTCTTAAAGTAATGATGGACTGTCGTTTCTCTTTGCTTATTTGAGCTGTTCTTGCCATAATATGGACTTGGTCTTTTACCAAATTGGGCTAACTTCTGTATACCACCCCTACCTTGTCACAACACAACTGATTGACTCAAACACATTAAGAAGGAAACAAATTGCACAAATTAACGTTTAACAAGGCACACCTGTTAATTGAAATGCATTCCAGGTGACTACCTCATGAAGCTGGTTGAGTGAATGCCAAGAGTGAGCAAAGCTGTCATCAGGGCAACACTTTTTTTGCTTACTACATGATTCCATATGTGTTATTTCATAATTTTGATGTCTTCACTATTATTCTACGATATAGAAGAAATTAAGAAAAACCCTTGAATGAGTAGGTGTGTCCAAACTTTTGACCGGTACTGCACATTTCGAGAGAACTTTATATTAAGGGGCTAGCTAGCGTTTGCAACATTTGGCGGTCAAAGAATGAGACTGAGAGCTAGCTAGTTATTTGAAAAATACTCCAACTGGCTCTGTATTTCAGGAATTACAGTGGCAAGTACCCCAGGTGCACAATTATTTAGCCATTTAAACTTTAAGAAAACTTGTTTTTTTCCCACTGCCCTCACTGGCTTTCATGCGTTTCAAACATGAGCTTGTCTGAGTTGTCGGACTCAAAAACAGTTGCTATCCATTGGTTGTCCAAATTCCTGGGGCGGGGTTTAGCAAAGACTCAATTAGAGTGGTGTGAATTTCACGCTGACCAATAATACTGCCATTTTCACCCCATTCTGGAACTTTTAGGGGTTATGACATAGTTCCTCTGGTAATTTGAAAAGATCTCTTAGATAAAATAGTCTCTCCTCAGTGATATGGGATACCAAGGGTTACTTGGTCTGTTGTACTAGCCTACAGCTCCAGAATACAGTTCCAGGGGCAGTTGTCTCAAAATGTATCAGGGTCTGCTCAGTTTTGGAACTTTGCTTTTACTTTATTTTTCTGATTAAGCTTGACAGAAAGCATCATTTCACCATGTGAAAGACTATTTTGGACCCCTTTTCCTCCTTCTGTATGTTTTCAGCCGAAGTGTAGAATTTAGCCTAATAGTTTAAAGAAGTTGTCTGTTATGCCTGTCATTAAGGATCTCTCTAACCTCAGGTACCCCCTCCTAAACCAGCCCGCAGGCAGGGCGGCTGGGCTGAGGAGACTTCTGGATCTGGATCAGCCAAGTGAGTATCTCCTTCGCTCTACTCACCTCCAGCCTGTAGACTAGGTAACTCCACCTCAGTCTCCAGAATGTGTCTCTGGCATGCGTTTGAGATTGGGAGCAATGTTTTTTTGTTACTAATGATCTCTCATGCTGAAACAGAGAATAGGTTATTTATCAATGCATATTTTTTCTACTTTGCGCTCTGAAGGGAGCCTATCTGAGTAGTGAACCCCACAAATCTTCTTCAGCTGAGCGGGAGGTGGCAATTGACATGGTTCATGTATCAGCCACAGGAGGGCACTGTTAGTCAGTTATCCACTTCATCACAGGGTTGGCCACTTTATCACCTCTTACAATGGCTGTCTAACCAATGCATGCTCGCTTTTAAAGGCACATGTATGAATATTTCCAACTACAGACACATGGAATGTATTGAACAAAATAATTACTCCCTAAAACAACACATTTAGGCTCCATCCCAGTGCCTTCCCTTAGCCCTCCCCCTCATTTTCAAGTGTTCCTCAGTGGGAGAGTGGCACTCAACCGGAGCAGCTAGTGGTAGGGAGAGCTAAATTAGGCCTAGGGAATGGGACAACAGTACATCACTCGCTCACATCAGAAACTGCCAACGGATACCACGCAATTCATTGGCGACGAGCCTTGTGTTTTTCACAATGCCCGTACTGGCGGCAGTAACAGCTCTCCTTATATTTCTGATGCAGCAAATGCGTACTTATTATTTACCATATGAGCACCATCTGAGAGTAGCAGAACAACAATGTGCCCGTAATGTACCCATCTTCTGGCTGTGGTTCAATGTGGATTAGTACTGAAGCAGGACTTCCATTCCATAACAGTTTGGCATGTAACAGTTGCATTTGCTTCACTTAGTCATTACCAGTGGAAGCATTCTAGAACAATTAAAACCACTGTTCTGAACTAATATTTATACCAAACGTTTTAGGGTCCATACACAGATGGCTACACATCCATATCATACAGGTCTTTTTATCCTCCACTACACAACAAGGAAGAAAACAGTTAGCTACTGCTATGTACCTGCTATAGCAAATATCTTCAATCTCTAACACTAACTTTACGTTACTTACTACAGTAAAAAAACATTGACAAGTGATTGACAGCTAGGCAACCTGACAATATTGTTCATTCAATTTGCAGTAAATGATTTCTAGGTAGATTATGTACATCTGCTGGTTTTCACAGATGACAGCACTGGTTTGCTGGTTTGCTCAGAAGTCCCTAAAACATTAAACAACTATAAATTACAATTCATGCAAATGTCAAACGCCCATATAGCAAGCTAAATGTAGAGCGAGTTGGCTAATGTTAGCTAGATTTTCGTAAATTAACTTTATGACCAAAAAATATGCATAGTTATTTGTCTCTACATTAAGTAACATATTCCTCTTAACTGTCCATTTTTTATGATTTGAAAAGGGGGGCCAACTATAGGACTGAAAAGGCACTACCCCTCGCTCGTTACTGTGCTTCTCCCTATGTGCCGTCAGTGTGACTGTAGTCAAACTGTGGAACTGGCTCTGCACTCTTCCAGATGGCTCCATCCACCACTCTACTCCAGTCTCTGTGGGGAGGAGAGCCGGGGAGATGCATGAATCTATACATTGAAGTGAACAAGCTGGTTTAACTGGGTTTATTTGCATAGTTATTATTTATTTGCAGAGCCAGTAAAGACAACAGCAAACTAAATATATCTTTCTCACTCTGGGAAGGTCAGAGTGTCTCGTCCTTGCGTTAGCGTAACTCGTCTTGATTCCTGCGTTCAGAGAGATTGGAATACCAGAGGTGTTAAGAGTTTCTCACGTGCATTGATCCTCTCTGAAACAAAGTAAGTAATGGGCCCCCCTGGAACCGGCAAGGACTTTTCCCTTCAATGTCAACCCTTGTGCTCAATCACCTCCTCCCACTAATCCCAGCCCAGAAATCCCAGGATTTGTCGATCTATCACTCCTAATTGACACTAAATGATCTGTCAGTTTATTGATGAACCTTTTGAAGCCGGGTTGTCACAATATATTTTATCCCTAACAACTTTTTCCAGACAGTTTTACCATGTCTATCGCTTCAGTCTACATGAGTCTTAATCAAGGGGCCTGTAATGTGTCTTAAGCATCGCCAGCCCAGGACACAGTCCAAGGGCAGCAAGGTGGGCTC
Source organism: Oncorhynchus clarkii lewisi (assembly GCF_045791955.1). Classification (NCBI taxonomy): domain Eukaryota; kingdom Metazoa; phylum Chordata; class Actinopteri; order Salmoniformes; family Salmonidae; genus Oncorhynchus; species Oncorhynchus clarkii. The sequence continues at coordinate 19,723,704 of NC_092171.1, read as the reverse complement.
CCTCTCTGATCTCTCTTTGACCATCAGACTCCATAGCTGATCACGATGCTTCTGTTGCTATTGTTATCAGGGTGGGTTAAGGTGGGGTCAGACTGAAGTATTTCTTTATTTTATTTGTCTCAACAAAAATATCAATAAAGGCTGTATAAATAGTGTATAGCCTTTATAAATGAAGGCTAAATAAACATAATGTATAGCCTTTATAAATGAAGGCTAAATAAACATAATGCATAGCCTTTATAAATGAAGGCTAAATAAACATAATGTATAGCCTTTATAAATGAAGGCTAAATAAACATAATGTATAGCCTTTATAAATGAAGGCTAAATAAACATAATGTATAGCCTTTATAAATGAAGGCTAAATAAACATAATGTATAGCCTTTATAAATGAAGGCTAAATAAACATAGATAATACAGCAGAGATCAGGTCCCACAGCAGTGAAGTGTCCCTACCGTAGCTGGTTGTTGTGTGGACTAGAGGGTGGATGAGGACCATGTGTGAGGCTCTGCTTCCGCTCCCCTCCAGACGAGGCCCTAAGGCCAGGGGGTTGGCTCGGGGGGCATGTCCGCTTTGTCTCTGTCTCCCCTGAGCTCTGTCTGGACCCTGGCCAGTGTCTGCCATCTACACCACTGGTCTCCTGCTTCTCGACGGAGGAGCCCTTAACACTCCTATGGCCCTGTGGTGGCTTCAACCCTAGAGAATATGCTGATCTATTGTAGAGCGGGGAGCCTCCAGAGATTAGTGAATGGATTATTCATGAAGTACAATTTATAAACATATATAATGTAATTAAAAAAAAAATATTTAGGTTATAGATACACACTAGTAAGGAATAATAAGAAATATATTTGTAGGGCAACATTCTCTTGCCTTAAAAGCTGTTTTCAGTCCAGAGAAAATTACAGTATCTGTTTTCTTCAAAACCAGTAGGGGGCACTCCTCTACCAGTAGAACCTGCCGGTACCGCGTATCTCCTCCAAAACATTATCCAGAAACACTCTTATGTAAAAGTAACTTTGTAAAAAGTTGTCTTCATAGCCAAAAATTCACAGACTGCCTTGGTCTAAAATGTTAAGATTTTAAGTCTTGATTTGCCTTTCTAATGCTGCTTGTAGTGAGGATACCTTTATTTGACAGTAGTCCTGTTTTGTGTAATATTATCTCCCCTAACCCTGGTGTGAAACAGTTTTATGCCAAGAATAGTGTGTTGAGGTGAGAATGTGTGAAAAGACAGGGATTCTGTCAGTGTGTGTAGGGCGTGGCATGCAGTCAAGCTGGGCTGTGTAAATGGAGAGGTGTCTGAAAATAGCCCCGTGGTCCAGCAGGGGAGGAACAACAGAGAAGAGGAGAAACAGAGAATACAACCTAGGACAGGGATGGGCAACTTTGATGGGGGTTGGGGACACCAAAAAAATTGGAATTCATCATGAGGGGACGCAGTGGCTCGCGGGGCTGCGTACCCACATCCATACTTATACATGCAGTCAGAGCTCTAGCCTTTTAGTAGCCCTAAGTGAAATTTGATTTGCATTCCTGGTAATACACTCATGTCCCCCATGGACCGGCTCATACATATAAAGCATCCTCCATTCAGGCTGCGAAGGAATAATTGTCTGAAAATCCGAAAATAGTTTTATTATTAAGACAGTACACGTATTTTCCTCGTTTTTTTTCCGACGTGTTGCCACTAAAACGAGTTACGGAGGAAAGTTGTGCCTTTGGAGCCTGTATCTGCCTAGGCTAAGATTCTGACTCTGTTTCTATTTTCATTTTTGGGAAATTTATCCACGGGCCTACAAAAGGGGGGCTGCCAGTTGCCCATCCCTCACCTAAGCCTTAGGAGGCTCAAATCTGACCGAGCAACTAGCCTACGTCAGAAACCATTAGTGGTTTTAAGATTAAGCTTTCAAATATCAATAGAATCAATAAGCTAATTGGTCATTGGTTTGTCTGTTAAAATTGAATAGATTTTAGTCGTTTTATTTATGTGGCACAAAAGCATTTTGTCTGTGTTCCTTTGTTGTATAATCTATCAATTATGTTCACTGTTCCGTAGGTCTGGAAGAAGGCCTGCCATGGTGGAGGACGTGGAAGAGTAAGTTCACTTAGTCTCGTCTTTTCACTCTGAAATATTTCCCTCAGTTGTTGATTAAATTAAATAACTATTTGGTTAAAAAAAAATACAGGAATCGAAATTGGACCAATTTAAATGTTTGTGCCCGATGCTCTGATTTGGAAATTGCTGTACTTGGTTGCAACTAATCCTCGCCTTCCAAGAACAATCACTTAACATGATTAAAATCCAGCGTGACTGAGTTGTCATCACTTTTATTGTTGTTGGGAGCCAAGTTAGCCTGTTATTTTAGTTCTTCCATGTTGCCAACTTGCATATTAGGCCTTGAATAGACAGTAGTGAGATGGAAGGAGACTAGAGGACATGGTGTGTTTTACTCATCACGGCTGGAGGCCCATGCTTGAATAGCAGTGTTGAGACACAGGCTTTGAAAGAAACACAGGCAGCGCTACAAAATAGTCCTTTGATCTATGTTCTTTTCACCACCAGCCCATCTCAGTTCCATTTATTTGCTGCCTCCGTTGTGTTTTTGATTCATTCTTAGAGGGATACTGTTGAGTTCACTGAAGCCCTGGGCTGCTCACAGAGACAATCAGCCAGGCAGTCCCACTGATGCTGCTGTGTCTGTGGAGCCTTTAGGCGGTGTCTGCTGCTGTATTGTAGAAACAGTCCCAGTCAGTCTGCAGCAGACAGACAGAGGCAGAGCAAACCTCCTATCAGGCTGATCTAGAGCCTCACTCAGCCCACAGAAACCGGCCCATCATCAAAGCACAACAGCCCAGTCTAAGTCTGGCTCCCTGTGATGACCTCACCACTGAAAGCCTTCAATAATTCATACTCTCACACTTCCTGTTTCTGCAGCCGACGCCTTCGACCACAAACCCCCCAGGGCTCGGATGATGAAGGAGGTGAGAGCACCCTTGTATCCCAGTCCCGCGTCTCTTCTGGCGGGCAGAGCTGAGTCCTCCAGTCCCTCCACAGCACATTCATCCAAAATAGAGCAGATAAGCTGCCTCTCGTCTTATCGCTTTCTTTAACAGTCCCAACATATTTGTTCTCAGTGCTAGTGAGGAATCCTCTGTAGCACATCTGCTTCTGACCACCTACTGTGAGACACCCAAAACTTACCAGAGAACACAATCGTTTAGATGAAAGTGACAGGTGAATATGTTAATTTGATACGTTTAGAGAACTGTAGCTGATCACTGGTTATCCCCTCATAAAATCACATCATACACAGTCCATAACAGACCTCAAATACAGTATTCACTAAATGAATTATCCTATTCAGTGGCTGAAGCAGGATTTAAGTGTCTCTTCCCTTTGAGCGTTACACACACACACACACACACACGTCTTCTCCCTCTCTCTCTCACACACACACACACACACACACACACACACACACACACACACACACACACACACACACACACACACACACACACACACACACACGTCTTCTCCTCTCTCACACACACACACACACACACACACACACACTCACACACACACACACACACACACACACACACATACACACACACACATCTACATGTTGGGGCAGGTGCTTCAGAGCGTTGAACCAGCGGGGAACGCTCAATGCTAGCCTCTGACTTGGTCACCTCAGGGCCTGGTTCTCCGCATCACAAACAATTTCAGAGTAGACATTTCAACAAAGCACGGCCTGGGATAATTGTTCCATTTTTCGGAGCAAAGCACCAGGGGAAATAAGGGTGAAATTGCCTTAGCAAAGATAGGAGTGGTGAGCCCCTGATTATTTAAGAAGTTATATTATATACATGCCAATGTCCGGGCTGGATGGCGTTGTATAAGGAGGTTTTCTTTGACGTATTTTAACTGACATATTGATGAGGAACAGAAGCACTGTTTCTGTGGCTGTAGTTACTACTCTCATACTTAATGAAACACCTACCCACCATTATAGCCCTCTTCTGTGGATTTACAGTGCATTCAGAAAGTATTCTAACCCCTTGACTTTTTCCTCATTTTGTTACATTACAGCCTTTTATTCTAAAATGGATTATATATTTTTTTCCCTCATCAATCTACACCCAATACCCCATAATGACGAAGCAAAAGCAGGTTTGTATAAGTTTTTGCAGATGTATTTAAAAAAAAAAAAAAAAACGGCACATTTACATAAGTATTCAGACCCTTTACTCAGTACTTTGTTGAAGCAACTTTGGCAGCAATTACAGCCTTGAGTCTTCTTGGGTATGACGCTACACGCTTGGCACACCTGTATTTGGGGAGTTTCTCCCATTCTCTGCAAATCCTCTCAAGCTCTTTCAGGTTGAATGGGGAGCATAGCTGAACGTCTATTTTCAGGTCACTCCAGAGATGTTCAATAGGGTTCAAGTCTGGGCTCTGGCTGGGTCACTCAAGGACATTCAGAGACTTATTCCGAAGCCACTCCTGCATTGTCTTGGCTGTGTGTTTAGGGTCGTTGTCCTGTTGGAAGGTGAACCTTTGCACCAGTCTGAGGTCTTCAGGGCTCTGGAGCAGGGCTTCATCAAGGAACTCTCTGTACTTTGCTCCGTTCATCTTTCCCTCAATCCTGACTAGTCTCCAAGTCCCTGCCGCTAAAAAACATCCCCACAGTATGATGCTGCCACTTCCATGCTTCACCTTAGGCATGGTGCCAGGTTTCCTCCAGACGTGATGCTTGGCATTCAGGCCAAAGAGTTCAATCTTGGTTTCATCAAACCAGAGAATCTTGTTTTTCATGGTCAGAGTCTTTAAGTGCCTTTTGGCAAACTCCAAGGTGGCTGTCATGCCTTTTACTGAGGAGTAGCTTCCATCTGGCCACTCTGCCATAAAGGCCTGATTGGTGGAGTGGTGCAGAGATGGTTGTCCTTCTGGAAGGTTCTCCCATCTCCACAGAATAACTATGGAGCTCTGTCAGAGTGACCGTCATGTTCTTGGTCACCTCCCTGACCATGGCCTTTCTCCCCCGATTGCTCAGTTTGGCCGGGCGGCCAGCTCTATGAAGAGTCTCGGGGGTTCCAAACTTCTTCCATTTAAGAATGATGGAGGTCACTGTGTTGTTGGGGACCTTCAATGCTGCAGAAATGTTTTGGTACCCTTCTGTGCCTCAAAACAATCCTGTTTCGGAGCTCTACGGACAATTCTTTCGACCGCATGGCTTGGTTTTTGCTCTGACATGCACTGTCAACTGTGGGACCTTATATAGACTGGTGTGTGCCTTTTCAAAATCATGTCTAATCAATTTAATTTACCACAGTTGGACTCCCATCAAGTTGTAGAAACACCTCAAGGATGATCAATGGAAACAGGATGCACTTGAGCTCAATTTCCAGTCTCATAGCAAAGGGTCTGAATACTTCTGTAAATAAGGTATTTTTGTTTTTATTTGTAATACATTTGCAAACATTTCTAAAAACGTGTTTTTGACATTATGTGGGATTGTGTGTAGATGAGGAAAAATGTGAATGTAATCCATTTTAGATTAAGACTGTAACGTAACAAAATGTGGATAAAGTCAAGGGGTCTGAATACTTTCCGAATGCACTGTATGTGCTTAGAATCCTAATAAAGTGTATTTGCACATTGTTGTAGGTTTAGATGTTATGAACTTCATTACTGGAATTAGATTTACTAAATAATGTAAACATTTGACATCTTCTTTTAGTTTTATGGCCACTTTGTTTTTACAAAGCCTTTTTAATTTTTCATTGTTCTTCTGTTTTGTTTTTTTACGATTATAACAAATGGTAATAAATGTTTTTGACAATGCTTTTAAGTTGCTCACAAGAACACACACACACTGTCATAATCACATTCACACACACACATGCTTACACACACCCTAGCTGAAAGGGTCAGTTGTGTGGAGACCCCAGTGGTACCGTTCTTACCCAGCAAATGCAGCTGGAAAGAAACTTCCTCAGTGGAGGGCCACCTCTTATTACAGTGCCGGCGGCTGGGGCAGTGGAAATTGCAGTGCTGAGGGTTAGTGAGATAGCCCCTCCGATCTTGATTATGTCCCCTACCCTATCCCTTATGTCCACTGGCTAGAAGCAGAGAGAGAGAGAGGGCTAGCCCTTTCCCCCTCTCCCCCTTGGCTGCCTTACAGTCCCCTGCCAGTCTCATTGCAAAGAACTGCCATTACAAACACACTAATCTGTTCTCAATCTGTTTCTTTTCTGTCTCCGTCTCTCTCTCTCTCTCTCTCTGTCAGTGATCTGCTGAATATTGTCCCATAAGCTTTTCAAATGTAGTCCGTGCCTAGGTAATCATCCCATAGCCTCCCTGCTTAGATTATAGCAGCCCTGCCTGGTGATGTGTGGAGGTGTCCCCAAAGTCGCTGACTGCGGCGTGCCTGCTGGGAGTATGTCTACATTCACAGCAAATTATCCCCTTTTGATATTTACATGCTTCAGCGAGGAAACTCGCCGTGACCGTGTAATAAGGATAGGCTTGGCCCAGTCGCCGCCAGACAAAGCAACCTTGATAGATGTCCAGGCTGCAATGGGGAATGGAGGATATGTATCAGGTAATGTGTGCCAGCAGTGCTGGGAACAGACGTCTCTTTCTGATGGCGTTGCCCTTTCCTTCAGAAAGAAAAACGGCAGCTTGTTTGCAGCTCCCATTTATACTCTCTTGACGTCCAGTAATAGGTTGAATTTGAAGCTCATTTTAAAATGTTTTACTTTTTTTTCACTTAGTAATAGAGTTTGGGTAACACTTTACTTGACACCCAGCGTCATAACACGTTATGACACAATCATAACTATGTCATAATTTGTCATAACGGCTGACAATTTGTCATAACCTATTATAATATGGTCATAACACTGTCTTGACACATATTTAGACCTGTTTGGCATATATTGCTTTATTTTATGGCTGGATTTATGACACTTACACAATAGTGTCAAAACTCACACAAGTTACCACTGTAGTTATTTTATGGCTGGTTATGACACCTATATAAGAGTGTCAAAACCCACAAAACCTACCACACAAGGCAAAACATTCCTTTACACCATAATATATATATATATATATATATATATTATCCTGCATTCATCCGTCTTCAGCAACACGGCACTGGGGTAGGCGCATGTCTGACATTAATCTGTGTGCAATTACAATGATAATCGAACATGGTACATTTTATATATATAGATTAGGAGCAGATTTCAGGAGCAGGACAAGACACCCTCTTTTTGACTGATGACTGATATAAGAGCATGTACGTGATAGGCCTATCTGGCGTATATGATTATGATGGTCATAATGCTTCTTGACAGTGTCATAAAAGTTATTTGAAATATGAAGAAAAATGACAAATAATGAAATACAACAACAACAAAGGAAAGGAAGGAAACTTCTTGGCAGGGAAAAACTAATTAGAAAATGTGGTTTTTGACACTCTTATGTAGGTGTCATTACCAGCCATAAAATAATACAATATATGTAACAACAGGTATAAATACAGTACTAGTCAAATGTTTGGACACACCTACTCATTCAAGGATTTGTCTTTATTTTTTACTATTTTCTACATTGTGGCATAATAGTGAAGACAACAAAACTATGAATTAACATATGGAATCATGTAGTAACCAACAAAATGTTAAACAAATCAAAATATATTTTAGATTCTTCAAAGTAGCCTCCCTTTGCCTTGATGACAGCTTTGCACACACTTGGCATTCTCTCAACCAGCTTCACCTGGAATGCTTTTCCAACAGTCTTGAACGAGTTCCCACATACAGTTGAAGTCAGATGTCATTAAAACTCGTTTTTCAACCACTCCACAAATGTATTGTTAACAAACTATAGTTTTGGCAAGTCAGTTAGGACAATTACTTTGTGAATGACACACAAGTAAATGTTCCAACAATTGTTTACAGACAGATTATTTCAATTATAATTCACTGTATCAGAATTCCAGTGGGTCAGAAGTTTAAATATTCTAAGTTGACTGTGCCTTTAAACAGCTTGGAAAATTCCAGAAAATGATGTCGTGGCTTTAGAAGCTTCTGATAGGCTAAGAGGTGTACCTGTGGATGTATTTCAAGGGCTACCTTAAAACGCAGTGCCTCTTTACTTGACAAAAATCTAAAGAAATCAGCCAAGACCTCAGAAAGAAAATTGTAGACCTCCACAAGTCTGGTTCATCCTTGAGAGCAATTTCCAAATGCCTGAAGATACCATGTTCAACTGTACAAACAATAGTACGCAAGTATAAACACCATGGGACCAGGCAGCTGTCATACCGCTCAGGAAGGAGACGCGTTTTGTCTCCTAGAGATGAACGTACTTTGGTGCGAAAAGTGCAAATCAATCCCAGAACAGCAAAGGACCTTGTGAAGATGCTGGAGGAAACGGGTACAAAAGTATCTTTATCCACAGTAAAATAAGTTCTATATCGACGTAACCTGAAAGGCCTCTAAGCAAGGAAGAAGCCACTGCTGCAAAACCGCCATAAAAAAAAGCCAGACTACGGTTTGCAACTGCACATGGGGACAAATATCATACTTTTTGGAGAAATGTCCTCTGGTCTGATGAAACAAAAATAGAACTGTTTGGCTATAATGACCATCGTTATGTTTGGAGGAAAAAGGGGGAGGCTTGCAAGCCGAAGAACACCACCCCAATCGTGAAGCACGGGGGTGGCAGCATCATGTTGTGGGGGTGCTTTGCTGCAAGAGGGACTGGTGCACATGGCATCATGAGGAGGAAAATGATGTGGCTATATTGAAGCAACATCTCAAGACATCAGTCAGAAAGTTAAAGCTTGGTCGCAAATGGGTCTTTCGAATGGACAATGACCCCAAGCATAATTCCAAAGTTGTGGCAAAATGGCTTAAGAACAACAAAGTCAAGGTATTGGAGTTGCCATCACAAAGCCCTGACCTCAATCCCATAGAAAATGTGTGGGCATAACTGAGAAAGCGTGTGCGAGCAAAGAGACCTACAAACCTGACGTAGTTACACCAGCTCTGTCAGGAGAAATGGGACAAAATTCAACCAACTTATTGTGGGAAGCTTGTGGAAGGCTACCCGAAAACTTTGACCCAAGTTAAACAATTTAAAAGCAATGCTACCAAATATTAATTGAGTGTATGTAAACTTAAAGATTAAAGCTGAAATAAATTATTCTCACTACTATTATTCTGACATTTCACATTCTTAAAAATAAAAGTGGTGATCCTAATTGACCTAAGATATGGAATTCTTACCATGATTAAATGTCAGGAATTGTGAAAAACTGAGTTTAAATATATTTGGCTAAGGTGTATGCAAACTTCCGACTTCAACTGTATACTGTGCAGTTGTTGGCTGCTTTTCCTTCACTTTGCAGTCCAACTCATCCCAAACCATCTCAATTGGGTTGATGTTGGGTGATTGTGGAGGCCAGGTCATCTGATGCAACACTCCATCACTCTCCTTCTTGATCAAATACCCCTTACACAACCGGGAGGTGTGTTTTGGGTCCTTGTCCTATTGAAAAGCAAATAATAGTCCCACTAAGCGCAAAACAGATGGGATGGTGTATTGTTGCAGAATGTTGTGGTAGCCATGCTGGTTAAGTGTGCCTTGTATTATACATAAATACCCAACAGTGTCACCAGCAATACACCATCACACCTCCTCCTCCATGCTTCATGGTGGGAACCACACATCCGTTCACCTACTCTGCGTCTCACAAAGACACGGCGGTTGGAACCCAAACTCTGAAATTTGGACTCATCAGACCAAAGGACAGATTTCCACCGGTCTAATGTCCATTGCTTGTGTCTCTTGGCGCAAGTAGGTCTTCTTCTTATTGGCGTCCTTTATTGGTGGTTTCTTTGCGGAAATTTGACCATGAAGGCCTGATTCACGCAATCTCCTCTTAACAGTTGGTGTTGAGATGTGTCTGTTACTTGAACTCTGTGAATTTGAACTCGGTGGGCTACAATTTCTGAGGTGCAGTTAACTCTAATGAACTTATCCTCTGCAGCAGAGGTAACTCTGGGTCTTCATTTCCAGTGGCGGTCTTCATGAGAGCCAGTTTGATGGTTTTTGCGACTGCGCTTGACTGACCTTCATGTCTTAAAGTAGTGATGGACTGTCATTTCTCTTTGCTTATTTGAGCTGTTCTTGGCGTAATATGGACTTGGTCTTAAACCAAGTAGGGCTATCTTCTTTATACCACCCCTACCATGTCACGACACAACTGATTGGCTCAAACTCATTAACTCAAATTCGACAAATTCACTTTTGACAAGGCACACGTGTTAATTGAAATGCATTCCAGGTTCCTACCTCATGAAGCTGGTTGAGAGAATGCCAAGAGTGTGCAAAGCTGTCATCAAGGCAAAGGGTGGCAACTTTGAATAATCTCAAATAGAAAATATATTTTGGTTTGTTTAACACTTTTTTTTGTTTGTTTACTAGATGATTCCATATGTGTTATTTCATTCATTTAGTTGTCGTCACTATTATTCCACAATATAGTAAAAGTAGAGAAACGCCCTGGAATGAGTAGGTGTGTCCAAACTTTTGACCGGTACTGTATAAGGGTCATGACTGTGTTATGACCATATTTTGACAAGTTATGTCAGCTGTTATGACATTATAACGTGTTATGACACTGGGTGTCAAGTAAAGTGTTTCGAGAGTTTGCATATAGAGAACCTAACCCTTGCTGTTTCACGTTGAACTCTCATAGAATAGTGTTAATAGTGCATTATTGGCTGAGAGAGTGGGGGGGGAAACAACCCAGGAAGCTATTTGCAAAGAACTGGACAGCGCGGCTTTTTGATGTCATTGCGCTAAGACCATTAAATTTGATTGGGGGTCCGGAGGGGATGGATTCTGCTGAACACTGTGCTTTGTAAATGAGAGGACAAAGTGTCACCGGGGCCTCATGAATATGAAATACCCGCGCTTGCGTTTATTTGGATATCAGAAACACAGATGAATCTTGTCAGCGGCTAAACGAGTGTGGCATTTTAAATTTTATTTAATTAAAAAAAGAGAACGGAATTAGTTATCAACTGATGATGATGTTTGTTATCTGTGTAATGTTGCTGGGATTTGCTGGGGTTATTTTCTGTTTCCTTCAACGGAAAAATCCTTCATAACATTAATCGTTTTGCTCATTTAGCTCATTCTAGGAACATATAACTTCCTTAACTTTTTCTTTTGTCATTGCTGAAATATTTGCTTAACTGTTATATGAGAATGGTAGACTAACCCTCCGAGAAAGTATGTATTTTGAAGTATTTTCAAGGTATAGTGACAGATCTACAGATATTTCCTCCCATCAGATCGTGCCTCCCATCTCCTGGCCTCTATCTAGCTCCACTATTGACTTTCCCCTCAGGGTGCAGCGCTGTGTTCAGAGATTACTGACATTCCTGCTCCCTCTCTCCCTCCCTCCCGCTCCCCTGCTCTCTCCCAGCCTCTCCACTGACACCTAGCACACTGTCTGTCTGTAGGAAGTCAGAAGGAAATGTAGCTGCACTTTTCAATTGCCTTCAACCAAAACCAGTATTAAAAAAAGAGACAAAACAACAGAAAATCAGACCTCTCCTCTGAGTGCACATGAGTTGTCTCTGTTTTTTTTGTTGCTCATTTAGAGTTGTTACATGGCGACAAGGATTAGATAGATTTCTGTGACTTTGATGTTGACAGGCAACTCTGATGGCCAAGTTTGCACAAGTATGAATTTATCGTTTCAGTTGTGGAAGTAGGGGAGACCACCTTCCCTCAAATATGATGTGATATTTATTATTTTGTAATGTTTGTTTCTAACATAGTATAATGCATGTATTAATTTCATATGAATTATACAGGTGCATTTAAGTGTCTTCAACATTTCAATATTCATCCTATTTCCTCACAGTCTGTCTGTCTGCCCCCCTCCCATCCCCCCCCCCCCCACACACACACACACACACACACACACACCTTCGCCCACTCTAACAAAAGTCCATCTGAAATGTGCTGTGAAAGTTTGCCCTGTCCTTCTTGGGAGCGGAGCCATCCTCTGTCCTGTTGCGTTTTGCCAATTAAAGCGAGTTCCCACTGTTTGAGCAGCGGGCTGGCGGCTCCTGGCACCGCAGCCCCTGCCAGGCCGCACCGTGACTTCCGACCCCACACAGATGGGCCCGCCAGCAAATACTCTTGCACATGGCTGGATGCCGCCCCGGTCCGAGTGGCAGAGTGGTCACGGAGGTCGGTCTGCCGGCCACCGCGGGTCCTGGGGTTGGGCGGCGCTGACAGGGTCCAAATGCTGGGGTAGCGGGGGGTGCTTTCCGGGGAGCCCCTGGCCAGCGCCCCTCTCGCAGCAGGAAGACCTGCTGCCTGGCCTCCTGAATATTCATGGCCGCCTGGCTATTGTGACAGGGCAGCTCTACGGAGGATGTAGGGAGAGAGAGGGAGGGGATGAATCAGGTGCCAATTTACTCTGAGACACTCACACGTACACACAAACTGTCATACTAAACACAAAGCAGACTGTATCTTTGAAATTAGTGTTTCTGTAATCCATGTCCAGTTTATGTGATTGACCACTATTGTTTCTCAGTTAACACTTTAGATGTACAGATTGAATGACTAAATAAGGGAGAAGGTGACATTGATGAGATATTGATATGTTCTGTATGTATATTGTGTTTTAGATATACCAGTGATTCCAGACCTTGATGAAGTACAAGAGGAAGACCTTACCATGCAAGTTGCTGCTCCTCCAAGGTACTGTAAACAACACCAGCCTCCCTTTTAGTTGACTCCAGTTACTCAAACTCCTAGATGGCATCCCATCACTCTGTTTTCAGAGTTGAAGTGTATCCATTTGGTCAGTCTTGTGAATACAGACATGCCTCCTCACCCTCACTGGCTGCTTAACTGTTCAGATACCTCTGGAGGGTTACAGACCCAGCCCACCCTCAGAGCCATGTACAGTACCTGGCCTACATTTGAACATCAATGAGAGTTAAAGATAATAATACACTGGTCTTAGATGGTGTCTTGACTGTTACCTTGCCTCCTCTCATCATGGTAATGAAGGTGTCTTGGCATATTGGGCCGTTATGCAGAAATAACAGTTAAGGTGTGATTTATGCACGGCTGTTAGTGGGGCCCTTACAAGTGGGGCCCTTTGATTTACAAGGCAGTGAGAGATGCGCCGACATGTGTCCGCTATGTAGCACGGCTATGACAGCGGCGGGGGTTATTAGGCTGGGGCCCGCTCTATGTACGAGATAATATCCACATTGAACTTATTGAGGGGGCAATGTAGCGTGTAATGTGCAGTAAGTAGGACTGGCATGCACTGCTAGGCCCTCGCCACTTTCAGAGCCCTCCTCTTAATTCCAACTACAGATAAGCAGCTGGGTTTCAAATTGAGGCGGTTACCACTTGGCGCCCATCTCCTGATCTCTCTGTCCTTTATGAACTCTCCGTGCCCTGTAAGCACTACCCTAAACTTCTGAGAAGCTATCTGTCTCACAGAGTGATACTTGCAAGTTGTACTGTACTATGATGCAGTTTGTCGATTGGTCTGGTGATATCTTACTGATGCAGATAGTGGCTACTGTATTTGAATAGACAGCCTCTAATGAGGAAAAGCATGCCAACATTTAGTATAGCACATCTACTATAGGATTTTTGTTTACTTAGTGTTTGTTCTTCTCCTCAGCATCCAGGTGAACCGGGTAATGACATACAGAGATTTGGACAATGACCTCATGAAGTACTCTGCCTTCCAGACCCTGGTAAGACATCTCATATGGGCCCCACACACACAGCCAGGTTTCAACTGCTAATTTATTTTTCTTTGTAATAGATTACCCAGCCTGCCTTTTAAGGAGATCATTTTAGGATGCATCCCATATCAATCCCCTCTCTCTGAGGAGTATGTTTCTGCACACTCAGGGTGTTCTCATAAGGTCTATGCCTCTCCCTAGGATGGGGAGATTGACTTGAAGCTCCTCACCAAGGTTTTGGCTCCAGAGCAGGAGGTGCGGGAGGTGAGTGAGTATTTTTTTGTAAATATAGCTGCTGTGTTCCATGTGAGGGGGGTGTCCAGCTGTTTCTGAAGCACCAGGGGAGGTTGCCTTCCAGTCTCCTAGGTAATCAAGATTTATGATGTGTGCATTAACACGCTCTACTATCTTTCTCCCACCTTCCCTGGGATGTTCGCTCTGTCTTGCTCTGCTTCTCCTCCTCTATTATTTTCCTCGCTTTCTTCTTTCTCCCTCTTTTCCTTCATCTGCTTTTCCTCTCTTTTCCTCTCTGTTCCTCTTGTTTCCTCTCTTTTCCTCTCTCTCTTTTCCTCTCTCTCTTTTCCTCTCTCTCTTTTCCTCTCTCTTTTCCTCTCTCTCTCTCTCTCTCTCTCTCTCTATCAGGAGGACGTGGGTTGGGACTGGGATCGTCTGTTTACGGAGGTGTCCTCAGAGCTGCTGACGGAATGGGATCAAGGAGAGAAGGAGGAGTTATGATGTGTTATGTGTTATGATGACGAGCCTCCCCAGGATGGGATCGGGTGGACCAGGATGCCTCCTCTGGGACCTGGGTGGGTGCATGTCAATGCTCTGTCCAAATATAGGGACCATCAAGTATATGTAGCTTGTTGTTCATATTCCAAATTCAGTGCACAATGTATTTATTTTTTCGAATAAATTTAAACACGCCACATTTGTAGGTATATTTATTGTGAAATTAATTACTGTAATTTCTATAGTAGGTTGCAAATGAATGATCTTCTCTAAGACACAGAAGTTTAATGACATGTGTGCGGTATTTCACTGCAATGCTATCTGTTTGAATCTACCAAGACTGCTAGAAGACAAATCACTTTTGTTTAAAAATGCTGAATGCCTAAATGGTCTGATACAGATCAAAATGCCCTCATCTCCCACCAGCATTATCTACCCCCCTACAACCTCAGTCAGATACAAGTCCAAGGTTGACAATCACCTAAGCTGAAATCCACTTGATTGTGGTCAAATTAACATTCTTCATTAAAGCCCACAACTTTATTGTTATTGACTGTGCCATTGACTTTATCTTCCAGCTCTTCGACAAGAGCTGCCCCCTCTTTACTATTATCTCAAATGCATTGAACACACTTCCTATTGACAAATGGGGGATTAGCATACATTATATAAGGAAGACATCTTTCTCATTTGGAGATGGCTGGAGGTGTCCAGATGCATGCTCTCTCCAAACTTACATAACAACCATGCATCAAACCCAAACCACAAGGCCTTAGGAGAGGCTGTAATACTATATATGCCTATGGGCCTGAACATGAGTCCAATTCAACATAATACAGATTATTAGTAGCGAAGAAGCCCTCGGTGGAGTATGTCCTCTGCTCTTTACTTTTTTATATGTAAGGATGGAATCGTTTATACCTAAGATCCTCTCACTGTCATAGTTTGCACACAAATGTTTAGTATGTATCAGTGTGTGTTTATGCCTTGTCTCCACTTAGATTAGTCTTTGGATCATGTGTGTGAATAAAGACGCAGGCCTCCAAAGCTACACTGAGACTATTGGGAAAACAGGTTTAACATTTACAGACTGTGATTAGGTTTATTTCTCCCTGAAGCAGAGAGAGGTCTCGTGACAGTTGGGGATACGCCAACGGCCTGGAGGACACAATCTACGCAGCTCACAGCTCAATTATCTCCAGTCACACATAGATAACCATTCAGCCAGTCATTTCGTAGGCCTCAAATCAGTCTTCATGGGTATTACAGATGGAGGGGATGTTCAGAATTACTGTAACGAGTGGTCAGCCTTTCTCCCTCTTCCATCTCTCTTTTTCCCTCACTATCTCTCTCTCTCCATCACTTACACACACTTACAGTCTCTCCACAATTGGCTTATTTAGCCAGCCTTAATGAATTCTGCCCATATGCCCCGAGCAGCTGCCGCGTTGCCCCTTCCTCCCACCCCCGCGGAGCTGCGAAGTGCCCAGCCATGTAGAGACAACCTCTAGCTGTCTCTCTGGAGATGGCTGCGCCTGCCAGTCCTCTGCTGGCGCCGGGCCGCTGGCGTTTGAGGTGGACGGCTTACGGGCGGAGGACCCAGATTAGGGCCCAGTGATCACGGGTTGTGGCCTGTCTCAGACGATTGGCTGGAACACCAGTGGATCATAGTGGGGATTAGAGAGGGAGAGGAGACACTGTTTGGCATGTGCCTGCATCCAGCTCCTCAAAGTGACCTCTCTCTGTCCCTCATACTCTCCTCTTTCTCGCTCTCGTGCTCCCCCTCCCTCTCTCTTTCTCCCCATCTCTCTTCCTCTCTCTTATATCCTGATGCAGCAAGGCTTAGAATGACCTCTCGGTAGCTGGGCGCACTGAATTGAATCACGTCAAACCAACTGTAACACATACGTTATTTCTACGAAGAGAGACGGCCCTTGCTCCTAGAGCTCCTCGCAGTGTAGATGTATTTAGCTCCAGAAGAACACCGTGTCACGCAGAGGTGAGCAGAGACTTCTTTGTGTGCCTCTGATAAAACGTAGGAAGCTATTTTAGGAGGATTTGGGTTGAGGTCATCCTTGGGAATGGTGAATGATTTTGTAGTGGGATCTTCTGACCTCATTAGTACAGAAAGAAAATACACCGTATTTAATGTGGAATATGATATCCTTATTCGGCTGATTGGAATAAATAACTGTTCGTTTGAACTCTTTGTCAGGGTCCCATATAAAATGTAAATATACATCAGTTACGTAAAAGTTCAGTTCTCATCCCGCATTTATTTATTCTCATGTGAATTATTATTATTGGTTCTTTTTTTATGGATGTTTTCTCATATTTGTAGTCCAACTGTAGAACCTTGAGAGTCCAATCTGATCCAGCGGACTAGGACCAGTTCTCAGGCCATCGAGTTTACTGGGTCCTTTATCTGAGTTTTTATTGAATCCCTTTGTGGAAATGACTTTTCATTTTGTGGCAAAGAAACAAACAGGGGAAGTAATACAGTTTTAATACAACTGGGCCACGGCTTCTAAAAAATGTATTTTCCTGCTCGGGGTTGATGGGCTTGTCTTGATGTATTTTCCTGCTCGGGGTTGATGGGCTTGTCTTAATGTATTTTGATACAGGGCGCTAATTGGAAGAAGGAATCGAGGTACTATGCTTCCAACTCCCCCTAATATGCTGTGGTGTTGACAGAAGTTTATACATCTTATCTGGTCTCAATATCTGCCTTCCATATGGCCCAAAAGCAATATGTTGATGTGTAATTAAAGTGTTAAGAAAATGGGGAGATGTGAAGATAGCCGGGGCCTTCAGCCAGGGCCCGTCACACACAGAGTGACGGGTGAGGACAGACACGCCAAAGCTCACGGGATATTAAGACCTGACCTGCTCGTTCCACCAGGGGCCAGGCGCCTGGCCTGTCACAGGTCTTCAGTCAGTCACTGGCCTGATCAGGGCTTTACAAGCTGAGTCAGGTGCCATGAACCAAGCCTGGATGTCCAGCATCTCTGATGTTGGTTTGATTATTCCAGAGATGCAGTAAATAAATCATCAGACCCTGAGTCTGTTCATTATTAAGCTTTGGAGGCTTCTCTATGTAGGATGAAACATTAGCAGTGTTTTAACTCTAGGGCAAATGTCCACCACACTACATACGTTCTGTTTACATGGGCAAGCTGAATTTGTATTTTATATGGTTGAAATAAATGCAAATGCAACCATATTCAAATTGTTTCAGTGCACTTTGAAAATGACTTGAAAAAAGAGAGCTGTTTAGCCCCTGTATTAACTTGCCACAAAGACTGGATGATATTTCAAGTTTGAAAGAGAAATCCCTGCCATAGACAGAGGCAGGCAGATCAATATCATTCTTTGATCAAAAGGGGATTTGCGTTTGAAAGTAATAGATTAAACAGATGTTTTATTTTCCATGAGATATGCTGCACCTTTATCCTGCGGAGCCACAGGGGCCTGTGGGGGAGGGGCTCTCCTGACCACATTAGAGACAAAGGCTTTATATTTAAGAGTCCAAAGTTGTGTGAGTTGGTGTTTTCAGTTTCGACAGTGATTTTTTTCCCCCCCTCTTTTGTTAATATTCTATCGCTCTTGGTCCTTTTTTGTTTACCCCAGGTGGGCTTGGACATGAAATGACTGGGACGATGGCAGCTTGGAATGCCCCTGGGCATTTTACAGGTGTCATGTTGTCAAGGGCTTGGGAGTCGGGAGGGGGAATGAGAGGGGCGGGTGGTGTTTTATAGGAGTTTTTTTCAAGTACAAACCAAACGAGAATAAAGCCGCTGTTCTTTTTGTAACACAGAGATTGGCTGAATTAATTATGCTTATTTCCTCGTTCTTCTACAATTTTGGGGAATTGGTGTGGGTTGGAGGGGAGGTGTGAACATGAATTACATTCAGGGTCCACATTTGCCATGGATTTGATTATTTCCTCTCTTCTCCTCTCAGTCCAGGACATGAGGCCCTTCATTTTTCACATGAGTGGTTTTCTTATCATTGTGGGCCCTCTCCACTGGCCTACGAGTGACTTAAAGGCAATAAAACACAAAACATTCTGTAAAACACGGGCGACTCCCGCTGTAGAGGCCCCGCAATTCCTCTCTGGGAAATTATGATAATAACTCAGTGGCGGTCAGAGAGGCTGGGGGGACCGGGGGGGCAGGGGACAGCGTTCACCGAGGCCTTGTAGACAGGGACAGGTCAAGGTGGGGGACTCAGCCGCGTGGTGCGACGGCACCCCCATGTAAACCCTCTCCATCACAGAGAACACTGGCCGCAGCAGTGTGTGACCTGCAGCAGAACCTGTTTGTCTTGTAGCTGCTGGCGATAGAGAAGGGGCTGATGGAAGGGAGAGTGGTAGTGTGGGCTGGGCCCCGTGGCGGTGGCGAGGTCAGAAGGAGAGCTTATCATCACCAGCAGTGGAAAACACTTGAGTCAACAGGCAGACAGTTTGCCCTCAAAGGGGCAAAAACATCTACTTTGGTTATTGTACTTTGATCTTGGTACTTCATATAATTTGCCATACCCCATGCTTCATGTGTTAAATCCAATTCAGTCCACAACCAGAGTCAGTCAGTCATCTGTCAGTAACCTCTCATCTTTCATCGTTGGGGCGGCCATCTGACATATCTTGCAAATGCCAAAAGGGTGGTCAAGTTTTTTGCCAAGTGTACCTGTTTAACTTGTTGTTTTTTTGGCAAAAGTGATAATTATAAAATGATTTTTTTTGCAAAAACATTTGACCGCTGTGGGGGCCTCGGGGAAGAAATTTGCCAGGGTGTTAGAAATGCCAGAGCCAATTTCTGATCCCAGTTCACCCCCGTTCATCGTGTTAGTAAATGATAAAGCCTGGTTTGTCAGAATATCTGGATCTAAAGAGATGTGAAATGTACTGTAGTGGACATGTCTTTGGTTAGTGAGGGGGAGGATGTGGTCCTGTTACCTCAGCACAGACGGTGTCTAAGTGAGGAAGAGCGAGGGCAGGAAGAGAGTGCAGAGTGTGGGCTCCACCACTGAGGTGCTGACAGGGGGGAGAGAGAGGGGCTGAGATCACACCTGCTGCAGCCCAGCATCTCCCCAGCAGGGCTCCACTGGAGGCCCAGGCTTCTTCTGGCATCTGTGACGGAGGTTAGTTAGGCCAGTCCTAGCCCAAATCTCCTTGCCTTCCTGTGGAAGAGAGGAGAGAGAGGGGAGCAGGAGGCTCCATCTGCTGAGCGCCTATGGTGGTCACAGCAGTCCGTCGGTGGGCGGGGGGCACCAAGCCTCAGTGGTTCTGCCGTGGGAGTCTCACAGTGGCAGACCACCCCACGCTGCACCCCACACCACGCCAGCTGGCCAGGACGGTTCCTTTTACCTTAAAGGCAGAGACTAATGACCACCACACACAAATACACAGCCTCAGTCCACATACACTACTAGGTAAAGTGTGAGGGAGAGTTAAGGGGAAATTAGTTGGTTCAGAGTTAAGGGAGACACACATGCCAAAGGGTCAAGTGGTTAAAGTAAAGATTATGATGAGAATTGTGTTCTGCTGTGTGATATGGACACAGTAGAGAGCATGAGGCTTGTGACAGTAAAGACCACTCACACAATCATCTTGTTAAGGTATGCGAGGGACATCTGAACATGCACAGCCCCCCAGCTACACCCTGTTGGGGACTACTGTACTGTCTGTCTCTGAGCAGGTACGTACATTCCAGAGGTTACTTCACACACCCCTCTGAGAGCCCACTAAGCATGCTCAAATCCTCCCTACTTGCAGAAGCCGTTTGAGCCCAATAGCCAGGCTCAGAATCACAGTAGGAGACAGCTGACTCCACTCTGTAAGATGGGGTTCTGAGTCCACTACATCAGAGTCTGACGGGTTCCCTCTAAGTCTGTCACTTCATAGGCCTCCTGTCTCCTCCTCAAGCCCTTGGAGCTCAACCCAGTACACCCCACAGAGCCTGTGAAGCTTAGCGACGTGCAGAACACAACTATCTATGAACATGGCACATGATCACTGTGTGGAAACACTGAAAACCTTATTTTAATCCTCGGCACAGGAGGTATTTTTACTATGACGAAGCTACTTCGTCTCGGTCCACTTAATTAATTAGGCTGTTATACCTTTGTGCTGAGATCTGGGGCTAACATGTTGTATACAGATGTCTGCTGGGAGTCTCTAAAATTTTATATGAATGGACAGTGTCAAGGGGCCACACCCCCTCCCAACCAACCTGTCTCCTTGTTCCTGAACATTAACATTTATCCTATTTATATCAATTACAGATACTGGACGAAAGCAGTGGCTTTGAGTTTGGTGTCTCCACATTCCATGACAATACCAAGGAAACGTTGTCCTCTTTTATCCCATCCGTCCCCTTCACTCTATATCTCGTTGTCTATGCCAGCCGCCAGTGCTGTCTTTCTACCAAGCTTACATCTCTCACGATCTTCTCTTTCGATCAAATGACAAATATGTTTAGCATCCAGCACTAGATCCTTTCATTTGCCTTACTATCTCGTTTGATGTCTACCCCCTAACGTCCGCAGTAACACATGCATTTATATATATATATATAAACAGAAATATCTAAAAGCAGGAAAGGTGTAATGTGACATTGAGTGTTATTCCCTTGTCCCACGCAAAAAGAGCAAGCAGGTCATGCAGTGAGGCAGAGCAAGCAGGTCATGCAGTGAGGCAGAGCAAGCAGGTCATGCAGTGAGGCAGAGCAAGCAGGTCATGCAGTGAGGCAGAGCAAGCAGGTCATGCAGTGAGGCAGAACAAGCAGGTCATGCAGTGAGGCAGAGCAAGCAGGTCATCAGAGCAAGCAGGTCATGCAGTGAGGCAGAGCAAGCAGGTCATGCAGTGAGGCAGAGCAAGCAGGTCATGCAGTGAGGCAGAGCAAGCAGGTCATGCAGTGAGGCAGAGCCATTGGCAGCCCAGCCCCCGCTGGTCCGCTGGAGTGACGTAGCTTCATCTACAAACTCGCAATAAATATCTGGCCGTCATTTATTTTAATTCACTCCTTTCTTGCTCAGACGGAATGGATTCTTAACCTTGTAGGACAAGGACACCCGCATGCTGCCTTCGCTGCTAAATGATTATTTATTCTTCTGGGGGAATAAAAAAGGATTCCAGCAGAGGAGCTCAAACTGTCAGCTCCACTGAAAAGCTTGCTTGAAAACGTTCACTGTACCCCTGGACAAGGTAAAGAGGGGGCACAGTGAAAGACATAGTGGGAGAGGTGAGGGAATGAGAGCGAGAGAGAGAGAAGCCCCCAGAGTGATTTATTTGCCAAATCAGGACACAATGAGTCGATTATGAGTCCTCTAATAAGAGAGAGTGTTTGGGGACCCACTAATTGGGCATGATTGAGTTGCAGTCTGGGAGCCAGGCGAAAAGGGAACCTGTTCGGCGGCTGTCATGCAATCATCAGCTAATCAGAGCTTTGAAATTAAAACGGTGTGTTTGGGGTAGAGGAGGGGATAATGGCAGGGTGAAGCAGTAGTTGTGGCTCTGACTGAGTGTTCGTGTGTGTGTGTGTGTGTGTGTGTGTGTGTGTGTGTGTGTGTGTGTGTGTGTGTGTGTGTGTGTGTGTGTGTGTGTGTGTGTGTGTGTGTGTGTGTGTGTGTGTGTGTGTGTGTGTGTGTGTGTGTGTGTCAGAGGAGGCTGGTGGGAGGAGCTATAGGAGGACAGGTTCATTGTAATGGCTGGATGGAATAAATTGAGTTAAATGTGTGGTTTCCATATGTTTGATACCATTCCATTGATTCCATTCCAGCCTTTGCAATGAGCCTGTCCTCCTATAGCTCCCCCCACCAGCCTCCTCTGGTGTGTGTGTGTTTTATTGTTTGTTTGTACAAGTGCATGTGTACATCTGCATGTGTGTATGTGTCAGTATCCTCTTTCCTGTGCATCTTGTGTGTGTGTTTGCGGTGGGTGGGGGAGATAGCGTGTAACCAGGGAGAAGAGACAGGCTCTGTGGTGTGGCCTCTTCGCTCTGGCTGGGGTCTGTGCTGCTCCTGATGAGAAGGGTAAAGGACCTATCAGGTAATTAGGCTATAGAACCATTATGGCCACTGCCCTCCCTGGAACGTGTGTATAGTATATCTGTGTTTATGTTGTTGTCCTCTTTTGTAGTCTAACATCATTTTTATTTAAATATATAGAATATATAAATGTTTTGGAATAAAATTAACTAAACACAAGGATACCTGATATTAAACCTCTCACTGCTGACAATAGGCTTATACCTCATCTTATATTTTACAATATACACCTCCATGTTTGTGGGACAGGTAATAGTAATTTGTCAGTATATAAGCCCCATCAAATAATGTTTTACTCTTTTGGACAGGCAGAAATGTATGTTGTAGTCATGTCATTGTTACAAACAACAATTAGATTTATAGTGAAAGTCATACGGGGTATATAGGCTCGATTTATGTGTTTTCTAACCGAATGCTTTCAAAGCTGCTGTGTATGGAAATATAATAATGTGTGCAATTATGTTTGAATAAAATAATGTGCAATGTTCAGATTTTTTAAAGGCATTTTTGAATCGTCATTGTATTTGTATTGATCAGCAGGGGGCAGTGTTTCTCTGCAATTCCGAGAGGGTCGAAACACTCCAGTGTGGTTCACTTCATATAACGCAGTGGCATGTCAAAATCCGTAGCCTATTTGTGGCTTCAGTTTAATCGTTTTGTTGTAACAGTATATTGTGTTTTGACGTAAATTGGCTGATTAGGATTTAATACATTCTGATCACATAATTACAGGTTAGATTTGGGTTTTCTTTGTTAAATGACAGGTAATCCTGCAACTTTATTTCAAAATTGCAGCAGTCTCAATAAGCCTAACATTGCTCTTATGCTTCATTCATATTTAAATTATTAGGCACTAATGTAATAGTCATTTTATTGTAATTGTATATTTTGCATGGCCAAATGTATTCAAAAAGAATGGCGAAACAGTAGACATTTACTTATGTTCGGTAGCCTTTATTCAAAATGGAATATTTTGTCAGATTTCCACAGCTGGCCTAAATACAATTAGGTATATAATTTCAACAAATGGAACAATTGTGACCGTTTAGGCTCTACTGCTTTTGACAGTGTTTCATTTGAATGCAAGAAAGTCCATGCATTGATATTGCATATATACAGCACGCGCTGTTTCGTAGTGACAGCCAGGTGGAACGTGTATTGCCACTGCTACGCGCTGTAATAAAACGGTTGCAAACTACAGGCCCATCGAGACTGAGGAACTTTTTTTTAGAATAATCGTTTTATTTTCACCAAAACAACAATGTTATTCTTAGAATGACAGAAGTTTGAACAAATGTATACATGAAAACTTTATATAAAAATACAATTATAGGCCTATGGGCTAAACAAATCAAATGCCTAGGCCAAACAAATAAAATCTATGTATGTATTTTTTCTTACATTATTTAATTCAAAACAGTGTTCTATTTCAGAGGCTAAAACGTAGCACGGTGTCGAGCCAGTGCTTGTTGATGTGTTGCGGGGTCATTTTGATTACTTTGGCGTGCCTTCACATCAAAGTGCCTCTACTGTAGACTAGATCTAATGAATTTAAATACCGACAACAATTCTCACACCTTTTCTGATCAAGGAAGAAGATTATTGGAGTTTAAGGTAGGCCTAGATATAAAAACAAAAACCACATTTTTATAATTGTAGAGGGCAATATTTTGCTCTGGCAGAACTGAGGTGTGTGTGTGGGAAATGACAGTGACAAAATATTTGAGATGACTATCCTTTGAAAAAACATGTTTAATTTAATTTGGTGTAGGCCTAGATTTGGAGAAGACAAAACATACATTTCTAACGGTTCAAACAGGTGCAGATACAGTCCAGAATGAAGGTTACTGACAGCAGGGTTTCCTAAACTCCCCTTTGATTATTTGAATCAGCTGTGTAGTGCAGGGCAAAAACCAAAACCTGCACCAATGGGGGACCCCAGGACTGGAAACCCTGGTCTAGTGGACACCTGGTGAGAATCTTTCTTTCAGATTGTTTGAGTGTGAAATCAGTATGTTGAATGTCTTTATTTGTTCAGTGTTTAGCCATCTGTTTGATTATTTCCAGACACTCTGCTATATCTCTCACATCTGCCCTACTTACCAAGAAACAGCCATACTGTGTGACCCATCCTCCCAGTGCCTTGTCTAATTGTAAATGTGCCTTACATCTTAAGAGTACCTCACTATAACATTTTGAAGTGAGTTTAGGCATAAATAGGATTAATTCCCAAAGAATGTCCTTTGCTCTTCCTCCCATAATTTCATTTGCAGGGTCCACAGGATGAATAGCCAAGCAGGCAGTGATGTGGAACCTGGAGGACGGGCCATACCGGGCAGCCCTGCGCCACAGCACTGCAGCCTTCAGGTTATGTTACATTGATAATGTCACAGCTTCAGGAGTGCCACCGCCCACAGCCCACCATACAGGACAAAGCTCGGAATCCAATTATCCTCCCTATAATTTGTGGGAATTTTACGCTTCCCTTTTTATGCTCTGGCTGGCTCCAATATTTCACTGTACCTGTGCAAGCTACAAGGCAGGTTGGAGGGACTATTTTTCTAGCAGAGATTTTGTAGATTAGGAGCAGTGTCCATAGAACTCCAAAATGTGTGAATTAAGATTGGGAAACTGGATTGTTTCAGCTGCCATCAATTATTCCATGACTATTATATTGTATTGTGATGCAGCCTACATAATTCAAGATTAAAGAAAGTCTAGATTTTCATTACCCTACTGACATCGTATTATTTATTTTGGCTGATTGGGAAAGACCAAGAAAGGTCATTTTTGTGTTAAATCTTTACATGTTAGCATGGGTACGGGATGTCAACTGTCTATGTTTTAAATACATTTTCATGGAATCAGTGGGTTACACCTCTATGGTAAACTACAGTGTGCTGGATGTCCTGTCTGCCTCAAAGACACTGCCATGCAACATACACTTAGAGAGAACAGTGAAGTACACACTAGCTAATGGATTACCAAACCCAAACCAGAGTTTTACCAGCACTCAGGTTTGGCGTGAAGTCAGGCAGGTCTTTTTGACGTATGTACGGGCGCAGGCCCCCCACCTGCCCGGCCCCCGACTGGGTTTGATTTAATTAAAAGGAAGAGGGTGCATCAATTTCAGCAGCGTCGCGGGGAGATGACAGTACACAAATTGAAAGTAAGCAGATCGGCAGGGCCGGGAGGGGGCCAGTTCATTAACATGGAACACAATTCTGTGTGCAATGTAACAAGATTAGAAACATTATTATCATTCCACCCCCAGACATAAAGTCCCTGTCACAGCCTGAGAGAGAGGAGAGAAGAGAGGGGGATCCCATGTAGCCACTCAGCTTGTGACAACACTGAGATGGTGTGGAATAAACGCATTGGATTTGACGTGAATACAAGTACTCTGATATATTTTTGAATAGGATATGGGGGAAATCTACAGAAGAGCTTTTTCATGCAATTTGAATGGAGCATATTCAAAGAGACAGTTGGATGTGCGACAGTGTCTAGGACTAGAGAAACAGTTGGAGAGAGATATAGAGAGAAAGTGAGCATGATTACCTGTCAAAAGCATGAATTCCCTGTCATCCGGCTCTGGATTCAGGGATTGATGTAATGTATGATGGAACTAGTGTGTGTGTGTGTGTGTGTGTGTGTGTGTGTGTGTGTGTGTGTGTGTGTGTGTGTGTGTGTGTGTGTGTGTGTGTGTGTGTGTGTGTGTGTGTGTGTGTGTGTGTGTGTGTGTGTGTGATTATCAAGACAGGTCTGTTTACCCACAGCGTCCTATCATAGCATGGTCAATAGCTGTGATGCTAGGCCAGGATTAGGTCCTCAGCCCTGTGACTGCCATGATTACATCGCTTCACACACTTTTACTCACGACAGCCGCAACTGATGTACTTATCACTTCCAGACTCCCTGACATACCCCTCCACTGCTGCTCCTGCTGCTCATCACACGGAGGGATTAGATTTGTTTGAGTGAAGATCTTCCTATACTGGTCTGAAGGAACATGTACTGTAACAGTCCAGAAACGAGTTTCAGTTTTACCCAAAAACATATCCCTTTGGTGAACTGAATGTGGTTTTTAGCTTTATGTAGAATCTCTGATGCTGTGTATCCATCCCTTCTATTGACTCTTCAGATTAGATTTGGGGTTATATGCTAGTCTTCCCTTTCAGGAAATCCAGAGGAGGAATGTGAATGCGTTTAGTCCAAGAGGAGGTCTGTTAATGAACAGTAAAGACAGATGAGTCTCTCTTATGCCAAGCAGGTCGCATGAATTGGATTAGTGTGACCTGAGATTGGGATGGATAGCTGTCTATGTGCCAAGTGGTCATTAGCTTGGCAGCACCACTACATGCTCAAAACTTCCCCTCAATACAAATCCTAGCACTGAACCTCCTTCCAAAGGAAAGAGAGCAGCTAATCAGGGAGAATAGTTTAGATGTCTGCATTTCATTTAGAGTGGAGCATGGACACAGGAATATTTATTTTTGACCTTTATTTAACTAGGCAAGTCAGTTAAGAACAAATTCTTATTTACAATGACAGCCTAGGAACAGTGGGTTAACTGTCTTGTTCAGGGGCAGAACAACAGATTTTTACCTTGTCAGCACTGGGATTTGATCTTGCAGCCTTTCAGTTACTAGTCCAACACTCTAACCACTAGCCTACCTGCCGCCCCTCTGGATTTTAAAGTGGGCATGTCATGGTGTCTGTGTTCTAAGATGATTACCTTATACTAAACATAAACAATGAAAATCAGATCAGCATCTGGTGAATACGATTTATCAATGGTTGTCAAAGCATACTTTATGAATGAAGACCTTGTTGAGTTTGTCTCCAGAACGCTCCAGGGGTTCAGCATGCTGCTGCTGTGTATTTAACAGGCTAATGTCATGTTCTCCAGTGGGGCTGTGGTAGGCACCAGTTCAGGAGGAAGTGGTCTCTGCCTCACCCCATTCTCCAAATGGGCACCAGTATGAATCAGTCCCTGCCTGGATGTTGTTATCAATCACGCTGGGTCCCAGGGGGGGCTGGTGAGGGGAGGGGAGCCTCCCTGATCCTGGTCCATATAAAAGGCTGTGATGTATTAGAGCAGATGAGCATCGGACTGTTCTGACACATGACTGACAGCTCATTTGACAGCCCCGGGAAAGTGTGCAGTGGAACTTTCAATCTCATTTAATATTGGGAAAGAATGGGATTGTGGTGGTGGGGAGATTTTAAAAAGATATTGTTTCACCCCTTTTAAGTCAATGCGAGGCTCACGGGGTGACTGTGGTGAACCCCTGGTCCAGAAAAGCTACAAGCCAACAAGACTCTGAGCTAAGTCTCAATCAGAAACCGACTGATCCCTGGCCTGAGTCCCTCGGGTAAGAATCACCCTCCTCAGGTTTAGTTAGTCAAGTTACAGCAGAAAAACAACAGAGTTCACAAAGCCAGGAAAGAAAACAAAAACATGCATAAATCAAGTGGTCAGACTGGTGCTTTCCAAACAGGTCATCTCTGTCATTCAATCGCTCCACGGCGAGGCGCGGTCATGAAATAGGATAGCCACAAAAACAGCTACAGCACAGAGCTCATCTCTCTCTCTCTCTCTCTAGACAGGCCATCTACCACTGTCAAGTCCCTTTCTATCTGAGAGGCCTATTCCTTTCTGTTGTATCTGTGTTTTTACATGACTTATTTCACAGTCATTTAAGGTCAGTAAAGTCATATAACATCTCTTAATTACATGAGAAATGTTGAATTATTTCAGTAGAAAATCTCAGGGGTCTCAAATGTCCCAATGTGCCTCTCCAATGATCAATCATAGTGGGGTAATTAGCCATTTTACAGCTATTAAAAAGACATGCAACCCTTTTCATTATGTCCAATCTATTTTTATATCACCATTGTTCATTATTACATTTCTCTTTATTTCAACCTTTGAAAGTTATTTGAAACTTTGTGCGAGTGCTTTGAGGTTTGGAACGTGAAAGGCAGCGTTCCCTGTCCACCATATACAGTCGCCCACCTCCTCTCCACCCCTCCTCCAAAAGCCCATGTTCTAAATGAGGTCACCAGCAGCGCCTCAGGAGTAGAGTGTCAGCTGCTGTTTTTCCATTACTGCTGGATGGGACAAGTCGCACCACACCACACCACACCACACCACACCACAGCAACAGCAGCTCTGGTTCCTGAACCAGTGTCTACCTCTCTGACAGGCCTGAACTGACGCCACACCAGCTCTGTCACTCCCCAACCAGGCCGAGCAGTGACCACAGACAGAAACCTATCCCACAGATGCAGGAAAATGTATCTGCCCCGTATCAGCTGGCCTAGTTGTCCCTATAGTCCTGTTTATACCTGGTTCTGACATGCAGCCTTTGTCCTAATCTTGTCCACATTGTGATTGTGCTCACCTTTTTAGACAAGTGTGGACGATTAAAAGATGAAATGTGCTCTGATTGTGAAACAGACAAGATCAGGTCAAGATCAGGACAAAGGACTCATGTTAACGACAGGTATAAACAGGGCTTCTGTCACATCTCCCCTGTTTGTCTCCCACATCTCATCTCTCCTCCTGTCTCTGGTCTCTTGTCTGACTTTGATGGCATCCATATTTTCCTGTTAATGTGGTGGAAGCCGCGTGAATGTCTGTATCGTCTAAGTGATCATTACAATTTATTGCATGCTGACTTCATTCAGGTTGCTAGGTTGTGCTGGCATAAGTCATAATTATGTGGTGACAGTGTAAGAGAGAGTGGCTGCATTGGCCACTCATCCAGGCCAGTTAAATTATATAATTAGCCCAGTAAGAGGTGTATGCTCCAGATTGGATAAAGTATTAAATGTTTGGATGAACCTGAGCTCCATTTCTAACTAACTAACGAACTAACTAACTAACTAACTAACTAACTAACTATCTTTCTCTCTTTCTCTCGCTATTAGCCCATTAGCAGTTATGTAATACTGTATACTGATGTGACAGTGGACAGGGAAAGTGGTTAAATTAAGTGTCACGTTCTGACCTTTATTACCTTTGTTTGGTCTTTATCTAGTATGGTCAGGGCGTGAGTTGGGGTGGGCAGTCTGTGTGTGTTTTTCTATGTTGGGGTTTTGAGTTCAGCCTAGTATGGTTCTCAATCAGAGGCAGGTGTCGTTAGTTGTCTCTGATTGAGAATCATACTTAGGTAGCCTGGGTTTCACCTTTGAGTGGTGAGTGTTTGTTTCCGTGTGAGTGTTTGTTGCCACACGGTACTGTTTCGGTTTCGTTCATGGTCACGTTAATTGTTTT
The DNA here is from genome assembly GCF_045791955.1 of Oncorhynchus clarkii lewisi. Lineage (NCBI taxonomy): Eukaryota > Metazoa > Chordata > Actinopteri > Salmoniformes > Salmonidae > Oncorhynchus > Oncorhynchus clarkii. The sequence continues at coordinate 19,693,803 of NC_092171.1, read as the reverse complement.
GTATTTCATAGTGTTCAGTTTATGTCTTAAAATAAACGTTATGGATACTTGCCACGCTGCGCATTGGTCCTCCTCTCCTTCTCGCTTCTCCTCCTCAGAAGAGGAGTAAGAATGTTGTTACATTAAGCCAGACTAGTGGTTGTCTTATAGCAGCTCCTGGCTGTCTGTCACAGAAGGACAGAGGAAGACTGAAGAGACTGAGAGCATGCAACTATGGGAATTTACAGTAATAGCTTAGCTATTTCTGTAAAGTTTGAACCAAAGATGACTGGCATGCCCTTGGTATAAAGCTGAGACACTGCACTTTTGTATTGATGACACCCTTCCATCCAGAAGAAGGTATTTCATTTTTAACACTAGTCTATAATTGCACTACTTCATTGTAAGACAACAAAGTGAGTCAAACGATATACAGTAACACGTCAAATCGCTCAATTTGTCCCTGGTTAAGCTGTAATGGAGGGGTCGGAGTGGGGCTGACAGCCTGCCTGCCGCTGTGCTGCTCTGCACCAGGCCCCCCAGCCCCCTGTGACACTCACATGTGTGTGTGTGTGCACACCGCCAGATAGGGTTTCGCAGAGCGTGACTGTGTGTTATTCACACTGACGAGTTCCGCTGTTCACTGTCACCTCTCATTGTGAGAGGAAATAAGCCAGTGGAGGAGAGTCGTGGCCAGGGGAAGGTGGAGGAGATGAGGGCCTAGGGGAGGGGAGGGTGGAGGAGAGGAGAGCCTACGGAGGGGACCCAGGGGAGGAGAGGGTGGAGGAGAGGAGAGCCTACGGAGGGGACCCAGGGGAGGGGAGGGTGGAGGAGAGGAGAGCCTACGGAGGGGACCCAGGGGAGGGGAGGGTGGAGGAGAGGAGAGCCTACGGAGGGGACCCAGGGGAGGGGAGGGTGGAGGAGAGGAGAGCCTACGGAGGGGACCCAGGGGAGGGGAGGGTGGAGGAGAGGAGAGCCTACGGAGGGGACCCAGGGGAGGGGAGGGTGGAGGAGAGGAGAGCCTACGGAGGGGACCCAGGGGAGGGGAGGGTGGAGGAGAGGAGAGCCTACGGAGGGGACGCAGGGGAGGGTGGAGGAGAGGAGAGCCTACGGAGGGGACCCAGGGGAGGGTGGAGGAGAGGAGAGCCTACGGAGGGGACCCAGGGGAAGGTGGAGGAGAGGAGAGCCTACGGAGGGGACCCAGGGGAGGGGAGGGTGGAGGAGAGGAGAGCCTACGGAGGGGACCCAGGGGAGAGGAGGGTGGAGGAGGGGAGAGCCTACGGAGGGGACCCAGGGGAGGGGAAGGTGGAGGAGAGGAGAGCCCAGGGGAGGGGAGGGTGGAGGAGAGGAGGGCCTACGGAGGGGACCCAGGGGAGGGGAAGGTGGAGGAGAGGAGAGCCCACGGAGGGGACCCAGGGGAGGGGAAGGTGGAGGAGAGGAGAGCCTACAGAGGGGACCCAGGAGAGGGGAAGGCGGAGGAGAGGAGAGCCCACGGAGGGGACCTAGGGGAGGGGAGGGTGGAGGAGAGGAGAGCCTACGGAGGGGACCCAGGGGAGGGGAGGGTGGAGGAGAGGAGAGCCTACGGAGGGGACCCAGGGGAGGGGAGGGTGGAGGAGAGGAGAGCCTACGGAGGGGACCCAGGGGAGGGGAGGGTGGAGGAGAGGAGAGCCTACGGAGGGGACCCGGGGGAGGGGAGGGTGGAGGAGAGGAGAGCCTACGGAGGGGACCCGGGGGAGGGGAGGGTGGAGGAGAGGAGAGGAGAGCCTACGGAGTTGATCCAGGGGAGGGGAAGGTGGAGGAGAGGAGAGCCTACAGAGGGGACCCAGGAGAGGGGAAGGCGGAGGAGAGGAGAGCCCACGGAGGGGACCTAGGGGAGGGGAGGGTGGAGGAGAGGAGAGCCTACGGAGGGGACCCAGGGGAGGGGAGGGTGGAGGAGAGGAGAGCCTACGGAGGGGACCCAGGGGAGGGGAGGGTGGAGGAGAGGAGAGCCTACGGAGGGGACCCAGGGGAGGGGAGGGTGGAGGAGAGGAGAGCCTACGGAGGGGACCCGGGGGAGGGGAGGGTGGAGGAGAGGAGAGCCTACGGAGGGGACCCGGGGGAGGGGAGGGTGGAGGAGAGGAGAGGAGAGCCTACGGAGTTGATCCAGGGGAGGGGAAGGTGGAGGAGAGGAGAGCCTACGGAGGGGACCCATGGGAGGGGATGCTGGAGGAGAGGAGAGCCTACGGAGGGGACCCAGGGGAGGGTAGGGTGGAGGAGAGGAGAGCCTACGGAGGGGACCCAGGGGAGGTGAGGGTGGAGGAGAGGAGAGCCTACGGAGGGGACCCAGGGGAGGGGAAGGTGGAGGAGAGGAGAGCCTACGGAGGGGACCCAGGGGAGGGGAGGGTGGAGGAGAGGAGAGCCTACGGAGGGGACCCAGGGGAGGAGAGGGTGGAGGAGAGCCTACGGAGGGGGCCAGGGCATGGGAGGGTGGAGAAGAGGAGAGCCTACAGAGGGGGCCAGGGGAGGGGAGGGTGGAGGAGAGCCTACGGAGGGGGACAGGGTAGGGGAGGGTGGAGAAGAGGAGAGCCTACGGAGGGGGCCAGGGCAGGGGAGGGTGGAGGAGAGGAGGGCCTCTGGACGAGGCCAGGGTAGGGTAGGGTGGAAGAGAGGAGAGCGTACGAAGGGGGCCAGGGCAGGGGAGGGTGGAGGAGAGGAGGGCCTGTGGACGAGGCCAGAGTAGGGGAGGGTGGAAGAGAGGAGAGCCTACAGAGGGGGCCAGGGCAGGGTAGGGTGAAGAGAGGAAAGCCTACGGAGGGGGCCAGGGCAGGGGAGGGTGGAGTAGAGGGGAGCCTGTGGGAGGAGCACCCTCAGGCCCAGGGCCCAAAGATCAGTTACCCTCCCAGGGAGAACAGGGCTCCCAGCTGTAAGCAGTTGAATGGTTATGTTTCATTCAGATATTCAGTGAGCAGTGCTGTGCTGCTCAATTCATTCTGGATGAGCACCAGAGTTTGTTAGCACATTCTTCCAGACAGCGGAGGGCCTCCAGCTGTGTTCAGGGAGGTGGTGTTATGGTGTTTGATTTGTTGTGAAGACTCAAACAGCAGGACACAGCAGACTCCAGGTTGACCCAGCAGGCCTGTGGAGAGTGACACTTCCTCTCAGTGCCTGGTCCTGCAGCGCGCCGTGCCAGCAGAGCCTCAGTGCTGTGCCGCCACTCCGTTTATCATCACCACAACCACCCACTGTGGGCGGCCAGTGGGACGAGACTCAGACGCCTCTCTATCTCTCACCCCTCCTTCTCCTCTTCTCCTCCCCTCCCTATGGTCCCACTCCAGGGAGACTAAAAAAGCCTGATTCTCTGTCTGATTGTTTTTGTCACAGTGTGCAGGAAAATAGACTGTAGTTTCTTACAAAAGCAAATGCTGAGTCTCATCTGATCTTACGGCCCTAAAGAGTGGCCTGGCCTGAATGGTAGTGATTGGAAAATTGCAGGGCTTCTCCTCAAGCATTGTCACAAGTCAGACTCTTATCTGCTCAAGTGAACGAACATCAGCTGAATGGTCGCAATTCATTCAATTTTGATCTTTGTCGCCATCCATCTGGCAATTCTAGGACGCTTTGTGTATGTCTGTAAACTCTATAGGAGAATGTTACGAAACATCAGCGCAAGTCTGAAGGTTTCAGCTCCTCTGTAAGTGAACAGCTCATTTTACAGGGAACACATGTCCATCTGTGCCAACATTCACACAAGATTCAAAATGTGTGCTGCAAACTTTACATAACGTGAATGTGTTAAACTACCGTAATGTGGTTGTCAAACAGGGTAGCTTGAGATAGCAGTCTTACAAACGTATGATGTCTGTGGGTAGAAATACCTGTTGTGTTGCCAGTGTGATGATTATTGTTACCCTCCCCACCCCCTCCCCACCCCCTCCCCACCCCCTCCCCTGGAGTGGCGTAGTTGAAATGATTCAAATTGGGAAGGAGTAAAACAAGGGCCTTTTCAGAACAGACTCTCTATCAGGTGTGTGTGTGTGTGTGTGTGTGTGTGTGTGTGTGTTTAAACTGGAGTTACCAGAGCCATCATCATGCCTGTGATCAGAATAGTGGTGTGATCAAAAGAGCCCAGCCCCCCACCAACACCCTCTTCCATCTCTCTCTCTCTCGCTTTCCAACTATTAACACCCAACTATCTCCTTTATCCTCCCAACCCCCATTCTATTGTTTTTTTCTTTGTCCCCCCCTCTCTTTCATCCTCTACGCCTCTCTCTCTCCTCCTCACCCCCTCCCTCTCTCCCTTTCTCTTCCACCCCTCTGCCTTGGCCCTCTGCCTGCTCTTCCGTTCACCCCCATGTTCGCAAATCACTTTTTCCTGTGTCAGCAGGTAAATTGTTTTGTCCTCCCATTCCCTGCTTTCATTACCTTGTGTAAATTAAGCGATATGTCGTCCACTGGTGCGCGCCAGAGCACCCACCGTGGCAACGCCAAAATCATGAGATTTGGCATAATAAATGAAGACAAACTGGCAGTAGCACTGCTCCTTCTCCAGGCGGGCTCGCCTTCATTATTCGCTTAACTTGCCGTAGAAAATGACTTAACCCTGACCTTTGTATTACGTCCCATATTCACTCCAGATAAAAGCCTTTTTACAGCGCACAACAATTTATATTCCAGCAAAGAGGCTGCTTTTCTCTGTCAGTTTTCCAATCTCAGCTCCTGAACACACATCATTTAACTTGTCTTGCCTTCCTGTATTTGTCCATCAGTCCTTCTTTTTTACATAAAATCTGGCAGCATTATTCTGTGATTTGATGGCACCCACTCATTTTTTCCCCTTGGAATGTTTGATTGGAAGAAATATAGCCGGCTGGGGCTATCTCCTCTCTTCTGTGGAATCATGCGCTTGATGAAATAGTGTTCCCCCAGCAAGAATAATAAAAACAGACTTGTGCATTACGGGAGGCTCTCAATCTGCCAGCTCGGCTGGAGCAGAGCGAAAAAACCTCCCCCTGCCTCCTGACAGATTTCTATAGTTATCCCACCAGATAAATGGAAGCGGGTGACCAGGCTGGGGAAGGCCATAATGGAGCCAGGCATGGGGTGCAGAGCTGAGTTGGCCAACATGACTGCCTGCTGTGAATACTCACAGGTCAACCAGGGGCTGCTAATGGAGAAATTAGTTATTTTACCCCCAGCCCTTCCATTACCAATTCACTCTTTGGAGACATGTAAGGGCCACACAGAATAAATAGAGAACCCATTGCTTTTCAGTGAAGAATGTCACAAGGTGTATTGACATTTGAATAAATGGACTTGAACTTTATTGTGTATTTCTATTTATTATGTCATTTCTATTGGGGGATGGCAACAAAGAGTACACCCTGACTCACTCCAGCTACTCTGAGGATAGAGGGGAGCTTTTCCATCAAGTGCTCATGTCATTGTTGTATCTGTGGAGGGTCCCTACTCATCCCCTGGTCTGTCTGAAGAATCAATCATGTTCATCAGCCTCTCTCTGGCAGACTGTTGTTGTTTGTACTGACACAAGACTGAGATATCAAAATGGGAGATAAAGGATCAAATGACTGCGGTGAACCCTGGCCCGCCCCTCTGCCAAATTGACATGTCAACCCTGCCTTCATTGGGACAAGCTGACATCACTAACTGTAGGAAACAACACAACTGGAACAATGTGCTACAATAAGGTCTCCAGGTACAGAGACACGACAAACACACTCACCACTGTTTCATTTCCTTGACAACAAAAACAATGCTCCTGAGGTCTGTGTTGTTAATCATGTGGGGCCAGAAAAACAATCCTTTGAATCCTAATGAGAGATGTGTTTTGGCTTTTGTCATGTTGTTTAAGTTGGTGTTTCTTGTCTTACAGTGGTTGTTGTAGCTAGCAGTGACTGGATCAACAATAACGATCAACAATGTTTCCTTTATTTTGAAGGAATGGGAAACATCAGGATGTATTTCTTTGATGAAAATGGTTCTGACCTTGTCAATGAAATCAGGGGCCTTCAAGCCCCGAATGTGACCAAAACAAACAATGATATGATTGTGGGAAACATTGGTATCAAGGGCCCCATTTTATAGCAAATCAGTGAGTTGTGTTTAGCGGCCACAGAATGCTCCAATACCAAGCTGCAGAGGAAATAATGAAAAAACGTAGCATGCAACTCATTTGTTACTGTGTAAAAGTTTCACAAGGTCGTTTTGAGAGCCATGTTAACCCAACACCTGAATACAGATTTGTTTCCTTGTTCTACAAGTCACGGAGCCCCAGGTCCTTAAGCGATCATTATTACCATACAAATAGACAGATCTATTTAACAACCCTCTTTTTATCACATAACACTTATTCTTTAGTGTTGCTCCTTGAAAGGCATTGAAATGAGGCTCCCCCTTTTGCAGCGGAGCGTCTATGGGTTGATAAAGGCTCAGAGCAATAGACGAAGCAAGGCTGACATCTTCTTAAGAGATGATAGGGAAGCCAAATCAAATAGGATGGAGCAGTCACTCTTTTCACAGATAGGTAGCTCATTTCTGCTGGCTGGGAGTTTGCTTCCCTAGTGACGCTCTGCCTGGGAAAGATAGCTCACTCGGACTCCATTAATTATTTCATTCCCTGTCCCTCTTTTTACAATTTAAGCTATTTCTTTTTGGCTTTAATGAGTTATGTATTTTTCCATTTTTGATGAGATCTTGGAATTTAGATTTTTTTGGGGGGAGGGGACAAAATTCTTAATCACATTCCTTTTTCATTTATGTGAAAGAGGCAAAATCAATTATTTTTATTAGACAAAGCAGAATGCAAATGAATGGAATGGGTTGCATTAAGAAACAAAGGATCCGGAGAGGGCCTGATAAGTGTTATTCTTGCCCCCTGAGGTAAAGCGTGTGGCTTGGGTTATTAAACACTTTGCAAACATTTCCCCTCTCATCCAGGCAGCAAAATAAGTATTATAGCACCACCAAACAATGGTCAAAAAAGTATCGGTAATCATTTCAGCTATACTGTTTATAAATCATTTTCAAAGGGATTTGTCAAGAATGTGTGGGATTTGATAGCAAGTGCTTTTCGAGAAGCGCAAAGCCGGACATCCTGTAGAGCTGTGCATGCTGGGTGCAACAGCAAGTGCTACAGCATAAGGATGCCTAGGCCGTGCTAGAATAGCTGTCTGAAGACAATCTCCATTGGTCATCACAGTCATATTTAACATGTGATGCAAGTTTCTTGCATGTCTGTTCAGGCTTTTGTTGGCCTGACTTTCAAAGACCCAAATGCCCTTTCCTGTGGAGGGGAGAGTCTCCTCTGTGGCAGAGTTGCCCCAAGTTTTCTTAACAGACTATTTACTTCTCAACTTAATCAAGCATGCACAACTCTACAGGATTTCCGGCTTGGCGCTTCTTGAAAAGCACTTGCTATCATATCCCACACATTCTTGACAAATCCCTTTGAAAATGATCTAGAAAAGTTTTATTCTCTTGCAGAAGGCTCATTGAAAAGAAGAATTACATGACAGATAAAAAAAACTTTATCACCAGTGAAAGGCTAGACAATGTACGTTGAGAAATTGGGAAGATGGGAGAAACAATGAATATTAAGTGCCTTAGAATCTAAAGCTGTCCTGCCGACTAAATTGAAACTGTATATCCTGAGGGGGCAAGGTTTCCAAATTGCTAATTACCGCCTCTGAAAGGGGGTTGTTTCTGATATGTTTGCTTGTGAAAGGCTGGCATTTAATGAAGCAGTGGCTGAGTTTTTTTTATTCCCCCTCTCCGGCTTTCAGGCCTCTCCCCGGACTGCCTCCCAGGCCAGAACAATGGCGGGCCCTGGAGCCCAGCTCTCCCACAGGCCCGGTGAGAGGAGGCCGGGGGCTGGGTACTGAGGGAGCCGCTCAGCATGCTGACATATGGAGAGGACCGATAAGGTGGCAGCGGCACAGAGAGGCCCTTTCCCATGGGCCCAAGGGGAAATGTGCAGTTATTAAGAGTAAGATGAGAGAGATTAAATGGCTTTTGTGCTAATTTTCTCAGAAAATTAAATGTTTTATTTTACTTAGCCTGGCTTCATTTGAGAGTTGAAAGGAGTGGTAAATGACTTTTCATTCAGCCACACGTTCGCTTTGAGGAAAACTTCCATTATTGGCACTTGTCAGACATTGTCTAAAAACACTTATTTATATTGTTTAAAAAAGTATGAACCTATCTAATACATTTAGAATGGGTCTTTCTCAACACACAAGGAACAATGTCACTTTGAGGGAACTATTCTGCAAACCACTAGGAATACTGTTTTCATACTAGCTGTATTATAGGCCCATCTATTGCTTGCCTGGTCAAGAAAACAGTTGACCTGACATGATGTACTGTTATATTGCCCTCTGGGAAGTTTCCTTAAAAAAAAAAAAAATAAATAAAGATATTAATTCTATTCCCTTGTTATATGTCTATATATAACTAGACTCTGGTAGCCTATGTGCTTCAAGCCCCCATGCAGTCTTTGTAATACATTTCTTAAGTCATCATGGTATGTCTAATAAATCTGTGTGTGTGTGTATTTAATGAAACTAACTCAAAAATATATTTGTTCTCATTTATTTCCCTGAGCCTCCATTGGCCCTTGAAATGCTCAGTCTGATTGTGTGGGTGTTCGGAAGCAAATTTGAAGATATTTACATATCTTCTGAATGGCTGTTAGGATGGTTAAGAGCCAACCTCCTTGCCCAGATGAACAGTCATTGGTCTATTATAATCAGATCACTTTGTGACACTTTGTGGCTAAAAATTCCATCCCACCTGAACAGCCTGAAATTCCAGGCATTTTTTTCAAACAGCTCCTACACAAAAAGGGCATTATCACCATGTTCACAATTTCAGTGTTATTTAGACCTCTTAATGTGAAAGAATACGTTTTTTAACTGCACTGCCCCTTTAAGCATAGTGCAGAGAGCTCAACTAAGGTAGCTTTTTTTATGGGTGGGATAAAGATCCTATCTGGGTTGTGGGATCCTTGGAACCTTATTGTTTAAAATGTAAACTTCAATGGGATAGAAACGCTCCAAGGATCCCAGATAGGATCCGAGGATCCGTTATATCCAATAACCGTTATATCCAAGCATACGTTATATCGAGGCAGAGTTTAGTATTGATAACTAGTCGCGCTATTTGCTAGCAACATGAGTCGATACTTGTAAAATGTACATTTAAAAAATGCATGACTGCACTGTACAACTGCGGTCCTCCCGCGATTTGCTTAAATTCATAATTTTAAGGAATACAGCCACCGATGTTTTCCTAATTTGTGTTGCTGAACTGGAAACATACTGACCTCCGAGATTCAATTGACAGAAGCGAGTTGAGCAACACAAATGAGGAAAACATCGGTGGCTGTTTTGGATAAAAGTGTTTTTTTAAGTATGAATTTCATCACCCCTGGGCAGCACCGCAGTTGTACAGGACACATTTAGCGCGACCAGCTTTCAATACTCCGCCTTGATAAAGAGAGCACAGACCGAAAAAGACAGCGGGGCGGAAATTACTTCATTCGTTTGGCAGCGGGGCGGAAGTACGTCTCATGTTTACAGCTGTGAAAACAAAACAAGCAGGAACTGCGACTGGTGAGTGGAAACAACAGCATCGTTACATAACGTAAGGATATCATTTCATTGAGAAACGGAGCATGTAATCTCAAACAGCGTTCTCATTTTAAGTGCAGTAACAACAATTGTGTCACGATACCGTTGTAAGCGATATCAAGGTTTCGCAACGATAATGTTTTGGTTTGTGGTTTTCTTAGCACATCTCGCTCCCCAGGCTAGGCCTATTGTTATCTAATTATCATGGTCAGTTTTAGAACGATAGAAGAAACAATCAAAATTGGTGAACGATATGAACTTTCTAGTTATTTGGAGTCTGCCGAAGTGCTGAAGGCTACACACAATATATTTTACATAATAGTTTAATTCCCCTGTCCAATTGGTCATATTCAGTCCTGATTATAGCCTTATGATCAAATTATCTCTTTCACTCTGTCTTCATGTTCTATTCAAAAGTGTTTCAGTAGAAGCAGTGCTGAAATAAAGAATGAGTTGTGAGTAGATTCATTCTGTAGGCTATGTAGTCACTGCTGTTACTATGCCTGGGTAGTGGATCGTGGAACGCTGTAGGTTGCCTGACAGAAAACAAACTGCACTAGAAGAGAAAATGATAGTTATTACTTTTTTTAAAAACTGAACAAAATCCTAGGTTCCATTTTAAACGATCAGTAAGCATTTTATAGAAAACCTAAGCACATGTCTGTGTGATACTTGTGGCAAAGTGCCAGATGCCAGACCTGCAAGTTTGTTTTATACAGTATGCTATAAATAAGTTGCATAGCATCTACATTGGCCCTATGAAAGGTGTATGAAGGCTGTATTAAGACTAACACAATTGTTGTTCAATTAGTTGAACAACACATCTTCATAGTCATGTGCATTATGCTTTAACAGTAGCTTCAGTAGTGTTGTAGTTGGCAGCAGCAGCAGCAGCATACACTGTCCTCTTATCCTGTCAACTTACACTATACTCAGTCTATTCATGTGCCAATCACATCTACAGTATACAGCTCCAGCTCACCAGTATTCCTCTCCCCCTGTCCCCCAGCAGCATGATGGATGAGCTGGTGCACGACCTGGTGTCAGCCCTGGAGCAGACCTCCGAGCAGACCAAGCTAGAGGAGCTCTGGGAGGAGATGGTTCTGAGTCCTCTGCAACAGCGCAGGCAGATCCGACGGCGCCGGGGACGTAAACGCCGTTGTGACTCCTCTCTCCACCCCTTGGAGCACAGCCGTTGCCTCAGTGAGGCCTCCGAGTCCAGCCTGGACGAAGCAGCCAAGGATTGCCGGGAGAATGCTGCCCCGGCCCCCTCCGCCGCCAACTACAGCGACTCAGACGACATGGTAATGGCCAAGCGCTGGCCCTCCTGCTCCAGCAACAGCTACGCCATCAAGACCAAGCAGCACTCCTGGCCTGAGTCAGACTCCTTCACAGAGAACACCCCGGGACGGCCACTCAGGAGGAGGCGGAAGGTCAAACGCATGACCTCTGATGTGACGGTCAGCCTGCAGCAGAAGTTGACGGTGTCAGGGGTGGATGGCGAGCGGGGCGGAAACCACAGGTTGTCCAAAAAGCAGCGTCTGTCCAGGCTGAAGAAGGGCGCTGGAGGCTGGGTGGGAGTGGACAGAGAGGCTGATGGAGTGGGCCTCAGGGCAGAGGAGTGCTGGAAGGATAAGATCCCATTGGTCCTGGAGGCCAAGGAGCAACGAGAGGCTTCTGATGAGAATATGTCTGAAGGGTAATGTTCTAAACATCCATTTTATTTTTGTGTGAGAAAATATCAAGTTTGGCAGGACAATAATATAACATCTAAAAGGATATCATATTTTAGGATAGTGATTTTTTTTTAAAAGTGTTTTCATTTGGCATTTCCTAAATATTACATAATATTTGCAACCTTTGCAATATTTACAATATAGCCTACAATTGTAAAATATGTTATTGCTGGCCTTTGTTGACACAGACCTAGTCAAACTACAAATCACCCCTAAATATCACGTTCCATTTACCCTTTGGGTGGTGAAGTTACTGAGGCAGTTTGGCCCGTAATATAAAAGTCATGGGCATAACTACTATCTGACAGAGGCAATTAAACACAGCGACATTTAAAATGATCTATACTGCCTGTCTACATCTAGTTGTCAATATTCAATGTGGCCCCATCTAAAACAAAAAGTGCATCACATTGATGCTTCTGCACCTTCAAGTATTTCATTGACATAAAAAATGAATGATATTCCCTTCTCCTGCTCATCTGCTCTCTCTCTCTGAGGTGATAAGTGGGGAGGGATCGCTGATACTGTGGCCGCAAGGCATCACTCAGCTCATTACTTTGCTGGGAGAAATTGTCACAAGTAAATAAGTCGCTTGGTGAGGTATTGATTTGTTTCAAAATAAATGTCTATATTATTCTTAATATTTGAAGCTATGTCTGTCCTGAGTTCAACTGAGTGCATTCCAATGTGTGCATAAAAAAAATAATATCTAAATTAGATATACTACTGTGACTGCCTATAAGTGACATTGGAACCAATCAATTACCATGCTGTCATATTAATTACAATAATGGGTTTACTAAATAGGCCTATTCAGTCCTGCCTGGACACTTTAGGGCTGAGCCAGTTTGACATAAAAATACACAGTGAATAATCTAACCTAACCTCTGCTATCCTCAACGGAGTGGAAATCATCATCAGTGTCTGTATACTACACTAGTAAGAAAATAGAAACTTGGACCGTGGAGGAATAGGCTAGTTCCATAGACGTCCCAAAGAAGTGCATAGTGCTGCCTGTGTGTAAAGCTGGTTGGTCTCTTCTCCCCAATGTCCCTCCCACTGCTAGACACCTGCCTCCACTGGGTATTCCCCTTGATGATCTCATTATCTATTGGCCCATATAAAAAACATGGAGAAGAAGTCTGTGGTAACCAATAATAGGGAGACAGAGGGCTTTACATCTTCTGGTTTAATTTGTCCTGACCTCCCTGGCCCCTCAACGGTACTTGTTTTCTTACTTTATGGAAAAATCAATAGCCGTTCTGACAGAAAACAGCTCGGGAGAAGAAATAAATGGGAACACCGTGGCACGCTGTCAATCATTTCTCACTTACACAACAGAAGGCTGCTGATTGCTGCTCAGTAGACTGCCGCTCTGTACTGAGGACTAAACAATCTCTGGGTTAAGTCCTGCTGGAGTCCAAGGAAATGGGAAAATGGTAGCAAGTGATGGGGGGTTGACAGTGGTACAACAGCCATATTTAGACACCAGGAAAAGCTATGCTCCATCCATCTGATGTTTTAGACTTCAGTTACTTCTTAAAATGTATTTGAACCCTTTTAGGTTTCAGTAGTCTCTCTCTGTTCGTTCCATTAACCTCTTCATATTCTGTGTTTGATCTCTTAAATGTCCTTTGCCTTAAGGTCACAGCTCATGCAGTATATGCACAGACCATAGCCTGCCTTTAGCCGCCCAAGTGCATTGGGAGCAGATGTTGGCAACTCCAGCTGGGCTCCACATCCTTGATTAGAGCAGCGTTGGCCTGCTGGCAGGATGGCCACCTGGTGCCCAGTCTGGCCCAGAGAGCAGGCCTCACCTGTGGGTGGAGGCAAACAGGGACACGGCCTTTGTCTACAGCTGTGGTGTTGGTACTGTTGGTGGTGTGTTCAACATGGACAACCTTTCCACCGGAAAGCACAAACCATTGTGCGTGCGTTTGTCACACTCCACACATTCACTTTCTAATTTGGATTTTTTGAAAACTCTACGAAGAGTTTTGGTTTAGAGCTGTATTCCATTTGCTGAAGTTCATTTTCATAAATCTCTGAGACTAATCCAATTACAGGAGCTCAGGGAGAGTGGGATAACCTTATATTCAAGACGCCCATGGAAGAGGGCATGGATTTGGATTGGGGCGGCTTGTTTGAAGAGCCAATGGAGCCATTGTTATCTGCGCTTTGCCCCCCTCTGTCTCTGTCCCCCCTCTGCTGAATTAGCCCAGGCTCAATAAATGGCGGCCGACCGGTAATCTCTGCGCAAACTGGTCTGCCTCTCCCAGGAGCCAGGGATTATATCCTAATGATTAGTCCTAATCTGGATACTGTGTTTTTGCTTCACCTCACTGGCTTGTCTGCAGACAATGGGGCCGTGTGGGGAACAGATTAGTTCAACCAGAAATGACTGAGGTTTGTCAGAAGGGAGCTTTTATTCCACACTGGAATGCAGTTGTCGTGTCTTCGAACACGGAACTGTCCTTGTCTTAATTGAGTGCCACCATGGTTGAAGGGAACATCAGTGTCAAGGCTTATTTAGTGATATGGAGCCTGATGCAAAGTACGTGAGAGTATTTCTCTGGGAAGAAGAAATGGGAGGCGTGTGCTTTGATTGCTTGGCTACCCAAACTCCTTGATCTGGCCAAAAGCTACACCAGACCCACGGACGTTAGTTTCTTCTCCGCAGTGAGTCTAGATTTGAGTACCTATCCAACGATTTCTAGAACGCAAACATTCTAACCATTCTGATTAGTCCCATAAACTGATGGGTTGGGCCAGAACACACGTGGGTAAAGCTGCATTTAGAAATTGGCTTTGATACTCTGATTGGTTAGAGATGATCCAATCGCTGATGACTTTGTTTTGTACAACACCCTTTATTTTGACGTCACCACAAACGACTTCAATGATGTCAATCTCAGACTGAGCAGTGGAAGAAAACAAGTTTGAGTCATCAGGCAAGTGTTTTGATGAGCTTTACCTGTAATTGATACTAACACAGGAATGATCCTTGTTCTCGCAAGTGCATTTGAAACAGGCTAAGTTTGACTAAAAGGTCTGTCAACTTTTCCTGACAAAGGTCATGGGAGGAGATGAAAGAGAGAGGTGTTTCTACTGGTCCCAAGAAAAATGGCAGCCTCAATTATTCATGGAATTAATTAGGCAGTACTTAATGGAAACGGTTTCACATTGGCTCAGGGCTGCTCCCAGCGACATCACATTACACCTTTAATACGGATAAATAGTTAATGTGTGGCTCTAATTAATTGTTTATACCTGTGATCTTTTTCAAACTTTGCTCCAAATCCCCCTATAGGAAACAAACCCATTTTTTAAACGCAGAAATGGAAGAAACTGTTGTACCGCTGCCATCTGTGAGCCATAACTTGTTTTTGATAAGGGTGCATATTTCAAAATGTTCCTCTATTATAGAGAAAGATAATTATTGTACATGTGTAACCTGTACTCAAAATATTCTCCTTAATTAAGACCATTTGGAAAGTATTCAGACCCCTTGACTTTTTCTCCACATTCTGTTACGGTACAGCCTTATTCTAAAATTGATTGAATAGTTTTTTTCCCCCTCAAAGAAAAAAGTTGAAATTTTTGCTAATTTATTTAAAATATAAAAACTGAAATATCACATTTACATAATTATTCAGACCCTTTACTCAGTACTTTGTTGAAGCACTTGTTGAAGCAGCTTGGCACACCTGTATTTGCAGTTTCTTCTATTCTTCTCTGCAGTTCCTCTCAAGCTCTGTCAGGTTGGATGGGGAGCGTTGCTGCACAGCTATATTCAGGTCTCTCCAGAGATGTTTGATCGGGGTCAAGTCCGGGGTCTGGCTAGTCAACTCAAGGATATTCAGAGACTTGTCCCGAAGCCACTCCTGCGTTGTCTTGGCTGTGTGCTTAGGGTCATTGTCCTGTTGGAAGGTGAACCTTCGCCCCAGTCTGAGGTCCTGAGCGCTCTGGAGCAGGTTTTCATCAAGTATTACTCTGTACTTTGCTCCGTTAATCTTTCCCTCGATCCTGACTAGTCTCCCAGTCCCTGCCGCTGAAAAACATCCCCACAGCATGATGCTGCCACCAACATGATTCATCGTAGGGATAGTGCCAAAGGACGTGACGCTTGTGTAGTGCCAGGACAACAAACATCACCAACAAACTAACATGGGCCAAGCACACCAAGACATTCGTGAAGCGGGCACTACAAAACCTATTCCCCCTCAGGAGACTGAAAAGATTTGGCTTGGGTCCTCAGATCCTCAAAAGGTTCTACAGCTGCACCATCGAGAGCATGACTGGTTGCATGACTGCATGGTATGGTAACTGCTCGGCCTCCAACCACAACTCCTACATGTACATACTACCTCAACTAACCGGTGCCCCCGCACATCGACTCTATATCGGCACCCCACTGTAAAAAAAAATAATCTGACCATATGACATTCTCCCAATCTTCTTCTGGATCATCCAAATGCTCTCTAGCAAACTTCAGACGGGCCTGGACATGTACTGGCTTAAGCAGGGGGACACGTCTGGCACTGCAGGATTTGAGTCCCTGGCGGCGTAGTGTGTTACTCACTAGGTCCCCCCGTGTGGTTCTGAGATTTTTGCTCACCGTTCTTGTGATCATTTTGACCCCACGGGGTGAGATCTTGCGTGGAGCCCCAGATCGAGGGAGATTATCAGTGGTCTTGTATGTCTTCCATTTCCTAATAATTGCTCCCACAGTTGATTTCTTCAAACCAAGTTGCTTACCTATTGCAGATTCAGTCTTCCCAGCCTGGTACAGGTCTACAATTTTGTTTCTGGTGTCCTTTGACAGCTCTTTGGTCTTGGCCATAGTAGAGTTTGGAGTGTGACTGTTTGAGGTTGTGGACAGGTGTATTTTATACTGATAACAAGTTCAAACAGGTGCCATTAATACAGGTAACGAGTGGAGGACAGAGCAGCCTCTTAAAGAAGAAGTTACAGGTCTGTGAGAGCCAGAAATCTTGCTTGTGTATATATATATATATATATCACACAGTGCCTTGCGAAAGTATTCGGCCCCCTTGAACTCTGCGACCTTTTGCCACATTTCAGGCTTCAAACATAAAGATATAAAACTGTATTTTTTTTGTGAAGAATCAACAACAAGTGGGACACAATCATGAAGTGGAATGACATTTATTGGATATTTCAAACTTTTTTAACAAATCCAAAACTGAAAAATTGGGCGTGCAAAATTATTCAGCCCCTTTACTTTCAATGCAGCAAACTCTCTCCAGAAGTTCAGTGAGGATCTCTGAATGATCCAATGTTGACCTAAATGACTAATGATGATAAATACAATCCACCTGTGTGTAATCAAGTCTCCGTATAAATGCACCTGCACTGTGATAGTCTCAGAG
Organism: Oncorhynchus clarkii lewisi; assembly: GCF_045791955.1. Taxonomy (NCBI): domain Eukaryota; kingdom Metazoa; phylum Chordata; class Actinopteri; order Salmoniformes; family Salmonidae; genus Oncorhynchus; species Oncorhynchus clarkii. The sequence goes on along the minus strand of NC_092171.1, from coordinate 19,677,069 downwards.
GTCCGTTAAAAGCGCAGAGAGCATCATGAAGAACAAGGAACACACCAGGCAGGTCCGAGATACTGTTGTGAAGAAGTTTAAAGCCGGATTTGGATACAAAAAGGTTTCCCAAGCTTTAAACATCCCAAGGAGCACTGTGCAAGCGATAATATTGAAATGGAAGGAGTATCAGACCACTGCAAATCTACCAAGACCTGGCCGTCCCTCTAAACTTTCAGCTCATACAAGGAGAAGACTGATCAGAGATGCAGCCAAGAGGCCCATGATCACTCTGGATGAACTGCAGAGATCTACAGCTGAGGTGGGAGACTCTGTCTATAGGACAACAATCAGTCGTATATTGCACAAATCTGGCCTTTATGGAAGAGTGGCAAGAAGAAAGCCATTTCTTAAAGATATCCATAAAAAGTATCGTTTAAAGTTTGCCACAAGCCACCTGGGAGACACACCAAACATGTGGAAGAAGGTGCTCTGGTCAGATGAAACCAAAATTGAACTTTTTGTCAACAATGCAAAACGTTATGTTTGGCGTAAAAGCAACACAGCTGATCACCCTGAACACACCATCCCCACTGTCAAACATTGTGGTGGCAGCATCATGGTTTGGGCCTGCTTTTCTTCAGCAGGGACAGGGAAGATGGTTAAAATTGATGGGAAGATGGATGGAGCCAAATACAGGACCATTCTGGAAGAAAACCTGATGGAGTCTGCAAAAGACCTGAGACTGGGACGGAGATTTGTCTTCCAACAAGACAATGATCCAAAACATAAAGCAAAATCTACAATGGAATGGTTCAAAAATAAACATATCCAGGTGTTAGAATGGCCAAGTCAAAGTCCAGACCTGAATCCAATCAAGAATCTGTGGAAAGAACTGAAAACTGCTGTTCACAAATGCTCTCCATCCAACCTCACTGAGCTCGAGCTGTTTTGCAAGGAGGAATGGGAAAAAATGTCAGTCTCTCGATGTGCAAAACTGATAGAGGCATACCCCAAGCGACTTACAGCTGTAATCGCAGCAAAAGGTGGCGCTACAAAGTATTAACTTAAGGGGGCTGAATAATTTTGCACGCCCAATTTTTCAGTTTTTGATTTGTAAAAAAAGTTTGAAATATCCAATAAATGTCGTTCCACTTCATGATTGTGTCCCACTTGTTGTTGATTCTTCACAAAAAAATACAGTTTTATATCTTTATGTTTGAAGCCTGAAATGTGGCAAAAGGTCGCAAAGTTCAAGGGGGCCGAATACTTTCGCAAGGCACTGTATATATATATATATATATATATACTGCTCAAAAAAATAAAGGGAACACTTAAACAACACAATGTAACTTCAAGTTAATCACACTTCTGTGAAATCAAACTGTCCACTTAGGAAGCAACACTGATTGACAATACATTTCACATGCTGTTGTGCAAATGGAATAGACAACAGGTGGAAATTATAGGCAATTAGCAAGACACCCCCAATAAAGGAGTGGTTCTGCAGGTGGTGCTTACAGCCCAACACCCTGCAGGACGTTTGGCATTTGCCAGAGAACACCGAGATTGGCAAATTCGGCCCTGGCGCCCTGTGCTCTTCACCGATGAAAGCAGGTTCACACTGAGCACATGTGACAGATGTGAACATGTGACAGACGAGAACGTTCTGCTGCCTGCAACATCCTCCAGCATGACCGGTTTGGCGTTGGGTCAGTCATGGTGTGGGGTGGCATTTCTTTGGGGGACCGCACAGCCCTCCATGTGCTCGCCAGAGGTAGCCTGACTGCCATTAGGTACCGAGATGAGATCCTCAGACCCCTTGTGAGACCATATGCTGGTGCGGTTGGCCCTGGGTTCCTCCTAATGCAAGACAATGCTAGACCTCATGTGGCTGGAGTGTGTCAGCAGTTCCTGCAAGAGGAAGGCATTGATGCTATGGACTGGCCCGCCCGTTCCCCTGACTTGAATCCAATTGAGCACATCTGGGACATCATGTCTCGCTCCATCCACCAACGCCACGTTGCACCACAGACTGTCCAGGAGTTGGCGGATGCTTTAGTGCAGGTCTGGGAGGAGATCCCCCAGGAGACCATCCGTCACCTCATCAGGAGCATGCCCAGGCGTTGTAGGGAGGTCATACAGGCACGTGAAGGCCACACACTACTGAGCCTCATTTTGACTTGTTTTAAGGACATTACATCAAAGTTGGATCAGCCTGTAGTGTGGTTTTCCACTTTAATTTTGAGTGTGACTCCAAATCCAGACCTCCATGGGTTGATAAATTTCGATTGATAATTTTTGTGTGATTTTGTTGTCAGCACATTCAACTATGTAAAGAAAAAAGTATTTAATAACAATATTTCATTCATTCAGATCTAGGATGTGTTATTTTAGTGTTCCCTTTATTTTTTTGAGCAGTGTATATATTTTTTACTGCTGCTCTTAAATTACTTGTATATCTTATTCTTATCCATATTTTTTGGAAACTGCACTGTTGGTTAGGGGCTCGTAAGTAAGCATTTCACTGTATTATATTCGGTGCATGTGACTAATAAAATTTGATTTCGTTTCAGACCAGAGAATGTTGTTTCTCATGGTTTGAGAGTCTTTAGGTGCCTTTTGCTAAACTCCAAGCAGGCTGTCATGTGCCTTTTACTGAGGAGTACCTTCCGTCTGGCCACTCTACCATAAAGGCCTGATTGGTAGAGGGCTGCAGAGATGGTTGTCCTTCTGGAAGGTTCTCCCATCTCCACAGAGGAACTCTGGAGTTGTGTCAGAGTTACCATCCTGATGGTAATTGGTCACCTTCCTGATCATGGCCCCTCTCCCCCGATTGCTCAGTTTGGCCGGGTGGCCAGCCCAAGGAAGACTCTTGGTAGTTCCAAACTTCTTCCATTTAAGAATAATGGAGGCCACTGTGTTCTTGGGGACCTTCAATGCTGCAGAAATGTTTTGTTACCCTTCCCCAGATCTGTGCCCCGACACAATCCTGTCTCGGAGCTCTATGGACAATTCCTTTGATCTCATGGCTTGGTTTTTGCTCTGACAGGCACTGTCCATGGTTGTAAACACATCTCAATGATGATCAATGGAAACAATTCTGTGCTCAACTTTCATAGCAAGTCTCGTAGAAAAGGATCTGAATACTTATGTAAATAAGGTATTTCTATTTTTATTTTTAATAAATTAGCCTGTTTTCGCTCTGTCATTATGAGTGATGAGGGGAATAAAGGGGAATTTTAAAAAATAACATTTTAGAATAAGGCGAAATGTGGAAAACGAAATGTGGAAAAAGGGAAGGTGTCTGAATATTTTCCGAATGCACTGTATATAATAGCGAGACAGAGACAGATAACTGAAAGAGCTATAGGATGAGTAACAATCATCCTGAAAGGGCTATTAGTGTTTATTATAGGGGCTGCTGCCTATAGCCAGGAGGATGCATGGTGAGGAGATATGCCCTCTACTGCTGTCGAACAGAGAGCCCTGCTCCAGATGCTCAGCCTTGTGTCCAGAGGTGGAGGACAGCTGAGTAGAGGCCTGGGGAACAAGGGTCTGGGGAAGGGGGTGGGGAGGGAGGGAGGGATGATCCTGGAGTTCTTGGCTAGGCCAGACGTCTTCCACATTCCCAGGAGAGGCCTGGTCCCTCTCACATCTGCTTCTTGGGTGTGTGAAGGGAGATGATGCTGGACCATCTGGCAGCAGCCTAGTCTGAGCCTGCCGTCACCGCCACGCCTGTGCAATATGGCAAAGAACCATATCAGCGTGTATCTGACCCCGCCAGTCTCTCTCCCTCGTCACCAAGGTCAACGCTGATCACCACAAAGCAAAATGCAATGCAAACAAGACCCTCAGACTTCCTCTGACCCAGTGGACAAATGGCCTCAAAGGACTGAGCATGGATGTTTGTGTTACAGTTGCTACTTGGCATGCTGTGAGAGAATTTAAGACTAAATCAGTGACCATCCATGGCAGTTTGATTGTAATAATCTAAAAAAGTGATACACAACAAAAAACGAAATATGTACACACATATTCATTCTTAAAATTCACAGAACACAGTTCAAAAATTTACTCCACTAATGTCCACTTCATTAAGACAATATTTTGTTTTAATATTTTTTTGTGTTAAACAAATAGTCCTGACTCCTGTGTGACCTTGGCGGGTCTATTTAGCTCCCAGCCCAAAGTGGCAGAGGTGTGACAGAGGCTGAGAGGCCCAGGGTGGGGTATGGGCCGGGGCAGAGGGGGGTGACACGGGGACGCCTGGGGGCATGGAGAGGGCCAGCCATGGAGCAGCCTGGGCTGGACCAGCCTTCAGAGCAGATGCTGGCCAGTTGTTGTGTGGAGGCACGTCCGCGGGTCCTGCTCACAGACTGAGAAGGCAGGAGAATCTGCCGCACTCCTGTCATCCTCCAGAACGCAGCACAGATTAGATTGGAGCTGACAGCGGAGGATATTCAATTAGATTGTGCATGTCACTCAGTGGCTTCGACCAGAGTCCTTCCCCATGCCTTTGTGTTGGGGATGGCAACCAGTGGGGAGAGCGCCCCTCCTCTTTTTGTGTCATTTTATATTTATGTTGACCTCTAGCTCGGGACTGATTCATTATTTTGTTATTGAATGTTGCATGTTAACATTTTTGGAGTGAGCTTGCACGTTTTTGCTTCACATTGTTCTATTTTCAAAGGCACAACCTTCTTTGACCCTAAAATGCACCCATTTTAAAATGATCCATCACAACATATTTATTTTTCTTGTTACACATCAGTATTATCACTACAAAAATACTGCTAAGTTCAACATGAAATGCATACTGACAATTATATTCTTCTTCCTCTGTTTGCAGTGAAACTAGCAGCATATGCAGCAGTGATCCTGGCCTCTTCACTAACGATGAGGGAAGACAAGGTATTCATGTTCAGCATAATATTTATTTCTCACTAGCTAGGTTTCCATCCAGTTGGCAACAGATTTTCATGCAGATATTGTAGAATTTGCATAAAGAAAATGTGTGCATTCTCTCACCAGTGGTGTGTTTCCAATAAATGGACTTATTGCAGATAAAAGTGAGTGTGTAATGACGTAGTGCACACAAAATCTACTTTTCATGTACTGAATAAAAATGTAAAGTTCAATATGTTTCCATCGCATTTTAAACTCTACGGATAGTTTTATCACAAACTGTTGCCTTAAATAGCAAATGTGCCTACTCTGGTCTCTGTAGCCAACAGCTCGCAGATGTAGGCTAGTCTACATGATGAGATTATTATGGATAATTGTTATTTGTCAAATGGCAGTCAAGCATCGATCCTCATGTCACCAGAATAAGACCGTCAATATTTATTGGAAAGGAGCATCAAGAGCCCCCTGTGAAGTTCATCATAAGTTATTTAATCTGTAGACTAATAAAATGTATGGTTTTCTGAATTGTAGTGGGAGAACCACACATCATATCATTGTGTGACTCCAAGTTTAGTTCGATATGTTGATTATTATACTGAGCAAAAATATAAACGCAACATGTACAAGTGTTGGTTTCATGAGCGAAATAAAAAATCCCAGAAATGTTCCATATGCACAAAAAGCTTATTTCTCTCCAATTTTGTGCACAAATTTGTTTACATCCTTGTTAGTGAGCATGTGTCCTTTGCCAAGATAATCCATCCACTTGACAGGTGTGGCATATCAAGAAGCTGATTAACCTCTCTGGGATATGTGGGACGCCTCGCCAACAGCCAGTGAAATTGCAGGGCGCCAAATTCAAACAACAGAAATCTCATAATTATAATTCTTCAAACATACAAGTATTATACACCATTTTAAAGATACACTTCATGTTAATCCTGCCACAGTGTCTGATTTCAAAAAGGCTTTACGACTAAAGCACACCTTGTGATTATGTTAGGTCAGCGCCTAGTCACAGAAAACCATACAGCCATTTTCCGAAGAAGGAGAGGTGTCACAAAAGACAGAGAAATAGCGTTAATATTAATCACTGAACTTTGATGATCTTCACCGGATGGCACTCCCAGGACTCCATGTTAGACAATAAATGTGTGTTTTGTTCGATAAAGTTTCTTTATATCCAAAAACCTAATTTGAAATTGGTGCGTTATGTTCAGAAATGCATTGTCTCAAACAAACATCCGGTGAAAGTGCAGAGAGCCACATCAAATTACAGAAATACTCATTCTAAACATTGATCTAAGATACAAGTGTTATACATACGATTATAGATAAACTTCTCCTTAATGCAACTGCTGTGTCAGATTTTAAAAAAACTTTACGGTAAAAGCACACCATGCAATTATGTTAGGTCAGCGCCAAGCCAGAAAAATATACCGCCATTTTCCAACCGAGGAGAGGCGTCACAAAACTCAGAAATAGCGTTATAAATATTCACTTACCTTTGATGATCTTCATCGGAGTGCACTCCCAGGCATCCCAGTTCAACAATAAATGTTAATTTTGTTCGATAAAGTCCATAATTTATGTCCAAATACCTCCTTTTTGTTCGCTCTTTTAGTCCAGTAATCCAAATTCACAACGCGCGAGCAAATCCAGACGAAAAGTCAGTTACATTACAGTTCGTAGAAACATGTCAAACGATGTATAGAATCAATATTTAGGATGTTTTTATTATAAATCTTCAATAATATTCCAACCGGACAATTCCTTTGTCTTTAGAAATGAAAGGGAACGCAGCTCGCGCGTGAGACTTAGCTTATGGCATTCTGCCAGACACCTGGTGTCCAGGCAACAGCTCTTATTCGCTCCCCCTTCATAGTAGAATCCTGAAACAAGGTTCTAAAGACTGTTGGCATCTAGCGGAAGCCTTAGGAAGTGCAATCTGACCCCATTTACACTGTATATTGGATAGGCAAAGACTTGAAAACCAACAAACCTCAGATTTCCCACTTCCTGGTTCGATTTTTTTCTCAGGTTTTTGCCTGCCATATGAGTTCTGTTATACTCACAGACATCATTCAAACAGTTTTAGAAACTGCAGAGTGTTTTCTATCCAAATCTAATAATTATATGCATATTCTAGCTTTTGGGCCTGAGTAGCAGGCAGTTTACTCTGGGCACCTTATTCATCCAAGCTACTCAATACTGCCCCCCAGTCCCAAATAACTTAAACTGCATTATCATTACACAGGTGCACCTTCTGCTGGGGACAATAAAGGCCACTCTAAAATGTGCAGTTTTGTCACAATACAATACCACAGATGTCTCAAGTTTTGAGGGAGCATGCAATTGGCATGCTGACTGCAAGAATGTCCACCAGAGCTGTTGCCAGAGAATTGAATATTAATTTATCTACCGTAAGCCTATGTTGTTTTAAATATTTTTGGCAGTACGTTCAAAAGTCCTCACAACCGCAGACTAAGTGTAACCACGCCAGCCCAGGACCTCCATATCTGGCTTCTTCACCTGCAGGATCGTCTGAGACCAGCCACCCGGACAGCTGATGAAACTGTGGGTTTGCACAACTGAAGAATTTCTGCACACACTGTCAGAAACCGTCCCAGGGAAGCTCATCTGCGTGTTCGTCCTCCTCACCGGGGTCTTGACCTGTCTGCAGTTTGGCGTCGTAACCGACCAGTGGGCAAATACTCTCCTTCGATGGCCGCTGGCACGATGTAGAAGTGTTCTCTCCGCGGATGAATCCCGGTTTCAACTGTACCGGGCAGATGTGTCGTGTGGGCGAGCATTTTGCTGATGTCAACATTGTGAACAGAGTCCTCACAGGGTGGTGGGGTTATTGTATGAGCATGCATAAACTACGGCCAACGAACACAATTGTTTTTTATCTATGTCAATTTGGATGTACAGAGATACCCGTGACAAGATCCTGAGGCACATTGTCGTGCCATTCATCCGCCGCCATCGCCTCATGTTTCAGCAAGAATCTGTACACTATTCCTGGAAGCTGAAAATGTCCCAGTTCTTCCATGGCTTGCATACTCACCAGACATGTCACCCATTGAGCATTTTTGGGATACTCTGGATTGACATGTACGACAGCTTGTTCCAGTTCCCGCCAATATCTAGCAACTTCGCACAGCCACTGAAGAGGAGTGGGAAAACATTCCATAGGCCACAATTAACAGCCTGATCAACTCTATGTGAAGGAGATGTCGCACTGCATGAGGCAAATGGTACACACACCAGATACAGACTGGTTTTCTTTTTAAAAGGTATCTGTATTCCCAGTCATGTGAAATCAATAGATTAGGGCCTAATGAATTTATTTCAATTGTCTGATTTCCTTATATAACTCAGTAAAATCTTTGAAATTGTTGCATGTTGCGTTCATATTTTTGTTCAGAGTATTTGCACACAAATGTGTTTCCACCGTCATTTCCCGCATAATAAATTTTACAGACAATAATTTCCCACCATTTCGAAGGAACAAATTCTGTCAGCATTTATAAAATTACACCAAAACCTCCTGTTTCCATCACAGCTATTGTGATTTTGTTTTATAAGTTATTACTTTCCTCGCATACAAACTGTGGATGAAAATGTGCTTTGTGTCATTTACATATGTATATGCAAATTAAATAAGATGACAAAGGTAATAATGGTGCAAAATGAAAACAAAAAGCATGTAATAAGCCTTTTAATTCTAGCATTACCTGAATGTTCAGAGGATGGAGCTATGCCTGTGCTCTTTGTAAGTGTAACAGAATGCTAAGACTAGAAAGAAAGAGGTTCTGATACAATAGGCTGGTTGCCGGGCACCCAGGCGGCTCTAATAAGGCGTTGTCATGTCGTGTTAATGAGCGCTGAAGCCTCTGCTAATCTCATTAGCCGTGGTGGGGCGAGGCGGCCCCTGATTTAACAGTTGTCACTACACCTTGACTGTGAGAGGCATGCGCCCCGCTGACTGACAGGTCTGTGGAGAGAGCAGTGTCTGGGGACCAGGGTGGTCTGCTGTGTGGTGGTGGAGAGGCTGTCAACAAATAGAGAGAGGATTGATGCAGGCCAAGTAGGAAAGATGCCCTCATGCAGTCAGTACTTCATTCCATGGTTAATTGTACAGCACTAAATTATAAATTGGTGCAGCCCATCCGTGAAAATACTTTTGTATCATTGTTTAAATGTCATGCAGAATCATATTGAGCAGTTATGGAATTTCCCAATGTACACATTGTGACTAACAGTGTTGAATTTCCTGCCTGTGCTGTAGGTGATGATGAGCAGAGTGACTGGTTCTTTGAGGGGGAGTGTGGAGCGGGGGGGATGGGCATTCCCAGCCTGCTGCCCAGCTGGGACCCAGATACTCCTCCTGTCCTCGAAGTACCAGACTCAGCTCCTCCCACCTTCCTACAGCCTGCACGGCCCACTCAGAGAGGTGATGAGCTAATCAAAATGCTATACATAAAAATAAATATTTAACCTTTTTTATCTAGGCAAGTCAGTTTAAGAACAAATTCTTATTTACAATGACGGCCTACCCCGGCCAAACCCGGACGGTGCTGGGACAATTGTGCGCCACCCTATGGGACTGTAGTGACGCCTCTTGCACTGAGATGCAGTGCCTTAGACCGCTACGCCACTCGGGAGCCCATTTACATTGTGAAATAACAGAAAACAACAGAAATTGTCACTCTCTCCGGTTCTGATTGGGTAACAGTGTGGTTTGGTGTTGCAGGTTACCATGCCCGTCTGAACCGGTTGCCTGGCGTGGCTGCCCGCTGCATCAGGAAAGGCCGGAGGAGGCTTCCCAGTAAGGTGAGGGCAGAGTGGCACACTAGAAACACATTCCTTGACAAACATTAATGGATACCAGGCTTTTAATGCATGTATTTAACAAGTTATGTGATATGTTCTAAAATACCACATTTTATGTGTTGCAGGACAACAGTATGTCAGTGTCTATGGAGAGAATGAAGCATTTCACTCAGGACCCCTATCAATGGCTGCCTTCCATTGGAAAAAGAGACCGGAGCCAGGTATATTTGTGTTGAATTATTGAATAAGACATTTCATCTCTCTAGCCCTATTTTTGATGCGTCTGGGTGAACTCCTAACATCTTCTAAATGTGTTCCAGTTCAACCCTCTGTGTCCGTTACCTGTTTATCCCATTGACATGGTGCCAGACAGCTCCCATCGGAGATGCTCCTCTTCCATCTGCAAAACCAGGTAGGGGATGCACACAGCACTCATTATTGTTGGCATGGTTAAACTCCGCCTCTCCTGGGCCTATTGGAGCCATTCAGCCCATTCCATTCTGAAGCTCAATATATTGACAGATGTGGTTAACTCTTAAATGAACCAGTCGCTAAACACAAGTCGTGATTTAACCGATGCATGCTACATCAAAGTTCGTACCTCAGAGACATGTTCAATATGTGCGAGGGTGAGAACATTGACCAACTCCTCAGAGACAGGAGCTCAAAGTGTGACATCGTGACCTCCAGACTCAGGTGGGCATACAGATGACATCACATCAAGCAGCTGGGCTAACATGTTAAAGTTGTGCTTTGGTGCTATTGGCGTGGGCATTCATGGTCTTTAGAGTGAATGAGAGGAGTGGTGTCATAGAAGGTCATGTTAGGATGAGATCATGGGTAAGGCTGGAGAAAGACTTGTGTGATATTAGCCACGTCCCCCATGAGACTAGCTAGCACAGTCAGGTACTGTATATGGGGCAAGCTTGACCCCTGGTCTATACAACAGACAACTCTTCACTGGGATATAAGACTCCGCTGAATAATAACTGATGTATTTTTCCAAGGTTGTCTTTCTCGAACATAGAATATATTCATGTAGAATCTTTGGTTTCCAGTGTTTCTGAAAAGGCTAAAAAAATATAAATAATTGCAGAAGTTTATCTAAAGAGTTTTGCTCAAAGCCTCTAGCTCCAAGTCAGCCCCTGTACTGCTGGATCTGCATGGGGATTGTTGAGGAGCTGAACAGCCCTCAGTCTGAGACTCTTCCTTGCATTGTTTCCAGTTCCACAGTGCCTATTTACAGAGCATTTTGTATTCTGTTTCAAGCTCTCTCTCCTGGGCTAGTTCAGAAAGCCCTCCATCATTTCTTGATGGGCAAAAACACGAATGCAATGAAAAGGCTAAACTTCTTAGATTTATTTTCTTAACTGGCTCTTTCTTCTCCACCTGAAAGGTTCCTTCAGATTCCAGTTTGAGGCATTGTGAATACTAATTTCTATCTATTAAAAAGCCCTCATATCCCTACCATGCTCTCATTTGAATGCCGTCTCAGGGGAAGCCTCTTAATTCCTTTATAGAGGGATTCAAGACCCTTCACTTCAAAAAGTATAAATCATACTCCCAAATGAACGAGGGAGAGAGGGGGATTGACGAGTGGTGCTTCAGATGTGTCCCGTCGGACGGCACAAGCCTGAATCCATCTCCCCAAGCAGCTCAAATCCATCCTCTAGTGACTGTCCAGACTTACCCTGGACAGTCACTGGAGGTCACCCCCCTCCACAGTCACACCCCTAAACAAGTCACCCAACACATAAAGTGCCTCCAAATCAAATTTTATTGGTCACATCCACATATTTAGCAAATGTTATTGCAAGTGTGTTGAAATGCTTGTGTTCCTAGCTCCAACAGTGCAGTAGTATCTAACAATTCACAACAATACACAAATCTAAAAGTAAAAGAATGGAATTAAGAAATATCTAAATACAGTGCCTTGCGAAAGTATTCGGCCCCCTTGAACTTTGCGACCTTTTGCCACATTTCAGGCTTCAAACATAAAGATATAAAACTGTATTTTTTTGTGAAGAATCAACAACAAGTGGGACACAATCATGAAGTGGAACGACATTTATTGGATATTTCAAACTTTTTTAACAAATCTGAAAAATTGGGCGTGCAAAATTATTCAGCCCCCTTAAGTTAATACTTTGTAGCGCCACCTTTTGCTGCGATTACAGCTGTAAGTCACTTGGGGTATGCCTCTATCAGTTTTGCACATCGAGAGACTGACATTTTTTCCCATTCCTCCTTGCAAAACAGCTCGAGCTCAGTGAGGTTGGATGGAGAGCATTTGTGAACAGCAGTTTTCAGTTCTTTCCACAGATTCTCGATTGGATTCAGGTCTGGACTTTGACTTGGCCATTCTAACACCTGGATATGTTTATTTTTGAACCATTCCATTGTAGATTTTGCTTTATGTTTTGGATCATTGTCTTGTTGGAAGACAAATCTCTGTCCCAGTCTCAGGTCTTTTGCAGACTCCATCAGGTTTTCTTCCAGAATGGTCCTGTATTTGGCTCCATCCATCTTCCCATCAATTTTAACCATCTTCCCTGTCCCTGCTGAAGAAAAGCAGGCCCAAACCATGATGCTGCCACCACCTGCCACAGTGGGGATGGTGTGTTCAGGGTGATGAGCTGTGTTGCTTTTACGCCAAACATAACGTTTTGCATTGTTGCCAAAAAGTTCAATTTTGGTTTCATCTGACCAGAGCACCTTCTTCCACATGTTTGGTGTGTCTCCCAGGTGGCTTGTGGCAAACTTTAAACAACACTTTTTATGGATATCTTTAAGAAATGGCTTTCTTCTTGCCACTCTTCCATAAAGGCCAGATTTGTGCAATATACGACTGATTGTTGTCCTATGGACAGAGTCTCCCACCTCAGCTGTAGATCTCTGCAGTTCATCCAGAGTGATCATGGGCCTCTTGGCTGCATCTCTGATCAGTCTTCTCCTTGTATGAGCTGAAAGTTTAGAGGGACGGCCAGGTCTTGGTAGATTTGCAGTGGTCTGATACTCCTTCCATTTCAATATTATCGCTTGCACAGTGCTCCTTGGGATGTTTAAAGCTTGGGAAATCTTTTTGTATCCAAATCCGGCTTTAAACTATCTCGGACCTGCCTGGTGTGTTCCTTGTTCTTCATGATGCTCTCTGCGCTTTTAACGGACCTCTGAGACTATCACAGTGCAGGTGCATTTATACGGAGACTTGATTACACACAGGTGGATTGTATTTATCATCATTAGTCATTTAGATCAACATTGGATCATTCAGAGATCCTCACTGAACTTCTGGAGAGAGTTTGCTGCACTGAAAGTAAAGGGGCTGAATAATTCTGCACGCCCAATTTTTCAGTTTTTGATTTGTTAAAAAAGTTTGAAATATCCAATAAATGTCGTTCCACTTCATGATTGTGTCCCACTTGTTGTTGATTCTTCACAAAAAAATACAGTTTTATGTCTTTATGTTTGAAGCCTGAAATGTGGCAAAAGGTCGCAAAGTTCAAGGGGGGCGAATACTTTCGCAAGGCACTGTATTAGGATGAACAATGTTGGGTGGCATCGACTAAATACAGTATATACATACAGTTGAAGTGGGAAGTTTACATACACTTAGGTTGGAGTCATTAATACTCGTTTTTCAACCCCTCCACAAATTTCTTGTTAACAAACTATAGTTTTGGCAAGTCGGTTAGGACATCTACTTACATTTACATTACATTTTTCCAACAATTGTTTACAGACAGATTATTTCACTGTATCACAATTCCAGTGGGTCAGAAGTTTATACGCTAAGTTGACTTTGCCTTTAAACAGCTTATAAAATTTCAGAAAATGTCATCATGGCTTTAGAAGCTTCTGATAGGCTAATTGACATCATGAGCCAATTGGAGGTGTATCTGTGGATGTATTTCAAGGCCGACCTTCAAACTCAGTGCTTCTTTGCTTGACATCATGGGAAATCAAAAGAAATTAGCCAAGACCTCAGAAAGAAAATTATAGACCTCCACAAGTCTGGTTCATCCTTGGGAGCAATTTCCAAATGCCTGAAGGTACCACGTTCATCTGTACAAACAATTGTACGCAAGTATAAACACCATGTTACCAGGCAGCCGTCATACCGCTCAGGAAGGAGACGCGTTCTGTCTCCTATAGATGAACTTACTTTGGTGCAAAAAGTGCAAATCAATCCCAGAACAACAGCAAGGACCTTGTCAAGATGCTGGAGGAAACCGGTACAAAAGTATCTATTTCCACAGTAAAATGAGTCCTATATCGACATAACCTGAAAGGCCGCTCAGCAAGGAAGAAGCAACTGCTCCAAAACCGCCATAAAAAAGCCAAACTACGTTTTGCAACTGCACATGGAGTCAAAGACCGTACTTTTTGGAGAAATGTCCTCTGGTCTGATGAAACAAAAATATAACTGTTTGGCCATAATGACCATCGTTATGTTTGGAGGAAAAAGGGGGAGCCTTGCAAGCCGAAGAACACCATCCCAACCGTGAAGCACAGGGGTGGCAGCATGATGTTGTGGGGGTGCTTTGCTGCAGGAGGGACTGGTGCACTTCACAAAATAGATGGCATCTTGAGGAGGAAAATGGATATATTGAAGCAACATCTCAAGACATCAGTCAGGAAGTTAAAGCTTGGTCGCAAATGGGTCTTCCAAATGGACAATGGACCCCAAGCATACTTCCAAAGTTGTGGCAAAATGGCTTAAGGACATCAAAGTCAAGGTATTGGAGTGGCCATCACAAAGCCCTGACCTCAATCCTATAGAAAATTTGTGGGCAGAACTAAAAAAGTGTGTGCGAGCAAGGAGGCCTACACACTTGACTCAGTTACACCAGCTCTGTCAGGAGAAATGGGCAAAATTCACCCAACTTATTGTGGGAAGCTTGTGGGAGGCTACCCAAAATGTTTGACCCAAGTTAAACAATTTAAAGGCAACGCTACCAAATACTAATTGAGTGTATGTAAACTTCTGACCCACTGGGAATGTGATGAAAGAAATAAAAGCTGAAATAAGTCATTCTCTCTACTATTATTCTGACATTTCACATTCTTAAAATAAAAAGTGGTGATCCTAACTGACCTAAAACAGGGAATTTTTACTAGGATTATATGTCAGGAATTTGAGATTAAGTGTATTTGGCTAAGGTGTATGTAAATTTCCGACTTCAACTGTATGAGATGAGTAAAGCAGTATGTAAACATTATTAAAGTGACTAGTGTTCCATTATTTAAAGTGGCCAGTGATTCCATGTCTATAAGGCCTCTAAGGTGCAGGGTTGAGTAGCCGGGTTGTACCCGGCTAGTGATGGCTATTTAACAGTTTGGTGGCCTTGAAATAGAAGCTGTTTTTCAATCTCTCAGCCCCAGTTTTGATGCACCTGTACTGACCTCGCCTTCTGGATGATAGCGGGGTGAACAGGCCCTGGCGGTTGATATCCTTGATTATCTTTTTGGCCTTCCTGTGACATCGGGTGCTGTAGGAGTCCTGGAGGGCAGGCAGTGTGCCCCCAGTAATGCGTTGGGCAGACCGTACCACCCTCTGAAGAGCCCTGCGGTGGCAGGCGGTGCAGTTGCCGTAACAGTCGGTGATACAGCCTGACAGGATGCTCTCAATTGTGCATCTGTAAAAGTTTCAGAAGGTCTTAGGGGGCAAATTTCTTCAGCCTCCTGCGGTTGTAGAGGCACTGTTGTGCCTTCTTCACCACACTGTCTGTGTGGGTGGACCATTTCAGATTGTCAATGATGTGTATGCTGAGGAACTTGAAGCTTTCCACCTTCTCCACTGCGGTCCCATCTATGTGGATAGGGGCGTGCTCCCTCTGCTGTTTCCCGAAGTCCACGATCAGCTACTTCGTTTTGTTAAAAGAAGTTATTTCCCTGGCCTCTCTCTGCCAGGGCCCTCACCTCCTCCCTGTAGGCTGTCTCGTCATTGTTGCCAATCAGGCCTACTACTGTTGTCGTCTGCAAACTTGATGATTGAGTTGGAGGCGTGCGTGGCCACGCAGTCATAGGTGAACAGGGAGTACAGGAGTGGGCTGAGCACACACCCTTGTGGGGCCCCTGTGTTGAGGATCAGCGAAGTGGAGGTGTTGTTTCCTACCACTACCTTGGGGTGGCCCGTCAGGAAGTCCAGGACCCAGTTGCACAGGGCGGGGTTCAGACCCAGGGGCCCGAGCTTCATGATGAGCTTGGAGGGTACTATGGAGCTATAGTCAATGAACAGGATTCTGACGTAGGTATTCCTCTTGTCCAGATGGTGCAATGGCGATTGCATCGTCTGTGGATCTATTGGGGCGGTAAGCAAATTGAAGTGGCTCTAGGGTGTCAGGTAAGGAAGAGGTGATATGATCCTTAACTAGCCTCTCAAAGCATTAATGACAGAAGTGAGTGCTACGGGGCATTTGTCATTTAGTTCAGTAAGTGGGGACAGCCGACTGAGATAGGGAAAGGTTGAATATGTTCGTAAACACTCCAGCCAGCTTCAGAAAGTATTCACACCCCTTTACTTTTTTCATATTTTGTGTTTCAAAGTGGGATTAAAATGTATTTAAATTGTCATATTTGGTCAACGATCTACGCAAAATACTCTGTCGAAGTGGAAATAAATTCTAACATTTATTACAAATGATAAGATAAATGTTCACCTCTGAGACAAAATATAATAAGAATCACCTTTGGCAGCAATTACAGCTGTGAGTCTTTTTGGGTAAGTCTAAGAGATTTGCACACCTGGGTTGTACAATATTTGCCCATTTATTCTTTGAAAAATTCTTAAAGCTCGTTGTTGATCATTGCTAGAAAGCTATTTTCAAGTCTTGCCATAGGTGTTCAAGCCGATTTTTAAGTCAAAA
Source organism: Oncorhynchus clarkii lewisi (assembly GCF_045791955.1). Lineage (NCBI taxonomy): Eukaryota > Metazoa > Chordata > Actinopteri > Salmoniformes > Salmonidae > Oncorhynchus > Oncorhynchus clarkii. The sequence goes on along the minus strand of NC_092171.1, from coordinate 19,660,474 downwards.
CGGTAACTTAACTAGGCCACTCAGAAACATTCACTGTCGTCTTGGCAAGCAACTCCAGTGTATATTTGGCCTTGTGTTTTAGGTCATTGTCCTGCTGAAAAGTGAATTCGTCACCCACTGTCTGTTGGAAAGAAGACCGAACCAGATTTTCCTCTAGGATTTTATCACCATTGGTCTCATGGTGAAATCCCTGAGTGGTTTCCTTTCTCTCTGGCAACTGAGTTAGGAAGGACACCTGTATCTTTGTAGTGACTGGGTGTATTGATACACCATCCAAAGCCTAATTAATAACTTCATCATGCTCAAAGGGATATTCAATGTCTGCTTTTTTTCCAAATAGGTGCCCTTCTTTCCAAGGCATTGAAAAACATCCCTCATCTTTTTGGTTGAATCTTTGCTTGAAATTCACTTCTCAATTGAGGGACCTTAAAACATACAGATAATTGTAACAGTTTTGACTTGAAGTTATTGTTTGTAGGGGTACCAGAGAAAATATTGATTTCGCCTTTTTGTTTGGGAGGGAATGAGTCCTGTCTGGTCCGTCAAGTCTACACCAATACAAAGGACTCATGTAAAAGTCAGTATGGACATACACTTTTCATAAACCCTTAAAACATTGGAAATAAAAAAAACAATGGTTATTTTGCGTGGGTTGTATTACCAACATACACTGCTGAAAAAAATAAAGGGAACACTAAAATAACACATCCTAGATCTGAATGAATGAAATATTCTTATTAAATACTTTTTTCTTTACATAGTTGAATGTGCTGACAACAAAATCACACAAAAATGATCAATGGAAATCAAATTGATCAACCCATGGAGGTCTGGATTTGGAGTCACACTCAAAATTAAAGTGGAAAACCACACTACAGGCTGATCCAACTTTGATGTAATGTCCTTTAAAACAAGTCAAAATGAGGCTCAGTAGTGTGTGTGGCCTCCACATGCCTGTATGACCTCCCTACAACGCCTGGGCATGCTCCTGATGAGGTGGTGGATGGTCTCCTGAGGGATCTCCTCCCAGACCTGGACTAAAGCATCCGCCAACTCCTGGACAGTCTGTGGTGCAATGTGGCGTTGGTGGATGGAGCGAGACATGATGTCCCAGATGTGCTCAATTGGATTCAGATCTAGGGAACGGGCGGGCCAGTCCATAGCATCAATGCCTTCCTCTTGCAGGAACTGCTGACACACTCCAGCCACATGAGGTCTAGCATTGTCTTGCGTTAGGAGGAACCCAGGGCCAACCGCACCAGCATATGGTCTCACAAGGGGTCTGAGGATCTCATCTCGGTACCTAATGGCAGTCAGGCTACCTCTGGCGAGCACATGGAGGGCTGTGCGGCCCCCCAAAGAAATGCCACCATGACTGACCCACCGCCAAACCGGTCATGCTGGAGGATGTTGCAGTCGTCTGTCACATGTTCACGTCTGTCACGTGCTCAGTGTGAACCTGCTTTCATCTGTGAAGAGCACAGGGCGCCAGTGGCGAATTTGCCAATCTTGGTGTTCTCTGGCAAATGCCAAACATCCTGCACGGTGTTGGGCTGTAAGCACAACCCCCACCTGTGGACGTCGGGCCCTCATACCACCCTCATGGAGTCTGTTTCTGACCGTTTGAGCAGACACATGCACATTTGTGGCCTGCTGGAGGTCATTTTGCAGGGCTCTGGCAGTGCTCCTCCTTGCATAAAGGCGGAGGTAGCGGTCCTGCTGCTGGGTTGTTGCCCTCCTACGGCCTCCTCCACGTCTCCTGATGTACTGGCCTGTCTCTTGGTAGCGCCTCCATGCTCTGGACACTACGCTGACAGACACAGCAAACCTTCTTGCCACAGCTCGCATTGATGTCCCATCCTGGATGAGCTGCACTACCTGAGCCACTTGTGTGGGTTCTAGACTCCGTCTCATGCAACCACTAGAGTGAAAGCACCGCCAGCATTCAAAAGTGACCAAAACCTCAGCCAGGAAGCATAGGAACTGAGAAGTGGTCTGTGGTACCCACCTTTATAACCACTCCTTTATTGGGGGTGTCTTGCTAATTGCCTATAATTTCCACCCATTGTCTATGCCATTTGCACAACAGCATGTGAAATGTATTGTCAATCAGTGTCGCTTCCTAAGTGGACAGTTTGATTTCACAGAAGTGTGATTGACTTGGAGTTACAGTGTGTTGTTTAAGTGTTCCCTTTATTTTTTTGAGCAGTGTAAATGATCACACACATTACAATAAACAAACAATGAGCTCTGGTTCCTCAAGAAAAGTCCTGCACCTCGGGCCTAAAAGAGTCCAGCCCGGTAAAGGAGTTCAGTGAACTCAAGTGACTTTAGTCACGCAATGTTTGTCCGTTCATAAAAGTGTAGCGTAAACCCAGTCTCAATCATACAATCAAAATTACAAACTCTTTTGCCACACAACCATAAACAGTATCAAATCTCAGTAGTCTTCAACTACAACTGACCACAAATCAACACGGTAGAAATCACACTCAAACAAGTGAAATACCGTATTCAAAAAAAGTTGTCAGACAACCCAATCCGCCAACAGATCTCCAGCGGAGAAAGGTCACGACAAAACTGCGGAGACCAAATGAGATGTGTAGTCCAAAGGAAGAAATGAGTGGATCCGATCCTGGTTAAACTTGAGACAAAGCTACAAAGCACACTTTTAAATACAACAAAACAAATGGAGTAAAGAAGCTTTCGGAACTGAGGGTTGAACACATCCTCATTCACACCACCATCATTAACCCACTTTTGTGCAGCTGATACTGGCTATTTAGTTGGGAATTAAAGGGGAAGTGTCCTATTGGAAGGAGAAGCAGAGACGGTTCAGTCAAATTCAGGGCCGTCACAATGTGTGGGGTACAGAGATGAGGTAGTTATTCAAAAATCATGGTAACCACTATTATTGAACTCAGAATGAGTCCATGCATCTTATTATGTGATTTGTTAAGCATATACTCCTGAACTTATTTAGGCGTGCCATAATAAAGTGTTTGAATGCTTATTGACTGAAAACATTTAAGCTTTAAAATGTTTTAAATACATTTTTTTAAACATCGTCAAACATCATTCCACTTTAACCTTATGGGCCATTGTGTGTAGATCATTGACACAAAATCTATATGTAATCCATTTAAATTCAGGTTGTAAAACAACAAAATGTTGGAAAAGTAAAGGGGTGTAAATACTTTCTGAAGGCACTGTACATGACACACGCTTACTGGTGTATGTGCTAACGCACACACTCACACATGCACTCCCTTACATACATTTCATCAATATTCTTATATAGGGCATCAGCATGGTACTGACAGGGTGGGGATAATAGTGCTGTGTCTCTAACACAGAGCATCGATACTCAGATTCAGAAACTGTATTAAATAACACCTTGCTCACCGCAAAGTTTACTCTTCACATAATTGGCTTCACTATATTTTCATTTATTTTGAGGAACTTATTCAAATGATCGATTCTTATCACTGAGCTCTCATGTATCTATGCCTTTTATTTACTTCAAAATACCCTTGAAAGAAAAGTGTTTTGGTCTGTAAGGGAAGAATAAACATTAATCTTGTATCTGGCAGAGGTTGAAATAATACTGCGTTAATAAAAACCTGTCATCTCCTATTTTGGTAGAGTTGATGGCAACCATCAGGGATTTGATAGGAAGTGCTTTAGGCTGTATAGGACTCCATGTTATTTGTCCTAGTATGGCCGTGTGAATGGGCACAGTGAACAGTAGGATTTGGCTCTAACGTTCTGGGATGGTGGCCATGTTAAAATGCATAACTGCCTCCCACCTGAGCCGGCCGCACTTCGGTTATATCTATTGACTTTTTTTTTTCTTTTCTAAATGACATTTGTGGCGCAAGATAAATCATAGTCTTACGCCACTCCTCTCCCAGTTTTCATTTTAATTGTGAGATCTCGGTGTCAGCAGTAAGTATATTGGTGTGAGTGGCCTATTGATTATTGATTTGGGGCTATTGATCGGCTTCCCAGGAGACTTTAATCCTTTCTGATTCATTTGAATACCTTTATTCATCTTGCTATCCTGTTCACACCTGAAGTACCGTGTACCCTAATGAAAATAGGGGGCAATTTTGTTACTTCTGCCCCTCTTCTTTTCAGGTGTTCTTTTTAATTGATATATCTGCTTTTGGTTGTGGGCACCTGAATTACAGTTGACCCTGTGTCACTTTTGTTGTATTCTTTACCTAAGGGACCACGCTGCTTTTAAGAGTGTCTTTTTCGTTGTATGACCCATGTGACATGTCAAATGTATCGCTCAGACATTTTCTTGAATGTCCTCGATGTGTCTTTGCGAGAATTGAGTTCTTGTTCGTCGTCTTTATTGGATATTGGGTTATTTTTCCATGGCTCAACACAGCTCTGCTATTCTTAGTTGGTGATCCCTAATTCACTGACTTTCCCTTCTTTCTGTGGGACTCTTCTAGTTTACCGTTACATTACATTGAAATGTTAAACGTTCCCATGTGCAAGGAAACATAACTTTTCACCTGACTTTTTATCTGCTCATTTTGTAATGTTGCCATATATATCTTGCAGGAAGATCACTTGCATGTATTGTGTGTTTTATCTGTAAAACTGCTTCTCTTAAACACATCTTAAACCCACTCTATTGCAAACCAATTTCCAAAATAGCTTTTTATTACACCTTTGAGTAAAATTGTAGCTGTGTTATCCCGCAGTGAGCTACTCAAACAGCTACAAATGATGCATAACAAGCCTGTTACCAGAGGCCTTTTGGTTCCATTTTTTAAACGAGTTGTCCCGTTTAGCCTTCCCTAATGAGCCAGCTAATGGTATTCTAATGTTTTATTAGCATGTGACTGAGTGTCTCTGTGGGCTCCATGTGGCCCCTGAGTGGTCCCTGCTCCTCAGCCTGTAGTCTGGGCCTTGGAGGGGAGGGGCCAGACAGCCTTCCCTCCACAGGATCTCTCCCGCCAGGCTGCAGCCTGGGCCCCAGAGCACCTGCCCGATCAGGACTCTGTGTAATGAGGGGAGCATTGGAAGGATGGACTTCTATGCATAAAGACCAAATGCATCAGGGTATTACTTTTAATACCGCGGGCGTGCCTCGTGAAATAATGCGACGTTTAAGCACGGATCGATTTTGGAATTAAAAAGTTAGTTTGCAAAGATTTACTGTGGGGAGTTCAATGTCTGAGCTCTTTATCAGGGGCACAAATGGCTGGTTATGTGCTGTCCGACAGAGGGATTGTACGATTGAGGGATCGATAGGCGCGTGATTTACTAACTGGAGTACAGGTAATCAATAAGTATAAAAGTAAATGAAATATGCATTACTGGGATTTTATTAGAGTGGGGTAGCAGGGAGGGAATAACAGTCAAGCCATTTATTTTTATACCTATTGATTATACAACATAGACTTGACTCAAAGCGTTCCACACACAGCTTTCTGCACCCTCTCCTGCAGTGCCGTCATGTGATTAATGGGTGTTGAGGTCATGGATGGTACATGCAGGCTGTTAAAAGGCAGCCATGACAGGACCCTATCCTATCTCAGCACATGTTTGACCAGGGAGGTTTATGTAGCTGACTGCTCAGGAGGAGACACCACGGTTAACAGGGGTCTGCTGTATTAATGTCTTCCTTTGTTGTTTTGCACTGCAGAGATTTCTTCTTTTTACAGATGGGTCTTTACAGGTGCTTTCAACCAATAAACAATGTTGTCAAAGTGGATATAGTGTTGTGAAACGTGAGATAATACACCATTTCGTGGGCGATATCATGCACTGGCACTATATGAGCGCAGGCACACACACACACACACACACACACACTGAGTCAACTCATCACATTGCCGGCTCTTGGTAACGTCAGTCCCTCCCCCTCAGCCATGGCGGGGACCTTGACCTTAACTTTACATCCCAGTAATCAAGGCTAGGAGGGGCTGTGGAGGCTACTGACATATGACACAGGAGGTCCACAGCAGGGGTACTTTGTTTAACTGGACCCGGCAGCGACAGATGCACAACCCCTACACCTCCTCCTTCCTCCGCTGATATTTTTTGTTAACGTTTCAACAAAACTCTGAACAAAATGGAACAAAATTCTGGTGATTCCCTCCAGTAAAGAAAAACAGTTTGTAGTATTTTTACCTTCTTTTGGGTCCAGGGTTGGATATTCCCTTGCAGCAGTGTTCTAGAAACTTCTAACTGCTCATGGAAAAGCCATAGCAGAAAGGTTCAACACTCGTATTTTTCTTTTAGACTCAAACAGAAAAGATAAATGAATAATCATTTGAAACAACCAAAGTATTTTTATTTTATTTTGTCCTCACATTTCAGTATACAGATCCATAGAAATTGGAAAAGGATGGTCTTTGAATAATTTTGTCTGAGATTAATGTTACAGCTCTGTGTCTCTGACCTAGGCAGACTAACGTCCATCTGGGACTGCTGTGCACAGGGGACATCAAGAGGAGGAGGAAGACCACTGCTGTCTCTGTCACCACAACATCAGGTACCTGTCGCCATGACTACTGCACCTTTGACCTGTTTAACATTCACCTAACCTCTCATCGGGGCGCTTACTTTATTATACATCCTGCTGACAATACAGTAACTAATCCCCAAGACCACTTTCAGGTTAACAGAGTTTTTTTTATATTTTTTAAAACAGCAGACCAAAACATTGTGCTACTTGTACTACCCAACAAAAATGTACAATGCCTATCACATTTATGTTCAAATAAATGGTTTAGAATATATATATTTTTTAAACTTTTACTTTAGATGATCCTTTATAACCACCAATATAGGATGCATGTGAATCACATTAATTAATATAGGAATATAGGATACATGTGAATCACATCTATTAATATAGGAATATAGGATACATGTGAATCACATCTATTAATATAGGAAAATAGGAAACATGTGAATCACATCTATTAATATAGGAAAATAGGAAACATGTAAATCACATCTATTAATATAGGAATATAGGATACATGTGAATTCTTGAGTTTCTTACAAATAGTGTCTCCAGTATTTGTGAGACAGCAACATATTTACTGTTTATTAGCTGAGCGAAGAGTTCAGTCTTGACTAGTGTGTGCTGTTTTGTTGGCAGAACAGGGCTCTGTGGGCCTCCTGTCTGTCCTCCCATGTGGAAGTGGTCTGACTGAGTCTGAGGGAAGTGTGATGGGAAGCAGACCGTATTGGAGGCGGCACCCTGCAGCAGCTCCCTCGTCCGTTTGGGCTCGTAGAGCTGCCTTTTTTCATTAGACTGATGGCTCCGGGCTTGGCGTCTTTACCGGATTGAAATTTGAATTGGTTTGTCCACCTCTTCTCCAAAGTCCCCTCTTCCTGCTCTGCTCCTGCAGCCGCTGTTTGTCATTTAAATAACAAATGCCGGTGGTTTCCTGATTTAGTGAGGGGCGCTGGCCTTTGATGTATATTGATATTGCCGCACAGTGCACTGTACCGGGATCCATCATTCATTTGGATAAAAGAGGTGGAATTTAAAACCAGCCAATGCTTTACTGGGATACAGATTGCATCCATTTATTGCACTGAGTGATGGAACGGCCAGCGACTCTGTCCTTCACCTCTCCAGCGCTCAGCCACTTCCCATAAAACTAAAAAAAGATTCAAAAAGATTCACCCCTGGCCCTTAAAGACCCCTCATATTCTCCATGTTATTCACCATGTAGAGGCAGGCATGGGGATCCCTCAACATCCCCCCCCAGGAGAGATATGCAGTTAACATCACATCCAGCTGCTGGAACTGAAACATGGGGTTTATGCTCAACAGAATATTGTAAACATAAAAGCCAAATAAAATCACGAAAGGATACATTTCCCACTCAATATAAAGAAGTAGACTTGGTGAAAACAGGCAACTCGATCCGGAATGAAAAACGTTCTCAATAAATAAGAACTATTATTAAGAGGCAGATTTTTAAAAACTCTTAATAGGCCTAATGAAAGTTATTACCATATTCACAATCTTTTTGAAGTTTAATGCTTAAGTTTACAGTATTTCCCCATGTCCCTGTACCAAGTTGTTTTTCCTGGTTCTGGAGTCTGATGCCCCCGTACCAGAGTGATTTATCATGCAGGGAATGGTCATCCAATGGCAGTTTCTGCGGCTCCTACTGCTCTGTATAAATCTTTACTTGGCGCCCTGCTACAGTATTCCACGCCTCTATTTTGTCATATCACAGAAGCCAGGAGATACACATCGGCTCCTAAATGCATTTGCAGTTTATTTGTAGAAATAGTAATAGGTATTCTCATTATAGCTGGAATGAACTATTCTTCATACACATTTATTTTCTTTCATAGTTTAGCATTCAAATGCGTTTTCTTCCTTGAATTTGCAAGAATTCCTTTAGATATATGTATAGTTTTTTTTGTCCTTTTTTCCCCCGGTGTAGAAGAGTTTGGGAAGTGAGTTTCTTGTATTGTGGTTGATTTTAAACTCTGTAATAAGTAGTGAACATGGCCTGTAGCTGGAAGTGTCTCCCAGGGTTCCTGAGGGTATTGCTGAGATGGTACCTAGCTGTTGCTGTGTCCTCCATCTTTACACACTTAGCACTTATCAGCTCAAGTGTTGAAGCTGGCTGTGAAAGAACTTATCAACCCAGGTATCTGTTTGTATAGGACGACCACTCCACTTGTCAGGCTCAAATTGGCCATTAAATACACTTCTCACTACCATCAATCCAACAATAGAAGAAGACCACATCCCGCCAACAAAAACTGAACGGAAAATGCAAATACCTGGTTTCAATGTGTGACCGATGACATCACCACGAGTAATTTGCTTAGGATCCGTTCTACAGAATGTGTTAAAAAGTGTCATTTTCACATTATGTAGACACTGTTCCTTTAAGCTGCGTACTGTGTTCAGATCTCAACCTCAATTCTAGATTTAAGAAATCTGATCATTGCGAGGGACATTTATTGACTTTTTACTACATACATTTTGAAAAAGAAAATGAAGAAAAGGTTTCAATGTACACTATTCCAAGAAATATACCTATGTTGGGCACGTTTCATTTGGTTAATCTACATTCAGAGTAAAAGAGAATTCATTGTATGCATTGGCAGGGATAAATCAGCAAGTATAAAGGTCCTGATGGATTTTAATACCCTCTGCTTGTTTCACATGCCGACTAATTCATTATTCAAATTTCCCCCTCCCCCACTGTATTGCACAGTGCCCTTCATTTGAAATTAGGGACGAGGGCTGATAATAAGCACTAACTCACACACTCATACAGTGCACTTTTTTAAAGAAGCTAGTACATGTGTCCTGACTGTGTACGTAACAGTTTGATCTGAAGTTGCATTGTTTTCTATCCATTTTACATTTGTGTAAATTATTGGTTTCCTCAAACCATTTATTACATCATTTGCCGGCAACCAACATTTGTGTACATCACCCTCCTTCAACCTTGGCAGCTGCTTGGCATGTAACTTAGCAACCTTACATTCTATCATGGGACCCAAGTGGATGCCCATGGTGGGTCCAACCCCCAACCTCCCAACCTCCCTGTGTGGCGCCCACCTCCTTGCCTCTCCATCTCTGTGTGTCTCCTTGGTGGAGCCGGAGCATGGCTGTTGTGTGACAGATCACCTGCGTCTGAGACCCTGCATGTTCCTGCCCGCCGGTCCGGCCCCCTCTCATTAATGCCCAGGTTGGTGCGACGGGCGTATGGCAGCACAAGACAAATAACGCCAGCACTCAGCCATCACTTCTGCTGACAGAAATGCAGCCCAGCGCACTATTTCGCCCTCTACCGCTCCACTCTGCTCCCCTCAGTTACCCTGTCGTGTCCTTCAAAAACCCACCTGCCCCTGCCACTAGCACCGCTCCACCAAAGTTTCAGGGTAGAGTCGCTGGCTGCTGTGTGGGGGTGAATACGCATGAGTCCTCACAGTTTGGTTAAAGGTGTTTTGGTGGGGGACTTGATTTTCCTGTTGCTTCACATGTATCACAGAAAACAAAATGTGATCATATGGATGATTGTTTTCTTCATTGAGCTGCCGTCCTTTACTGGTTCTTCTATGTTCAGTTCTGCATTACAGGACCACACAGCACTATTACAGAGTAGCTGGTTTGAACAGTCAGGTACTAGTAGTGTTTAAGTGTTCCAGCCCTCTTCTGAGGGATTTGATTTGAATGTCCTCTTGTGGTCCAGTGAAATGGATGGAGCCTGGAGTGTATGGGAGAAACACACAAAGGCTAATGATTAAAGGCCCATTCAGTGCTGTTCATTTAACTGTGAGAATCAGCAGACCCATTACTGTCAATGTGTAATTAGCTGATTAATAAACAGGGGAGGGGAGGGGAGGGAATGGCTCCAGGAAGTGCTGTAATGATTGTTTCTGAACAGCCTCACATGAGAGGTTGTTAAGATGCCAAGATGGTTCCATTCACTCCACCCATTATTGCACAAAACAAATGCATGTAATTCTCACATGGACTCAGAATCTTTGCTTTGTATAATTTTTATTGACCACCACAGGATCTCATATTAGATGTTGTTATCTAGGTAACATATTTCACAGTGTATGTTTCAGGGGGACTGAGACATTTATTCATGGAAAGTCACTGATTTGTTTTTATTAATGAAATAAACAATACTGAAAAAACAATATTGATGAAATATCACTACTGATAAAAGTTACAATTAAATACTATTGTATTCCGCATGATCAATCTTTCAGCGGTGGATACACTGTCGTCTGTTCCCAAGGCATTATCAAGTAAGAAAAAAAACTACGGAATTTGTATTCATAACTTTGACCGTGTTTAACCTGAGATGTCCAAGTGTTTGGGCTCAACCACAGCAACAGTTAGTCATCATTCCCTCCAGAAATATTAATCAATTATCTAGCCCGCCGGATGAGTTTGGGGAAGAAGTCATCTGGAAAGAGGCACAAGCAGATATAATGGGAAAGAGCAAAAGCACATGCCAGTGAATGCTGTAATGCCTAATCCTTTGAGACAACCCAGAGCCACAATGTCACTTCTAGTTCCTGTGTCCTCTGCTCCTACTCTACCTCACAAAAAGTCTGTGTGACTGCCACTAACTTCTGGAGAGACCAACACAGATTGATTTATTAACGGAAAGTAGGAAAGGAGAGCAGATATTAGAAAGTGCAATTGTTTTAGAGTTCTTTTTTACTACAGTGTAAATTGGCTCGAGAAGTGTTTCAGATATTTCCCCTCCCTCCAACTCTTTGAGCGTATTGAGACAGAATGGCTAAATAAGTGAGGAGGATGAAGATGGTGAGAATGAAGTTGTTTTGAGTCAAGATTTTCAGTAAAATGGTACTACATAACAGCCACACAGTGTCTCACTGAAGTAGATCATGTTCAATGGGAGAGTTTTAACCATAGGAGAATCAGATTGCCCTTCTAACAACCGAGGCCACTAGGCATATGAGACCAAAAAGGATTGAGATCGATTGAACAATACATAATTAACTATTAGGCCATATGATAACTGTAGATTTATAGTGATAATGCATTCATGTAGATAAAATGAAGAACCGTCTTTGAGTTCTAAAATCAAAAGACAAGTTAACATTTATTTGTGTGTCCTTCTTCTCTGCAGCATGCATCCCCTTCCATAAAGATGACCTGGGAGAGGACACGTCCACCTCCTCCACCTCTCTGAGCATGGAGTCTGCAGGCCCTGGGCCCTCCACGTCTGACAAGCAGGACTTCATCAAGCCTGGGACTTTATTCAGACCTAGCCCCCAGAGGGAGCAGGAGCAGGACTGAGGGGGAGGGAGGGAGGGGGAGAGAGAGAGGGAGAGAGCGAGAGAGAGGGAGAGCACGCCATTGCTCTCTGAATCAGCATTGTGCTGCTGGATCAAGTCTTTCCATCTAGCATTTAAAGGATGAATAATGTTAATGCAATCAAGCCCAGTTAATCACTCCGTAGCCAGCCATTTCCTTGAAGAGCCTCCTCGTCTTGCTACTCCAGACTGCAGCACCAGCCAGGCACCTCCTCCTGTCTCTACAATACACAGTCTGCAGGCCACCTGCCCATTACTCAGGCCCAACAATTATGTCTTCTTTGAGTTGCGTGGCATTTGTCAGCAGGGACACTGAAATGATGGTCAGGGAGGGTTGAGTGGTTGGGGTCTGCTCTGCTCTGCTGAAAGCCTGGGAGAAGTGGGACCAACAGGTCTGCTCTGCAGCGTATGTAGCAGCTGACAGATAGGAGAGCATCAGAATGTTCTGCCTCCTCATGCTGGTACAAGGTTCAGAGAGGTGACCACCGAGAGAGAGCGGCACAAAGAACAGGTCTCCTATTAGCATGGATTGGAAAAGCTACACTGGCTACAACGTCTCTCATTAGCACAACAGAGAGGGGCTGTGGCTGTGCTCCTCGGAGGGGCCTCTTTGTTCTCTTCAGCTCACCTTCCTTATTCAAATTTCATAACACATTCAAGTTCAAGGCAAGTCGCACAATCCGTTTTCAAAACCCCGTTTTTTTGTGGAAAGCGGTTGTTTTGTGACTGACTGGGCTAATGTTGAGTGTGTTGAAAGTCAGGTGGAGAGGGATGGGGGAGCAGGAGAGGAGGGTAAATAACAGTAATCTCCACCGTGTTTTAAGTGGCACACAAAGAGGAACCCTGGTGTCTCTAGCTAGCTGTGAGGCTGGGCTGTGACTGTCTGCCCTGACATTACCTGGCATTCCCTGGCCGCCCGCCCACAGCAGATAAATGGGCAGTGCCAGGGGCACAGAGAGATCAGTGTGGTAGCATCATGATAGCATACACTCACCATCCAGTACAGGGCTCAGGAGTCCCTGCATTAGAGAGCAGAGGGTTTACTCCTGGATGCCAGTGAGATCAGTGATAATGAATAACTGTAAGAGAATGAGAGGACAGCTTTCCCTACTGACTCCGCTCCCTCAGTGGTTTTATATCACACGGCCCAGTCACATGAGCCCAGTCACACTCACTCTAACCAACATTGTGCAAGCTCTTCAGAGATGAGACAAGGTAGTTGGTTATGTGGAACATTTTATTTTTATGCAAAGGAATCAAGTGATACATTGATTTATCAGTGGTATGATTTAGGAAACCGCTCTTTATGAACTATATTTGGCTAGATAACTATGTCACTAATGCAGTATGATTATAATCTTGGATCATTTTCATTGGTCATTGTGCACAGTAAATACATAGCTATACAAAGCTTTAGAAACAATATTTAAAAAATATTAGGTGCAGATAACACTTCTGTGGAATAGTCACGGTTTTATAAATTAGTGTGAGATATAGATCTGCAGTGATCCTTTTGAGAAGGTGCTAGCTGACGTTTTAGAAATGCTGTGTGTGTATACTCACCTAAATGGATGCCTCTCCCAAGACATCCTGCTACAGGAATCTGTCAGTCTGCAGACAGACAGAAATAACCTCCACCCTCAGACCGCCAGCTCCATCCTGAAGAGAACACATCAGTGGGTACCTGAACACAAGAGAGGCTACTCAGCTTCTCAAGGAACCACAGCACTGTTGGATAAGAATATTACATGTCATACAAAAATATGCTAATGTTAAAGGATATTGTGAGTCAGAGCTTTTGCTAGATCAGCTCTGTTTTAACAAGTGCTTGGTCTTTCCTGGAGAGGTCCCTTTCCCTAATGCCTTATCCGTCACTCTGTGTTTTGGTGCCAAAGGAATTGACAGATAGGAAGGAATGTTCAGATCAAGTTTCGTCAATTGCAGGGGGAATGCCTTACCTGGCTTCCTCCATAGTAATTTGTGTTCACCATGATGTGATGTCTCAGCCAGCCCCCCTCCAAAATGAATTTCCAATGGCCATGCAGACAGGAAGTGGGGAGAGAGAGCGTTACGTGCACCCAGTCAATTGCCCTGTTACAGTTAAGGAATCCAGCGGGCTGGTACCACTCATATTTCATCCTGGGTAAAGATTACCTGTCAGGCCCACGGGAGATGTATTGATCTGTTTTCCTTTTTCCGGCAGCAATCACCTGACAAAGGCACCTAGGAGGCGAGTGAATGAGTGATGCCCAGTCCGTCTCCTCCAGTGGGAGGCTTCCAGGCCGTGTCCACTGAACAGGGGATGGGACGGGATGGGGGGGATGAGGAGACATAATGTAGTCATAAACTCTGCATGAACCTACTCTCTGAACAAGCAGGGAAGGCTCATTCCTCCATCCCTGTAGGTCAGAGGTCATTTGTGAACTCGCTGTTTGGGCCACTTTTTTATTTTAATATTTTTTGTTTGTTATGAATTGCATTTGTAGATGGTTGATGGCAGAAACACAGATACAGCATGTGTTGATTGCTAACACATCTGTGGTATCTGGTTACCGCAGTTCAGTCCCTGCTGACAAATGTAGATGTTGTGGGTCACAATGGTTGGCTCTGGTGAAATAACCTTTGTCAATGACATCAGTGATCCAGTCAGTCAATAGGAAGTGTTCTATTCAGAGGTGATCTGTTAAAGATGAGAAAACAACTGTATGTTTTGTTTCTGTATGTCTGGGCACTCTTATCCATAAGTTCCAAGCACTCTGTTCACAGGATCTCTGAGTTAGTGATGATGGTACTGCACTATCAAGGGTCAATACTATTGTACATTATCCGTTCTGTATTTCTTGGCTGCTTGAATAGACTGATATTTTTTGCATGGATTGTCAGAATGTTGATATACTCTATGAAACCTTAAACATAAACATAGTGTTCATTACATTGCACTCATATTGTATGATATAAAATACGAAAGGTCCATCCATAGATGTAGATCCTGGTATATAGATATGCATTTATTATGGCATCTTCATGACTTCTAAGTGCTAGATATACCGTGATAGACAGAATGACGAAACTGTCTTGATTATATTTGTAGTTTTATTACAAGGATTTTAAACTATTGTCGTAGGCAGCTATCCCATATGACTAATAGCATCTTATCTTGTAAGCTGTTATGTTTATATTTGCGTAATTGCTTTGCAAATGATCTAAGGAGGATTATTTTTATTCTGTCCTTAGAAAGCCTGCACTGTGTGTTTGTCGTTCTGTTGATGTCAGAAATACATTACAGTATTTATGTAGTTGCTAGATAAACTTAATATAGTATACAGTATTTATGCCCAACTTTCCATACCATGATTTCATTTAATGTTAAATTAACATTAGGAAAGTTAAACAAATTAGAACATTATGAATCATTAATCATATACCCATGTGTATTTTTATCACTGTGTGTCTTCAATACTCAATGTCCATGCCTTTCAAATATATTTATCCCAAAGGCTGTAACTGTGTGTGTTCAATACATGCATTTTAGTGTTTGGGATCTGGGATGATGTCTCTGGGAATTCATTTTCACCTGAAGCAAAATGATTCACTTGGTTCGGAAAAACATATTTGGACACTTTTCTGTCCTTATTATTGATCTCTGACATGTTTGTCACAACAGGAAGGACTAACTATTTGTAAACCCCCCCAGTCTGCCCATCGCTCTAGTCACTGTTAATTGAACAGTGGCTCCTAGATTGCTGTGACAGAGGAAAAACTCTGTAGGATTGTTGTGGAGCTTATCGATACTGTAGGTCCCCCGCTGTTAGTTAATCTTGTCTGGATGGTGAAGGAGTCGCAGCAGCCACTTTGCCATGTGTTGAGAGTCGAGCAATTCTCTCTGCTGCTCACCAGTGGTCCAGTGTTACAAATCACATCATCAGCTGTCTGAGCACCCACAGCCACCTCTTCTCCAGCAGATTCATGGCCAAATGGAGGAAAAATCAATGGTTTCCTCTCCTGCTCTGTCATGTTTAGGAGTTTGATGTTTTCCCTACCCTGCTTTCTCCTCCCAGCTCTCGGAGTGAAAGTAGTGTTTGAACACACTGACAGTGACTAAGTAGATTCACACTGACAGTGACTAAGTAGATTCTCTCCGTTCTCCCAACCCAGCTAACAATTCTAAGGAGAGAGAGAACGTTTTTGTAGTCTTAACCGTAATGTTCCCCTAATGTTTGAGTGTTCAGTGTTCCATTAGTGGAACATTCTATCTATGTTAGCAAAAATCTTCTGAGAGCCTTTTAAGCATGTTTTGGTGTTTAAAGTTAGGAGAGCATTTGCTTAATGTCAAGCTGAACTTATCTAGAACGTGGTTACAATGTTCTCAAAATATACAACATAAATGTTCAAAACACATTTAAAACCTCTTGAAGCTAGGGGGCACTATTTTTATGTTTGGAAAAATGACGTTCCCAAAGTAAACGGCCTATTTCTCAGGACCAGATGCTAGAATATGCATATAATTGACATATTAGGATAGAAAACTCTCTAAAGTTTCCAAAACTGTAAAAAATATTGTCTGTGAGTATAACAGAACTGATATTGCAGGCGAAAGCCTGAGAAAAATCCAATCAGGAAGTGACTCTTATTTTGAAACCCCTGTGTTCCTATGCATCCCTATTGCCCATTGAAAGTGATATCAACCAGATTCCCTTTTCTATGGCTTCCCTAAGGTGTCAACAGGCTTTAGACATAGTTTCAGGCTTTTATTTTGAAGAATGAGCGTGAACGACCACATTGCGTAAGTGGACAGGTGGGCGCTCTCAGAGTGATTTGTGCGCAAAAGAGAGAGGTGGCCATTGTTAGTCCCGGTCCTAGTGAAAAGCCAACTGTCCCGGTTGATATATTATCGAATAGATATTTGAAAAACACCCTGAGGGTTGATTATAAAAAACGTTTGATATGTTTCTGTGGACATTATGGATATAATTTGGAATTTTTGTCTGCGTTGTCGTGACCGCTCTTTCTGGTGGATTCCTGGGCATAACATCCAAAGATCATCAAAGGTAAACGATTAATTTGATTGCTTTTCTGATTTTCGTGACCAAGTTACCTGATGCTAGGTGTACTTATTATTTTGTTGAGCAATCGATAAATTTACACAAACGCTTGTATTGCTTTCGCTGTAAAGCATAATTTCAAAATCTGAGACGACAGGTGGATTAACAAAAGGCTAAACTGTGTTTTCCTATATTGCACTTGTGATTTCATGAATATGGATATTTTCTAGTAATATTATTTGACTGTGGCGCTATGCTATTCAGCGTTGTTGATGACACTTCTCCCGGATCCGGGATGGGTGGTTCTAAAAGAAAGTTGCAAGAACCTTCCTGTGTCCAGTTTTCTGTGGGTTAGGAGAATATTCCATCAACGATGCATCAAACACACACAAAACATGGTTGCCATGTTCTCAGAATGTAAGATATTAATGTTCTAGATGATATTAATGGTCGATATTAATGTTTCATGGGAACGTTCCAAGAACATTTCTGTGTATCAGGTTTCAGGGCGTCGCCTGGTGGTCCCAAAGAAGAAAGAAAAAAATGTAATTAAACATTACGCCTTGTTACTGTTGCCAAGCCCATCAAGGCCCTGATTGGTGAACCACTGATCCATTCACAGCCCTTTTTGTCTGTTGGCAAGGTTAGGGATACTCACACACAAAGTGCTTTTAACATACAGTGTTTTCAATGTACATATTTGGCATAATTTTACTATTCTCTCATCATTGATTTAATAATTTACTTATTTAAAATCAAATTTAAGGGCTTTCTGTATAGTTGGTGGGGCATGTTAACCTGTTTTAATGATACTTCTGATTCACAATGGTTAAAAAAAATACATTTTGAGTGTACTTTTAACAGAGCTGAGATTTACTTCAAAGTGCATGCACCCTATTGCTTACACCTATCAAGTTGTTTCAGAACAACACACGTGCTGATGGAGGAGGATTAGGGTTTCTGCTGGACAGGGCCTAACTATCCTGGGCCAATAAGCACATGCCCTAGTGATATCCCTTATTGGTACAGTGGTTCGGATGTTGGTCATTGGTGTTGGTGACCTGGGTTAGAGACCCACTAGGGGAGTCACACTACTCACATTCTTAGCAATATACACTGAGTGTACAACACATTAGGAACACCTTCCTAATATTGAGTTGCACCCCCTTTTGCCCTCAGAACAGCCTCAATTCACCAGGGCATTGTTTTAGAAGGTGTCAAGCATTCCACAGGGATTCTCTGTTAAAAGTACACTAAAATATTTCATTGATCATAGTGATTCAGGAGTATCATTAAAACAGGTTAATATGCCCCACTAACATTAGACAACTATACAGAAAGCCCTTCAGTTGCTGAAGTAAGTAAATCAAATGAATGATGAGAATAATCAGATTAACTGATATCTGACACGGGCATGGTGGCGTTCGAGGATGATCAGAGTAGCATGAACCAAGAGGTTGTGAGTTCAAATCCAAGTTGAGGACATGTTGAATAATAACTACTGTAGAAATGTAATCATGTATGTCAAATATGTAAGTTAAAAGCACCTTGCCAACAGACAAAGAGCTATGAATGGATACATTATTAACCAATCAGGGCCTTGATTGACTCAGGAACAAGTGTAATGAATTTCTCTTTGGACACATAAATGTTCCCATTAATGTATATATTATGTTCTGAGAACATGACACCCATGTTCACACTGAGTGTACAAAACATTAGGAACACCTGCTCTTTCCATGACATAGCTTTCACCTGGTCAGACTATGATCCCTTATTGATGTCACGTGTTAAATCCACTTCAATCAGTGTAGATCAGTTATTCCCAAACTGGGGTATGTGTACCCCTGCAATGCCGTCGGTGGTACGCCAAATAAAAATGTGATTCACATTAAAAATAATAATAATAATTTTCTTCACATTTCACAAACAGTACATTTATATTTTTCAACGGGGCTATACATTTGGGTGAGGTTTTTTTCTCGCCTGAGTAGCCTCGTTTCACTGGCAAAAATAAAATTTAGCCTTCTAGTGTTCAGTGAAATAACAGCATAATGTCAAATACAGGTAGCCTAGTCAAATAATTAACATCCAATCACATTAACCGTTACTCTGTGGAGGGAAACCTTCACTCTTGCGCAGACATTTAGAAACGCAACATGACAATTAAAAAAATAAGCCACAGGAGTTTTTTGAACGAGAATAAAGACGACTTTCGAGTAGTAAGACATGTATAAAAGCTACAGATACCATTAATAAGAAGGGTCTAGAAGCGTCTTATATGGTGAGCTACCGAGTGGCTAGGACAGGCAAGACCCATACTATTGTGGAGGAATTAATTATTCCTGCTTCCGCGGATATGGCTGGGACAATGCTGAGGGAAAAGGCCCCCAAAACATATACAGACAATGTCTTCATCAAATAACACTGTTTCACGACGCATCAGTGAAATGGCAGGAGATGTTTTGAAACAATTATTACTTCGCATTCAAG
The DNA here is from genome assembly GCF_045791955.1 of Oncorhynchus clarkii lewisi. NCBI lineage: Eukaryota > Metazoa > Chordata > Actinopteri > Salmoniformes > Salmonidae > Oncorhynchus > Oncorhynchus clarkii. Next base: position 19,641,116 of record NC_092171.1, on the reverse strand, counting down.
CCAGTGAATTATATGCATTACAGCTGGATGAGTCAACAGATGTGGCGGGCCTGGCACAGCTCCTGGTATATGTCTGTTATGTTTATGGGGGGGTCAATTAAGGAAGACATCCTCTTCTGCAAACTACTGGAAACCAGGACAACAGGAGAGGATATTTTTAAAGTACTGGAGAGCTTTGTGACATCAAATGGACTTTGGTGGTCAAGATGTGTTGGTATCTGTACTGATGGTGCAAAAACCATGACGGGGAGACATATTGAGGTGGTAACGCGTGAGCAAGCAGTTGCTCCAGACACCACTTGGGTACACTGCAGCATCCACCAAAAGGCTCTTGCTGCCAAGGGAATGCCTGACAGCTGGAAATATGATTTTGACACTACATTGAAAATGGTTAGCTTTGTTAAAGAAAGGCCCCTGAACTCTCGTGTATTTTCTGTATTATGCAATGATATGGACAGAGACCATGTAACGCTTTTGCAACATACAGAGGAATTGAGAGACGAGCTTAAAGTTTTCTTTACTGACCATCATTTTTACTTTTCTGACCGCTTGCATGATGACGACTGGCCTATCTGGGTGATGTTTTTTATCGCCTGAATGATCTGGATCTAGGATTACAGGGACTCTCCGCAACTATATTCAATGAGCGGGACAGAATTGAGGCTATGATTAAGAAGTTGGAGCTCTTTTCTGTCTGCATTAACAAGGACAACAGACAGGTCTTTCCATCATTGTATGATTTTTTTGTGTGCAAATGAACTCAAGCTTACGGACAATGTCAGATGTGACATAGCGAAGCACCTGATTAGCTGGGTGCGCAATTACGCAGGTACTTTTCCAAAACAGATGACACAAACAACTGGATTCGTTATCCTTTTCATGCCCTGCCTCCAGTCCACTTACCGATATCTGAACAAGAGAGCCTCATCGAAATTTATAACAAGTGGTAATTTAATCAGAAGTCACTGCCAGATTTCTGGATAGGGCTGCGCTCAGAGTATCCTGCCTTGGCAAATCGCGCTGTTAAGACACTGATGTCCTTCGCACCACGTATCTATGTGAGAGTGAATTCTCGGCCCTCACTAGCATGAAAACTAAATACAGGCACAGACTGTGTGAGGAGAATTATTTAAGACTGAGACTCTCTCCAATATAACCCACAATTGCAGAGCTATGTGCATCCTTTCAAGCACACCCTTCTCATTAACCTGGCAGCTTCATTAAATAGTGCCCGCAAAACACCAGTCTCAACATCAACAGTGAAGAGGCAATGCCAGGATGCTGGCCTCCTAGGCAGAGTTGCAAACAAAAGCCATATCTCAGACTGGCCAATAAAAATAAAAGACTAAGATGGACAAAAGAGCACAGACACTGGACAGAGGAACTCTGCCTAGAAGGCCAGCATCCCAGAGTCGCCTCTTCACTGTTGATGTTTAAACTGGTGTTTTACGTGTACTATTTAATGAAGCTGCCAGTTGAGGACTTGTGAGGCGTCTGTATCTCAAACTAGACACTCTAATGTACTTGTCCTCTTGCTCAGTTGTGCACCGGGGCCTTCCACTCCTCTTTCTATTATGGTTAGAGACAGTTTGTGCTGTTCTATGTGAAGGTAGTGATACACAGCGTTGTACGAGATCTTCAGTTTCTTGGCAATTTCTCACATGGAATAGCCTTCATTTCTCAGAACAAGAATAGACTGACAAGTTTAAGAAGAAAGTTCATTGTTTCTGGCCATTTTGAGCCTGTAATCGAACCCACAAATGCTGATGCTCCAGATACTAAAGAAGGACAGTTTTATTTCTTCTTTAATCAGTACAACAGTTTTCAGCTGTGCTAACATAATTGCAAAATGGTTTTCTACTGATCAATTAACCTTTTAAAATGATGAACCTGGATTAGCTAAAACAACGTGCCATTGGAACACAGGAGTGATGGTTGCTGATAATGGGCCTCTGCACGCCTATGTAGATATTCCATTAAAAATCAGCTGTTTCCAGCTACAATAGTCATTTACAACATTAACAATGTCTACACTGTATTTCTGATCAATTTGATGTTATTTTAATGGACAAAAAAATTGCTTTTCTTTCACTAACAAGGACATTTCTAAGTGACCCCAAACTTTTGAACGGTAGTGTAAGATGGCTAAATAAAGAGCAAAATTATTGATTATTATTAAATTATTATGTGTGCCCTGGTCCTATAAGAGCTCTTTGTCACTTCCCACGAGCCGAGTTATGACAAAAACTCACACTCATTCTTATGTTTAATAAATGTTTTGTATAGTGTGTGTGTGGCAGGCTTACAATGATGGCAAAAAACAACATTTGAGAGTGCGCTGACCCTGGTGCTAGAGGGGGTACGAAGCTGGAGGTGGAATTTTTATAGGGGTACAGGACTATAAAAAGTTTGTGAACCACTGGTGTAGATGAAGTTGAGGAGACAGGTTAAAGAAGGATTTTAAAGCCTTGAGACATGAATTTGGTATGTGCGCCATTCAGAGGGTAAATGGGCACAACAAAAGATTTAAGTGCATTTGAATGGGGTATGGTAGTAGGTGCCAGGTGCACCAGTTTGAGTGTGTCAAGAACTGCAGCTCTGCTGAGTTTTTAACAGTTTCACAGTTTCCTGTGTGTATCAAGAATGGTTCACCACCAAAAGGAAATTCAGCCTACTTGACACAACTGTGGGAAGCATTGGAGTCAACATGGGCCACCATCCCTGTGGAATGCTTTCGACACCTTGTAGAGTCCATGCCCTGACAAATTTAGGCTGTTCTGAGGGCAAAAGGGGGTGCAACTTGGTCCTGATTTGGTCCTGCCGTACATACCTACACGTACGCTACGGTCACAAGACTCAGGCCTCCTAATTGTCCCTAGAATTTCTAAGCAAACAGCTGGAGGCAGGGCTTTCTCCTATAGAGCTTCATTTTTATGGAATGGTCTGCCTACCCATGTGAGAGACGCAAACTCTGTCTCAACCTTTTAAGTCTTTACTGAAGACGCATCTCTTCAGTGGGTCATATGATTGAGTGTAGTCTGGCCCAGGAGTGTGAAGGTGAACGGAAAGGCTCTGGAGCAACGAACCGCCCTTGCTGTCTCTGCCTGGCCGGTTCCCCTCTTTCCACTGGGATTCTCTGCCTCTAACCCTATTACAGGGGCGGAGTCACTGGCTTACTGGTGCTCTTTCATGCCGTCCCTAGGAGGGGTGCGTCACTTGAGTGGGTTGAGTCACTGATGTGATCTTCCTGTCTGGGTTGGCGCCACCCCTTGGATTGTGCCGTGGAGGAGATCTTTGTGGGCTATACTCTGCCTTGTCTCAGGATGGTAAGTTGGGGGCTGTGCTTTGGCAAAGTGGGTGGGGTTATATCCTTCCTGTTTGGCCCTGTCCGGGGGTATCATCGGATGGGGCCACAGTGTCTCCTGACCCCTCCTGTTTCAGCCTCCAGTATTTATGCTGCAGTAGTTTATGTGTCGGGGGGCTAGGGTCAGTTTGTTATGTCTGGAGTACTTCTCCTGTCTTATCCGGTGTCCTGTGTGAATTTAAGTATGCTCTCTCTAATTGTTTCTTTCTCTCTTTCTTTCTCTCTCTCTCGGAGGACCTGAGCCCTAGGACCATGCCTCAGGACTACCTGGCATGATGACTCCTTGCTGTTCCCAGTCCACCTGGCCGTGCTCCTGCTCCAGTTTCAACTGTTCTGCCTGTGATTATTATTATTTGACCATGCTGGTCATTTATGAACATTTGAACATCTTGGCCATGTTCTGTTATAATCTCCACCCAGCACAGCCAGAAGAGGACTGGCCAACCCTCATAGCCTGGTTTCTCTCTAGATTTCTTCCTAGGTTTTGGCCTTTCTAGGGAGTTTTTCCTAGCCACCGTGCTTCTACACCTGCATTGCTTGCTGTTTGTGGTTTTAGGCTGGGTTTCTGTACAGCACTTTAAGATATCAGCTGATGTACGAAGGGCTATATAAATACATTTGATTTGATTTTGATTTGCATCTCAATATTAGGAAGGTGTTCCTAATGTTTTGTACACTCTGTGTATGTTTGGTGGGATGTTGCTGGAATATTCTCCTAACCCACAGAACACCTCTTGAACATAAATATCTTATGTTCTGAGAACATGGTAACCACATTCTGGATAAGTTCAATTTGAGTTAAGGGAATGGTCTCTTGGAAACATTCCTTGCACATCACAAGAACATTCCTATGAAAATGTAAATTAATGACCTATGAGACTCTTAAGGGAAAGTTATCTAAAGTTTTGCGAACGTTTGTTGTTAGCTGGGTAATTACCCATTTCTATCCTCTATTTTTTTCTATCTCTCCTATTTGTTTGCTGGGTTGCCCTAAAATCTTCATTTGGGGTGGTGTTGGTTCATGAGGGGTATGCCCCAGGGAGCAGGGTGTGTAGGAGGCTGGTAAAGGTTGGCTTAGAGGGTGGCAAACTGTCATGGCAACTTCATCTGAGGTGACCCTTTGATTGACTAACATCAGTCAGTTTCCCTGCACTAGGATAGCCACCCACACAGCAGCTGTCTGTAGCTTCCATCAGTCCATCCTTATCACCACAATACTCCTTTACCTCTTGAACACGGGAGCATTCTACACAGTGGTAGTGTAAAATAAAAAGGGATCAGTGGCATTTTTCACTTTGCGGTTCCCATAATGGAAAATTCTAATATAATACAATACATCAATTGGCCATATTTTTGCTTATAGAGATAGTATTTGAACTGATACATTCCTGCTGTGTCTGTGTGTATCTGAGCAGATCCCAGGACATCTGCTGGCCTGCGTGCCTCCCTCTCTGTTGTCTTACAACAGCACCATTCCTTTTCATTTCTCCTGGCATTCTAATCAGAGCGTTACGAGCTCCAGCGGGTGAAGTACGCAGAAAGTTGTGTTTTCTGACAGCCAATAAAAACATTATAATCTCCCCGATTCAAGTGGGCCATTTAAAAAAAAATACTAACTAGCGCTATCACTCAGGCTACCCCCCTTCTCTCTTTCTTTAATGCCCTTTTTTATTTAATATATAGCCCATGAAAAATGAGAGACTCCCGCTTCGGCGTGTAGATATTTTGTTGCTGATGATGCGAGACGAATTTCCATCACAGCTTTGTTTCCACCGGGTGAGCGGATAATCTTTTACAGCACAGGGAGGGAGAACGACGCTCCAATCAATCTCCGGGGCTTATGGCTGCCACATGGTCGCATTACCCAACCAGAACATCGGCTCGCCGTGCACACCACCGGCCCACACAGGGTCAAGAGGCGCCAGGGGAGCGGCCCACTCAGGACCCATCTGGGCTCCTCTGATGGACCTGGCCCCAGAGAGCGTACCTCCCACCTCACCTCATCCTGCAAAACAGCGGCTCACTTCTGTTCCATCACTCCTGTCATTGTTATTATGTCATTTTTCTAACAAGATAGTCACGTCTGAGAGAACAGTAATGTTTTCTTGTTGACAGCCCCTGTGAAACTATGTTTGAACCACAGTCTCAGCTGCTCTTATTGCCATGGCAGAAAGCATAGCAAGTCCGCTCCAGAGGTTTCATCCCACTACGCTCTACGAGTGTGTGTTGCATGTTGTAGAGCAAATGTCCCGTCTGAGTGGTGGCATCCTGCCCAGTGTGGCCCCCAGAGTGAGGCCCCTGGTGGCCCAATGGTGGCGTGGTGCCTGGCAGGCGTGTAGCAGCGTCTCTCCCCCTGGCCTCACTCCTCTGCACCCTACTGCCCTGCCGCCTGCCTGATTGCCTGCCGCTGCTTTCCTCTCCGCCCATGGAGACGCCGCTGCTCTGATTGACAATAATGGGAACTGGCAGAATCGAGTGGAGACAAGAGAGGGGCCCATGTATGAGATTCTCCCCGAGCTCCCAGTCACAGACCAGGGGCTCTGGCACAGCTCACCTGTCATCCCTGCACCTCCCCGGATTAGGGCCTGTGACAGGGGGACCAGGCTGGAGAGAGGCTGTGTACTTGTCATTGTCACTGACAGAATGGAAATGGAGCCTCTCTGGCACACTTACATGTCTTCCTACCAGGCTAGAATCAAGCAGGAGACAAATGTTTGCCTTACAATCATTTACTAGTGTCCACTCACTATGGTGAGGGAAAACAATCAAACCGGCAATCATTTCTCCAAAACATTTCCAATAAAGGAAAATGTATGGAATGTCATTCAAGCATGTATTTCTTTTTTTCATATAAACAGCTTCTATTTTATGTCATTTTGGTGAAAGGATTGGCAATAATATCTAAATCCCGATAAAAAAAATATGTTTACCGTGCTCACAAGAGTGGAATATTCTGTGTGTGCGTACACATGTGTGTAGTAGCAGAATGAGGGCAGGTGTCCTGACAGGGGGCACTCCATTCTCTAATTGATCGGCAAAAGATGCACATGAAGAAGACGTTAAAGCGAAATGAAGTCATAACAGTGAATTGAGACATTTATTAGGTCAGACGAAAGGCCCTCAGAAACGTTGAGATTGTTTATTGATTTTTGTGTTTTGGCTGGCTGCACCAGAGTAATCACTTGTGCTTCTGCTGCCACTGGAGCTACCGGTTGGCCTGGGTCTGGGGCTGGGGTACAGCCAATCGTAAGGTGGGACCCTGGACTGAGACTTCCATCCAAAGTGAGATACTTTAGCATGGTAGCTCAATATGACTGTAGTCCTCCTCTCACCTGATGTCCTGTCTCATACAGACTTTAACCTATTTAGCCTTGTCCAACTGACCACAATACCACACCTTGAGTTCTGTGGTAATGTTGTGTTTTTTTTATGACAGACATTTGTAGAGATAGACATGTGTATAGACATGTTTGGAGCTGATGAAGACGGTCTGTTCTTCCTGTGCTTGACTGATAGAGGGGAGTTCTTCTCCCTCAGGGGAGACACTGAGGTCTCTGACAGACGGCATCTTCAGGCTCTACTTGAAACAAACAGGTTGCACATTACTTGTGTGTGTTTTTTATTTATTTATTTTTTTACATCTGTGTCTTTGTGTTCTGGGAAACAGGTTAATGTAAATTCTCAGATGCAACAGCAATGCCCAAATGGTAAATTAAAATGTGCAATAAAAGCAGTATGTGAGCAGAGTTGCATGACGTTGGTATGAAATTGATTTCTAGCCCAGCATAAATAAAAGAAGAATCTAGATCACACAAAGAATCCCTCTATAATCACGCTGTCATCATAGAAATCCCCTCGATGGGATGGATCCTCAGTCCTAGACAAGCAGCTCCTACACGGGAGCACTAAGGTACCCTCTCACCCCTCCTCGGTCAGCTGAAAGTGCTGAGGGGTGCTGGGCTGGTGAGTGTTAGGCAGAGTTCACCCATACTCGTGTCATCAATCTGCCTGTTCTTTATTAGACGGGGCAGTGAGCTGTAACTGACTGCATTGTCCACAGATGGACTGGGGCCCATAGCACACGGGACCCTGGTCAGCCACCCTGACAATACAATCAATAACCACACACTCATTACTGGCTGGGGCCTGCCTGCCTGCTCTGTGGAGCCTACCTCTGTCTCTGCCTCTGTCTCACCCTCAGTCTCACTGTCTCTCTTCTGTCTCTTCTCTCTTTTTCTCTGCCGGTCTCTTTCTTTCTCTTTGTGTCTCTTTTGCTCTGTGTAAATCATTCTATTTCTCACCCTTCATTTAGTTTATTTTTGCTGTAAGATGTTGTTTTTTCCTATTCCTCTCTGTCTATGTAGGAAACTATAGAAAGAAAAGGACGAGGGACGTAGAAGCTGATGGAAGCGTTTTGTAGAGATGGCAGTTTCAGTCACTACTGTTAGGACTCTCTTTTTCCTGGGTCTGCGTGGCAGGTTGGACAGTAACACCCGGTAATCCCGGATGGAGCCCAGGGCCTATAAATGGTCATGCCCTCCACTTGCCTTCCTCATAAAGCATAGTAAAAGGAGGTTATAAATCCTCCCAATTAGCTCTGTCCATTAGTACCCTTAATTGGAGTGTCGTGACTGGCTGGGGGATGACCTTGTGTGCCAGAGATAAGATCAACGAGGAGGCCAGGCCAGGATGGAGATCTATATGGGTATGGGGGGCTACTTTACATCTACAGTAGGTAACAGTTAATTGTGAGATTGTGGTAGGTTCTGTGGTTTATCGTAAATGTTCAGAGCAATTGTGATAAACACTGCACATTGAATAAGATACTGGCACTGACCTGTATATACTTGCACAGTCGTGTTTATTGAACTCACATCGTAGTTCTTGTGTGGTTTTTATTTATGTATTTTATAATATTTTCTATTATTATCTATGTTATTGTTATCACTGCATTGTTGGGAAAGAGCTCTCAAGGTAAGAATTTCACTGTACTGTTTTACACCTGTATCCTGTGCACATTGTGAATCAACTTTGAAACTTGAAACCATACAGCAAGTCCATAATTTTTGGTATCAAGGATTATAGAAACTAGACGACTGATACGTACACACACACATTTCCTGTGATCAGAGGGCACAGGTGTTCTAGATTGAATGGGTCCCTCTCATTCTGTACCCCCCATCTTTCTCTCTCTTCCCCCCGTCTCTTTCTCTCCTGTGGGTTTGGCCACCACACCTCCCCTCTCAACACCTCAGTCAACTGCACTCTGTGGCCACTCAAACATGAGACCCCAGCTTCCGCTGCTGACAGCCACTATCGATGACATCCCACTGCTGGAGAAGAAATAGAGGCCATCTTCCCTGTCCCGGCACTTTGACAGAGACGACAGACACGACAGACACGGACAGACAGACAGACAGACAGACAGAAAGTACTGAAATATCCTACTCGAGTAGAAGTACTGTTACTTTAGTTACATTTTACTCAAGTTGAAGTAAAACTGCTGGTGTAAAAAACTACTCAAGTAAAATTAAAAAGTAGCTCATTTAAAAAGTACTCAGAGTAAAAGTAATTGTTACTTTTAAAATAAAAATAGTTAATTTCGCTAAGTTTACCTGAGCATTGTTACACATTATCTGCAGGAAATTGAAAAAGAGTGGAAATTAATGTACAGTGCCTTGCGAAAGTATTCGGCCCCCTTGAACTTTGCGACCTTTTGCCACATTTCAGGCTTCAAACATAAAGATATAAAACTGTATTTTTTTGTGAAGAATCAACAACAAGTGGGACACAATCATGAAGTGGAACGACATTTATTGGATATTTCAAACTTTTTTAACAAATCAAAAACTGAAAAATTGGGCGTGCAAAATTATTCAGCCCCCTTAAGTTAATACTTTGTAGCGCCACCTTTTGCTGCGATTACAGCTGTAAGTCGCTTGGGGTATGTCTCTATCAGTTTTGCACATCGAGAGACTGACATTTTTTCCCATTCCTCCTTGCAAAACAGCTCGAGCTCAGTGAGGTTGGATGGAGAGCATTTGTGAACAGCAGTTTTCAGTTCTTTCCACAGATTCTTGATTGGATTCAGGTCTGGACTTTGACTTGGCCATTCTAACACCTGGATATGTTTATTTTTGAACCATTCCATTGTAGATTTTGCTTTATGTTTTGGATCATTGTCTTGTTGGAAGACAAATCTCCGTCCCAGTCTCAGGTCTTTTGCAGACTCCATCAGGTTTTCTTCCAGAATGGTCCTGTATTTGGCTCCATCCATCTGCCCATCAACTTTAACCATCTTCCCTGTCCCTGCTGAAGAAAAGCAGGCCCAAACCATGATGCTGCCACCACCATGTTTGACAGTGGGGATGGTGTGTTCAGCTGTGTTGCTTTTACGCCAAACATAACGTTTTGCATTGTTGCCAAAAAGTTCAATTTTGCTTTCATCTGACCAGAGCACCTTCTTCCACATGTTTGGTGTGTCTCCCAGGTGGCTTGTGGCAAACTTTAAACAACACTTTTTATGGATATCTTTAAGAAATGGCTTTCTTCTTGCCACTCTTCCATAAAGGCCAGATTTGTGCAATATACGACTGATTGTTGTCCTATGGACAGAGTCTCCCACCTCAGCTGTAGATCTCTGCAGTTCATCCAGAGTGATCATGGGCCTCTTGGCTGCATCTCTGATCAGTCTTCTCCTTGTATGAGCTGAAAGTTTAGAGGGACGGCCAGGTCTTGGTAGATTTGCAGTGGTCTGATACTCCTTCCATTTCAATATTATCGCTTGCACAGTGTCCTTGGGATGTTTAAAGCTTGGGAAATCTTTTTGTATCCAAATCCGGCTTTAAACTTCTTCACAACAGTATCTCGGACCTGCCTGGTGTGTTCCTTGTTCTTCATGATGCTCTCTGCGCTTTTAACGGACCTCTGAGACTATCACAGTGCAGGTGCATTTATACGGAGACTTGATTACACACAGGTGGATTGTATTTATCATCATTAGTCATTTAGGTCAACATTGGATCATTCAGAGATCCTCACTGAACTTCTGGAGAGAGTTTGCTGCACTGAAAGTAAAGGGGCTGAATAATTTTGCACGCCCAATTTTTCAGTTTTTGATTTGTTAAAAAAGTTTGAAATATCCAATAAATGTCGTTCCACTTCATGATTGTGTCCCACTTGTTGTTGATTCTTCACAAAAAAATACAGTTTTATATCTTTATGTTTGAAGCCTGAAATGTGGCAAAAGGTCGCAAAGTTCAAGGGGGCCGAATACTTTCGCAAGGCACTGTATAGTATAAAGTAAGTTCCTTTAGTGTTTGAGTTGCAACAGGGCACAGCTGTATATGAAAAAACAAAGGACTTGTCAAACTATCAAAGCAATTCAAATGTATTGATGAATTACAAGCAACACAAAATAAAGTACACAAACAAAAAAAATCACCCAATCACTATCACTTCACTTCACTCACTCATTCACTCACACCCATACAAGGCCAAATCGGGAGTTCCAGGGCACACTGGACATACCTAAAGGATTTGATGTCAAATTACCTTTGGAGGCAACATCAAAACATCATGGAAATAAAAATGTTTGAGCAAACCCCCCCCTGAATAGAGACGGGTTGATAAACTCTACATAGACTAGATGTACAGAGTACATTAGGTTATGTAGTGTTCTTTGAGCAAAAACAAAAGAGTTTTGTTCTAATGCCTTCACGTCTCTCTGAACTTTCTGTTCAGTTTCAGCAGGCGCTGATTTTCAAAGTGAATCGTGCCTATCGCTCACAGGCAGCAGAGGCAGGCAGGCCCGTGTTGAGTTTGAGGGACAGCTTCTTTATGTACGGAAAGGAATGAAGCAAGTCCATCTTGTCTGACACACAGGCAAGGTACCTTGTAACCTTTTGGGCATTAGTGATGAGAAGAAATCCTCTTCATCAGATGAATGCTGGCTCTGTTGCTTTCTCTCGTCCTCTGTCATTATGTCAAGATGATGCTTCAGGTAGACCAAACCTGTATAGTGGCAAATACACAACATAAGTATTTGGAATATTTATGAAAATTCTGTTTTATGTGGCATCTTATTTTATCACATCACTGACCTCACGATAGCCCAAACACAAACTTTCCATACTTATTCTCAGATACTGTAACTGAAGTGAATTTGTCAGATGTTCTCAGACCTAAAAAGTTGAGATGAGTCCATGTCTAGCTGTACTTATTGTGTAGACTCACAGTTATTTGCACAGTTAGACTTACTTACATTCTGACCACACTGCTTACGCCGTGTGTGTGAGCGTTGCAAAATAAATGTACACATACATGTTATTCAATCATTGCACCCACACTGCTCGCGCGCGCCAACGAGCGTATGCATTGCCAGGCGCTAAAATCTAAATTACGTCTATTTGTTTGCGCAGAACATGCTGCAAGTCCTGCATCTCCCATCTCCTCATTGGCTTTTAGAAGCATTTGCCCACGTGCCATCTCCTCATTGGTTATACCCACATGGGTGGATGATTGAAAGATGAACGGAGGTCGTGGTGGTAATACACCTTATGAAAGTTAGTTGCCATTCGCCATATAAAGTCCAAATAAGAAAAAGCTTGGAAGGAGGAGAGATGACTAGAAACAATTCGGTTCACAGTTTTATGTGTGGATTAATTGTCGGAGTAGAGAACCTTGTGCATTTCAGGTAAAATAACAACTCAATGTTTATATCCCAGGACAAATTAGCTTGCAATAGCAAGCTAGCTAAATAGGACAAATTAGCTAGCAAGTGCAAGCTAGCTAGCTAAATTGCCATAAATGTTTAATGCTTTTCAACCTGTCCCCAAATTAATAGAATTGGTTCAGAGTTTGTTTTGATATTTCAACCTGCTTGTCCTGATCGCGTTTGGTGTGGGGGGACAAAATCAATTTGCGCACAATGGCGCATGCAGACGCATGCATACGCTTGATGGTGCATGCGGACGCACTCGAGCACCCGGTTTGGCTATGGTGTGAGTCTCTGGCTTTTAGATTAACGTTATCCTAATTTACGTTGGGGCGGCAGGGTAGCCTAGTGGTTAGAGCGTTGGACTAGTAACCGGAAGGTTGCAAGTTCAAACCTCCGAGCTGACAAGGTACAAATCTGTCGTTCTGCCCCTGAACAGGCAGTTAACCCACTAGGCCGTCATTGAAAATAAGAATTTGTTCTTAACTGACTTGCCTAGTTAAATAAAGGTTAAATAATAAAAATAAAAATCTAGCTAGCTAGTTCACAGGACCATGTCTACAAAAACGTTATGTTATGTGATAACAAATATTTCACATAGTCAGTGCTTGACTTGGACTGAAATAGGCGCTGGTAGTCATTTTGGGTGCCGGTACTTTTACTATTTATGTGCTGCAGCTCCACAATACTTTTGAGGTAATATTTAATAGAGGTACAGGAGCTTTTAAGCAGTAGAAAATTTGAGGTTCCAGTACTCGGCCCCAGTGAACTCCTGGCCAATAGCATATATTTTTGACACACTTGATGTACACAGGATTTTTGGTGAGTTGATCCACTGTTGCATGAATGAATAAATAAGGATCATCAATAATAGATCAGATGTATGTTTATTGTAACACATCATTTTGCAATAAACGTGATGGTCAGGCCATACTGTATATAATGACTCTAGGTCATTACCTCGGATATAGATTTCCAGTCACTGTGACCTTAACCATCTGGGAAGTACATATTCTTTAGATATTTTTTTGTCGGTCCAATGTCATTACTTATTTGTGCATAATGTGTTTGAAATAGTTTCTGTAAATGCTGAGATAAATATCCACTTGTTCAACTCAGAAATGTGTTCACGGTTACCAATGATTTAATGTTTTAGTGGGTCCTAGGCCATATCATTTTACATATTTAAGACAACCCTTTTAAATAACTACTTGACATACATTTTTTAAATCTTAGAAAATGCCATTTGAGCTGCTGTAATATTGACTAAATACATATTTAAGGGTATATACTGTATGGGACCTAATGAATATGTTCAATCACTATGGCCTTGGCCTAAAATAATCATAATTTTCTTCCTTGTGCCAATTTTGATTGAAATTGGTTCAGTGGACGTTTGTTTTGACGTGTCTGTCCTATATCTGAGAGCTATAAGAAAGATCAGGAAATGATTTACATTGTTATTAACATATTTAACCTCTTCTTTTGAGGCACTAAACTACTTCCATATACACTGAGTAAACCAAACATTAGGAACACCTTCCCAATACTGAGTTACACCCCCTTTTGCCCTCTTAACAGCCCGAATTCGTCGGGGCATGGACTCTACAAAGTGTTGAAAGCATTCCACAGGGATGCTGGCCCATGTTGACTTCAACGCTTCCCACAGTTGTGTCAAATTGGCCTGATTTCCTTTGGGTAGTGGACCATTCTTGATAAACAAGGGAAACTGTTGAGCGAGAAAAACCCAGCAGTGTTGCAGTTCTGGACACAAACCGATGTGCCTGCCACCTACCACCATACCCAGTTCAAATGCACTTAAATTTTTTTGTCATGTCCATTTTAATCAAATGTATTTATATAGCCCTTCTTACATCAGCTGATATCTCAAAGTGCTGTACAGAAACCCAGCCTAAAACCCCAAATAGCAAGCAAGCAGGTGTAGAAGCACGTTGGCTAGGAAAAACTGGCTAGACCCCCGACACATAAACTACTGCAGCATAAATACTGGAGGCTGAGACAGGAATGGTCAGGAGACACTGTGGCCCCATCCAATGATACCCCCAGACAGGGTCAAACAGGCAGGATATAACACCACCCACTTTGCCAAAGCACACGCCACTGGTCTTCAAGCACCAACTTACCATCTTGAGACAAGGCCGAGTATAGCCCACAAAGATCTCCGCCACGGCACAACCCAGGGGAGGGGGCGCCAACCCCCCCTCTGAATGGCACACATACACAACCCATGTCTAAATTGTCTCAAGGCTTAAAAATCCTTCTTTAACCTGTCTCCTCCCCTTCATCTACACTGATTGAAGTGGATTTAACAAGACACCAAAAAGGGATCATAGCTTTCACCTGGATTCACCTGGTCAGTGTATGTCATGGAAAGAGCAGGTGTTTTTAATGTTTTGTATACTCAGTGTATACTTCCATTCATTTTTTAAACTGGTACCGGGGACCTTCAGACGTGTCTTGTGAGGCTTGTGGGTTATTTTCTGGATGTCTTATGGTCTGACAAACACAGCTGTAGCTTTGCCACCTTTCACCGCAGATATCAGTGGATGAGGTGGATCGAGACGAAGCCCATGCAGATATCTCTAGCATAAACAGACAGATTTTATTATTATGTTTATGATTTGCCTCGCAAAGAAGGGCACCGATTGGTAGATGTGTAAAAAATAAAAAAGCAAATGCTGAATATCCCTTTGGGCATGGTGAAGTTATTAATTATACTTTGGATGGTGTATCAATACACCGAGTCACTATAGGCATCCTTCCTAACTTCCAGAGGATGAAAACTGATATAAGAAAACTAAGGATGGCTCAACAACATTGTAGTTACTCCACAATACTAACCTAAATGACAGAGTGAAAAGAAGGAAGCCTGTACAGAATTAAAAACCTGTTTGCAACAAGGTACCCCAAGTAATACTGCAAAAAATGTGGCAATGAAATGTACTTTTTGTCCTGAATACAAAGAAAATCCAAAGCAACACATCAATTTGTACCACTCTTCATATTTTAAAGCATGGTGGTGGCTGCATCATGTTATGGGTATGCTTGTCATCGACAAGGACTAGGGAGTTTTTTGAATAAAAAAAGAAAAGGAATACAGCGATACGCACAGGCAAAACCTTAGAGGAAAACCTGGTTCAGTCTGCTTTCCAACAAACACTGAGAGATGAATTCACCTTTCAGCAGGACAATAACCGAAAAAATAAGGCTGAATCTACACTGGAGTTGCTTACCAAGACAACATTGAATGTTCTAGAGTGGCCTAGTTACATATTTGACTTAAATTGGCTTTAAAATCTATGGCAAAATGTGAAAATGGTTGTCTAGAAATGATTAACAATCAACTTGACAGAGCATGAAGAATTTCTTTAAGAATAATGGGCAGATATTGTACAATCCAGTTGAGAAAAATTCTGAGAGACTTACCCAAAAAGACTCACAGGTGTAATCACCGCCACCAGTGCATCTACAGGGTACTTATGTTAATGAGTTTCATTTTCAATAAATGTGCAAAAATGTCTAAAAACATGTTTTAGCTTTGTCGTTGTCTGTCATTGTTCAGTTTGTATGCACAGCTTGATCTGATTGGCCTGTATTGGCGCAATGCGTGACATTTAATTTGATTGTTCACTGACAAAACAACGATGAGCAGTTTTTTTCTGGCTCCGAGGGGCTCTTGCAAACTTTCCGTGCCCTCACGAGCTACGATTATGGATAGCCTACAAAATCGTACTCTGTAACGGATGTTAATAAAAAGGTAGTGAAGTACAATGCTCAAAAATACAAATACTTGGAAAATCTGCTCAATTACAGTATAGTATTTTTAATTTGTTACTTCCACCCCTGCAGACAGACCAGCAATGGCCTTGATGTGCCCTCACACTGCTCTCTCGCTCTCTCTCTCTCTCCTGTATTTCCCTCTCTCCTTCTCTCTTCATTGGGATTAAGAAGGGAGAAAGAGTTAACCCGGCGGTTGTGGGAGAACAGCATCCCCACCACGCTGAGAGCTGCAGACAGTTGTTTCCTTTCTCTCTGACCATCCAGAGATAATTCAGTCATCAGGCTTTGAACTGCAGATAAGGAAGGAAGAGGATGAGTCCAGGGATGTAACAGTGTTTGGGGGAAGGGGGTAAGAGGGCGACACAGTAGGGGGCAGGTGTGCCTCAAGGCGTGCATTAAAGGGCCAAGCGAGATAGGCCCCATGGTAGGTGGAAGTGTACTTATGAATCAACTATATCCATACACAACATACAGCTTAAAAATGAATAAAACCATGAAATGGATAACAACAAAAAGATATCAAGGAGTATTTAATGCTTTCAGGATGATGTGTACTTCTGAAAAATGTATGTTGTGCAAATTGTATTCAGCAGATTAGCTGTTAGCTGTTATCCAAGAGCCTGATGATTTTACCAATTGTTATTTTATTTTAATATTGATCTCCTTAATCTGCCTGTGTAAATAAACTACTTCCTGCAGCTGACAGTTCATCTGTACCTGCTGAGTGGCTCACTGTAAGCACCCTGTCTCTCCCTCCCTCACTTCCCCCCTGTGTTTTATGAATGCAAAAAGATCGGGAGAGGAAATTAATTTGCAATAAATGACTTGACAGAGTGGCTTTTGTTTTGGCCAAGGCACATGGTCCTCGGTACCTGCCAGGTGTTTTGGGCTGTGAGCCCCCCCCCTCCCGGCTCCGTGCTCCAGGGCAGGGTGCACGATGAAAGGCCTCGGGTGTCCCATCAAAGGTCCCATTGAGTCCGGGCCACAGGCAGGACAGAGGGGCCACAGTGTCAGCCCTGGAAACATGACACCCTCCGACAGCGGGTCCACACGGCCCACTCCAGGGCACGCTGACAGCCTGAAGAAAGCAGATCAGTGGGGGCACTCTCATTCACTCCTACCCCTTCATCCCCCTGGTTGGCCCTGGTGTCCAAACCAGAGAGAGAATGAGAGAGAGAGAGAGAGAGAGAGAGGGGGGATGAGGGGGGCAGAGAGATAAAGAGTTAGAGAGGGAGAGGATGTAGCAGAAGCACAGAGAGAAGAAAACAGTCAGTGATGTGAAATGGGCCCAAAGATAGAAGGGAGAGATAAGTTGGAACTTCAAACGGTGGATGGGATGAACTCCGGGACAGGTGTGGCAGGAGGTAGAGATACTGTACAGGAGGAAGTGTTGGACTCTACACAGCTCTATCTCCATGGCCACTGTCCTTCTCCCTCTGTGTAACTCAACCATTGTTCCTCTGCTTCCAACAGAATCATGTTCTGTTTATTCTCTTTTTGTATCCATGGTTTATCCTTTGTGCTGTCTCTGTTGTGGTTTCTCTTTTCTTTTTCATTTAATCCTACTGAACTGTCTGGATTCATTCCAATCATATTTATTCTGTATACAGTGATGATCTGTGTGTGGGTTTAGTGCTTGCCTTCTAAACAGCCCTCCTGTTCTCCCCAGACAGTGGAGCCCCCAGGTGGCCTCTCTCAATGCCCCAAGTTACCTCCCCTGTCCCAAACACACTCCTTTATCATGGCTTCCTCTGGAGACCATCTCTGCAATACTGACCTGCAGATAACGTATCCCCTTGTTACCCTAGCTAAACATGAGCACCGCATTTTAAGCCTCGCCGCCGCCTACCCAGACCCATGATTTGTTGGGAGAGGACCCTTCCCAGAACAATTTTTTTCAAGAGAATCTGACATCCTTCCCAGACCTTGTGTCGTTGTTGCCTAGCTTACATTGCTCCAAGGTCTGGGGTTTCCGAGACTAAACTAAAATAGAATGAATGACTGGATTTACTGGAAGTGCAACCTTGTTAATGTTGCAACACTTTCTGATTAGTGATTGATCTAAAAATGCCTTCGGTTTGTTACATTTTGGCCTATCTTTGGTTTTTGTCTTTCATGTTGCAAAGTTTGAGATCTTTTGCGCTGAACTGGATCTTATCTAATCCTCTGAATGTCATTCCTCTGCAGAAAAAAACAATTAAACGAGTGTCTTTAATGAAGTGTATTATAATTTTAACTGGGAGTCTCTCAAATTAGCGTGGCTGGGTCATGACAGGGGTGAGGCTCTTATCAATGCCCTCAAATAAGCCTCACCTGTCGTGTCGTAAAAGAGCATGCAGGCCCTCAATCACCCTGTAGTGAGCAGTGGACAACTCACTGTCTCCAAGCCCAGAGGCAGGTATTAATAGAGAGGAGGAAGGTTCTAGTGAAACCATGCCTAACCAGATACATCGACACAGATATAGTTTTAGGCTGCTGTCGTTCTGTCTTATCTATGTGATTTGCTTTATATTTGGAATGAACACTGTTAATAACCTGGGTACCTGTTGTAAATTAAATAACATGTTAAGGCCATTCAGATGGAACATAAAATTGGACTTTATTCTATTTTTACCTTAATCTATCAGAGGAGCCAAAACATATACAATTGGATTAATTTGACCCCACATTTCACTCATCTATACACATGATTTTCCAAACCTTAAATCCAACGTGATTTTATCCAGCCTTTGCTGTTCAATGTCGTCACCTTAAAATAAACCTTAAATAATAATGGTGTTGTTTGTGGTGACACCCTAAGCCATGTTAGTTACTTTGTAATATATTGCATCAGCAGAGAGAGGCAAGTTGCTCTGCACCTGCACCAACCATTCACTCAGAGGTCTATAAATCCCACCGCTGTGGAGAATCACAGGAGGAATTTTCCATGTCCTGGCCATGACATCCCTGGGGTCGCCTGTCCCCCGTCCTGCTACCCTGCCACCCCTGCTGTCCTGTTGGCCATGTGTGAGAGCCCAGGGGGAATGAGGGGATCAGGGGTGGAATCTACAGGCCTGTTGATGGGCAGCCCCCTCAAAGGTGGAACGTTGAGGGGGCTGCCCATCAACAAGCCTGTAGATTCCACCCCTGATCCCCTCATTCCCCCTGGGCTCCTTCTCTTCCTGTGCTCCTTACTGCCACGTGCCAGGGAACTGTGCATATACAAATCACCATGGTCTTGTTAGCATAGTTTAGTGAAGATGTCAGCTTTACGAGGCCTGGGATGCTTGCTATGCGTGTCAGGGCCGGAAAGGCAGGGGAGGGGCTGACCCACCAGGGGAGAGCAGGGGTACTGTAAATTTATGACTGACTGAGGTATGGAGCCTGTTCGCCCACAGAAATGAAATGACAGACCTGTCCCGTCCCCATACCTTTGCCCTATGGACACACACTGTGCTTTGTGATTTAACTGGGACAGGAGAAGAGGCAGAGAATAGATAGAGGGGCTTCTATTTGAACAACTGAAAGTTCCCTTTTTCTGAAAAATTGCAAATTATATTTAGATCAAATATTAGCAAATATGATTCTACCTTTTTATAATTCAAGCTGTGTTCAGGAATCTACAGTGGCATGAAGGAAATATGGGGTTTATATTTGTCTGCTTATACCACGATCTTGTTAATCTAATTTCCTTTCTGATGATTGAAAATGGACTGAGGCTCTGACTTTATCAGTCAGATAAATCGGCGGCCCATCCTCTGAGCAGATATCTGTCACGCGTCATGCAGAGAGCTTGCCTTTTAAACAGCCCACCTGTTCTCCGCAGGCAGTGGAGCCCCCAGCTGGTCCCTCTCCATGCCCAAAGTTACCTCCCCTGTCTCTAACACACTCCTTTATCAGGGCTTCCTCTGGAGACCATCTCTGCAATCCTGACCTGCAGGTAACACACATGATTGACATGCAATACAGACAATACAATGTGTAACAGAAGGTGAGTTGGAATATCCATTAAATCCATAGAACAATGACCTGATATAGCCTGAATTAAAAGTAGTCTCTCTAGACAGACGGGTTACCTCACTCAACGTTCCAATGTTCCGGTTTACACGTCTGTAGAAGTTCTGGAGTAAGTTGGGACAGAGAGGAGGAGTCGGAAATGAGACGCGAGTCACCGGTGACGTCACTGCCGTATCCCCTTGTTACCCTAGCTAAACATGAGCACCGCATTTTAAACCTCGCCGCCGCCTACCCAGACCCATGATTTGTTGGGAGAACTGTCTGTCCGAAGAAGAGCCTCCGCAGAAATGTTCTTCCCAAGGGAATCCGACATCCTACCCAGACCTTGTGCTGTTGTTGCCTAGTTTATTTTTGCTCCAAGGTCTGGGGTTTCCGAGACTAAATTAAAATAGAATGAATGACTGGATTTACCGGAAGTGCAGCATTGCTAATGTTGCAACACTTTCTGTTTAGTGATTGATCTAAAAATGCCTTCGGTTTATTACATTTTGGCCTATCTGTGTTTTTTGTCTTTCATGTTGCAAAGTTTGAGATATTTTTAATCTAATTTCCTTTCTGATGATTGAAAATGGAGCGAGGATCTGACTTTATCAGTCAGATAAACCGGTGGCCCATCTCCTGAGCAGATATAAACTGTCACGCCTCATGCAGGGAGATCAGTTCACCTGCCCACAGGCCAAACCAGCACTGTAGTGATTTGTTTGCCTTTACAAACACCTGATGGTTCTATTAATTAATAGAGTTGAATTAGCAGACCACGTCATGCCAGGTAGGCTCCTTAAAGAGAATTATGAGATATTAAAAAGCAGGGAGGGACTCCATTAGAGCTGACCTTTTCTTTTAAATTACTGATATTTGAGATTTAATTCAGAATTCAATGAAAACTTCATTTTTATTCTTACGGCTGGGGCCTTTTTTGTCTCCGCTCTGAGATGGGGTCTCCTGCTGCCTGCAGGTCATTAATTATGATCTTTATAAATTAAATTAGGAAGATGTCACTGGTTGATTTTTTAAAATCTTCCTCCCACACAGGTTAAGAGACTAGCTGACATATTAGCTAGGGAAAAGTAGGTTCTGTTTCCGGATGAGTCTGTACATTAGGACGATATCAAAAGCTTTACAAGGGAATTCATTAAATGAATGCCAGTACAATAACAACAATGCTAAATATTATCTGAGGGAAAAAGCCTGTCATAGCAAATATGTCTAACATATTGTTTAGGGTTCAATGTAAATCTAAAAGGATGGACCTTCTTGGTGTGGCAATAAACTGTCTCTTCCCAGCTACATCCAAGTCACCTGATGGGGGAGGAAAATATTCCCTGTCTGGTCGAGCTGCCTCTGAGTGATTTAACATGCGAGAGAAATGGATCCTGAAAGAGAAAATACAGTACTGTACCATGGGTATATTTACTGATAAAAATGCCTGTTTCAAGATTTAGCATGGGGTATGGTTACAATGTAATGTTCAAAGATGCGTAATAGTGCATACATATGGTTTTTCCCTGGAAACTATACCCTGCATTCTTACTTTTTCATACTGGTAGGATAGTAACTATAGCACCTACAAATTCCTTCCATTTCATTGCATCACACACACACACACACACACACACACACACACACACACACACACACACACACACACACACACACACACACACACACACACACACACACACACACACACACACACACACACACACAGCCTCCACCCACATACATTTATTTATTCGTTATATTTCCTAATTCAGTTTGACGAATGAGTGACAGAGTGACACCTCATTCGGCAAGATTAATAGAACGACACAATATTTACGTGGCAGAGACAGCCAATTATCCCACCATCTATCATCCAGATTATCTTTCTGATTGAAAACTACTCGTCCATGTAATCGGAATTATTTGGAATTAGAAGGGAATTTATGGTTTCTTGTGTCACTTTTCCTGGACGGTGGTAAATTTGAAATATTAGATACATAAAGAGAGTGCAGGAAAGGGGTAAATAGAAGCTGATAATGAACGTCACATGGTTTTATTTTCAGTTTGCACCGGGGAGAACCCCAAATATTTTCAATACACCATTTGATAGGTTTATGTAAACAATTTAAATAGTTTAAACCTGAAATATTGAACATTTTGTGGATATGGCAATCCTGGTTTCCAGTAGAAAGAGGCAGCTTCATTTACATTGGTAACACATTTCATTTGTTAAGAAATATTACCCATGGAGCAGAATTTTATGTTTGATAGAGCAATGACTATAACTATTTTACTATTGTTTTACACAGCAGGTAGAATTCATTGTGTTGAAGTTTGAAGACAGTAATGGATTTGATCTTATCATAAGAAACAGGCTCCTGTATCGATCTAATGCTATGTTTTTAAATGTCTATCTCACTCAGCACAGAAGCTGTTAAATCAACTTGCTCCTTCAACCCCTGTCTGTCCCTCAGCCTCCCTCGATCAATTCCTCTCCCTCTCCCTTTTACAACAGTACTTTGCATTCTTTTTTTTCTCTCACCCCACTTTCTCCTTCTATATTCCACTTGCTTTCCTCTCCCACAACTATCTTCTGTGTACCCTAACCTTTGACTAGCTCCTTGATTTTACCCAATCAAACCATTCCTCCATGTCACACTTCCTCTCCCTTACAACCCTCACCCCTTGCAGTATAATATATCCACCAAACCCCCTAGACATGTCAGAAACAAGTTTTCAGACACTAGTTGTTGGTCACAAGAGCCTGATCTGATACAGAGTCAAACAGAACCTTCTTCCCTCAGCCATCCCATCAGGAGAGACACACTGTACAGTACAGATGTCTTATACAGTAGAGGCAGAAATTCTGCATCTTATTAAAAATCTATACTTTCCAGAACTGTAATATTTGAAACTGGTTCATTACTGCTTAAATGGCTAATTAAAATAGATTTACAAATGAATCAATTATCAAATGTACTAGTCGATACCTGCCCCCAAAATACATGTTCTTCTATTATGTCTAATATTGAGTATATGACATAGATTGACTGAGTATTTTTCTTAGTTGCCGTTTTGTAATGAAATTTAGAAAGTGACGTTTTATCCACTTAGTAGACCTGGCACTCTAAGGCCTTGGGCATGATAGTTTCTTGTTTTAAAAATAGTGAAAATTGCCACCTATAACCGTGTTGCAGTGGTTTGATCTCATTGCCCAGAGCGCGTTCAGACTTGTAAATAGGATTATGCCATCCCGATATAGTGCTTTCACAACTAGCTTGTTTATTTTTATCCTCTTATTAGGGGAGTTGGATCCTTAAAGGGTGCCAAAATTATCCCGCAAATCGCTGACAATGAAAAATGAAAGGTCCCTTATGGTTATTATAAGCAATCTGTCTGCATTGAAGCACAATGTGACTGCTGTGCTTGCGATACCAACGGGGTGACCTCGGTGAGATGGGGGAGAGAGACACACTGAAAGTCAGCGATTCAGTGAGAGGACAGACAGATAGACAGAAAGAGAGTCTAGGACCACCATCATGGTGTCATCTAGAAGTTCTCAACATGGCAGGACCTTATGAAGTTGAAGGCTAATGATTGATAGATTGTAGAATTTAAACATGCAATTGATGTCTCCTATTTGTATCTATATATGTGTACATTGCACGTAAGCATTTAATAAACATAGAATTTATCCATCATAAACGTTTAACTGAAGACTACAGTAATCTTGTATGAATTAAATTGTATTAATTGCAATAGTCAACATTCAAAAGGGCATTACAAATGAAATCAATACAGAATAATTGTCACGCCCTGACCTTAGATATCTCCGTTTATCTATATTATTTGGTTAGGTCAGGGTGTGACTAGGGTGGGTACTCTCGATTTTGTATGTCTAAGGTTTTTGTATGTCTAGGTTTTTTTTATGTCTATGTTGGCCTGATATGGTTCCCAATCAGAGACAGCTGTTTATCGTTGTCTCTGATTGGGGATCATATTTAGGTAGCCATTTTCCTCATTTGTGTTGTGGGATCTTGACTATGTTTAGTTGCCTTAGTGCACATCAGTAGCGGCACGTTTCGTTTGGTCGTTTGTTGTTTTGTTCAGTGAGTTTCGATTTATTAAAATTATGTGGGACTCTACTCACGCTGCGCCTTGGTCTCATCATTATGACGAACGTGACAATAATGCAGAAATGTAATGTATGTATTGTTGTTCTGTATCAGACAGTTTTAGTACAGTCTCTCTCTGTCTCAAAGGTGTGTGCAGCTCTTTATTTTGGAAGTACACAGTCTCACTACTTGGAGTTCGGAAAGCTAGATCCCTCTACTAGTCTACTCCTTCAACCCTGGGGAACAAATGAACTGTGTCTTGCTCTCGGCTTCCCCGTATCCTTTCTCCATCCTGAGTGACATTTGTATTTCCCTGCGCCCTGCAGGTCCCTGGCGTATGGTGGCTGGTGAGGAAGAGAGGATGCAGAGATGCAGAATGCAATAACAGCGTCTGTCTGTGTTCTGTACATGAGGAGAGAAGAAAGACAGCCCAGCTGTTGAGTGAAAGCTTCCTCCCGTGTGAAACGGAGATACTCTGGTGGAGGCAGCAGCAGAGAGGTCATGACCCCAGAACATGGCTCAAATTCACAACTCTGTCTGAGAACTGATGAGAACGGCTGATCAAGAAATATTTCCAAAATGACTGTCTGGAGAGAGATGGATGAAAACACATGTTGCTATTTTCTACCCCTGTTTTTAAAAGAGTGGGTCTTTTTCTCTAAATCAATTGTAATATTTGAGATCATTGTGACACTGATCACTGAAAGACAGTTTTGTTTTGTTTTTGTAAAAAAGACAGGGTATGACATTGAAAATGATGGGATACTGTCAAGATTATTTTTTTAAATCAGTAGATCATCATGTTTATCAAAAATCTCCTTCAACATCCAACCCAGTAAACAAAATGACAGAAAACTCTATGATCCAGGCAAATTGGAGTTTGCCAGTTTGGTAGTTAGCTGTATAAGGATGGAGCTACAGTTTGGTACCTAGCTGAAGAGGGACAGGGCTAGGGTTTGGTAGATATTTCAAGAGGGACGGGGCAAGGGGTTGGTAGCTAGTTGAAGAGGGATGGGATAAGGTTTGATAGTTAGCTGAAGATGGATGAGGCTAGGGTTTGGTAGTTAGCTAAAGAGGGACGGGGCTAGGGTTTGGCAGTTAAATGAAGATGGATGTGACTAGGGTATGGTAGGTAACTGAAGAGGGACGTGGCTAGGGTTTGGTAGTTAGCTGAAGAGGGACTGTGATGGGTTTTGGTAGTTAGTTCAAGAGGGACGGTACCAGGGCTTGGTAGTTAGCTAAAGAGGGACAGGGCTAGGGTATGGTAGGTAGCTGAAGAGG
The DNA here is from genome assembly GCF_045791955.1 of Oncorhynchus clarkii lewisi. Classification (NCBI taxonomy): domain Eukaryota; kingdom Metazoa; phylum Chordata; class Actinopteri; order Salmoniformes; family Salmonidae; genus Oncorhynchus; species Oncorhynchus clarkii. The sequence continues at coordinate 19,615,861 of NC_092171.1, read as the reverse complement.
GACGGGCTAGGATTTGGTAGTTAGCTGAAGAGGGACAGGGCTAGGGTTTGGTGGTTAGTTCAAGAAGGACGGGGCTAGTGGTTGGTAGTTAGCTGAAGATGGATGCAGCTAGGCTTTGGTAGGTAGCTTAAGAGGGATGTAGCTAGGGTTTCGAAGTTAGCTGTAGAGGGATAGGGATAGGGTTTAGTAATTAGTTAAAGAAGGACGGGGCTTGGGTTTGGTAGTTAGCTGACGAGGGGTCGGCTAGGGTTTGGAAGTTTACTAAAGAGGGATGGGGTAGGGTATGATTGTTAGCTGATAAGGGATAGGGCTAGGGTTTGGTAGTTAGTTCAAGAGAGACGGGGCTAGGGTTTGGTATTTAGCTGAAGAGTGACGGGCTAGGGTTCGGTAGTTAGATAAAGAGGGAATTGCTAGGGTTTGGTAGTTAGCTGAAGATGGATGATGCTTGTGTTTGGAAAGGTAGCTGAAGAGGGACGGGGCTAGGGTTTGGAAGCTAGCTGAAGTGGGGCGTGGCTTGCGTTTGGTAGTTAGCTAAAGAGGGACAGAGCTATGGAATTGTAATTAGCTGAAGAAGGATGGGGCTAGGATTTGGTAGAGAACTGAAGAGGGACGGAGCTAGGGTTTGGTAGTTAGCTAAAGAGGGACGGGGCAAGGGTTTGGCAATTAGCTGAAGAGGGATGGGCATAGGCTTTGGTAGTTAGCAGAAAATGGATGTAGCTAGGGTTTGGTAGGTAGCTGACGAGTGACAGGGCTAGGGTTTGGTAGTGAGCTGAAGAGGGACGGTGCTAGTTTTTGGTAGTTAGCTAAAGAGGGACAGGGATAGGGTTTGGCAGTTAGCTAAAGAGGGACTGTGCTAGGGTTTGGTAGTTAGTTCAAGGGGGATGGGCTAGGGTTTGGTAGTTAGCTGAAGAGGGACGGGTATATTTTTTGGTAGTTAGCTGAATAGGGATGGGGTAGAGAATGATAGTTAGCTTATGAGGGACAGGGTTAGGGTTTGGTAGTTAGTTCAAGAGAAACTAGGATAGGGATTGGTAGTTAGCATAGGTAGCTGAAGAGGGACAGGGCTATATATTGGGAATTGACTGAAGAAGGATGGGACAAAGGATTGGTAGTTAATTCAATAGGAACGGGGCTAGGGTTTGGTAGTTAGCTGAAGAGGGACTTGGCTAGGGTTTGGTAGGTAGCTGAAGATGGATGAAGTTAGGGTTTGATCGTTAGCTGAAGAGGGACAGGACTAGGGTTTGGTACTTAGTTCAAGAGGGACGGGGCAAGGGTTTGGTAGTTAGCTGAAGAGGGACTTGGCTAGGGTTTGGTAGGTAGGTAGCTGAAGATGGATGAAGTTAGGGTTTGATCGTTAGCTGAAGAGGGACAGGACTAGGGTTTGGTACTTAGTTCAAGAGGGACAGGACTAGGGTTTGGTACTTAGTTCAAGAGGGACGGGGCGAGGGTTTGGTGGTTAGCTAAAGAAGGACGGGGAAAGTGCTTGGTAATTAGCTGAAGAGGGATGGGGCTAGGGTTTGGTAGTTAACTGAAGATGGACGTAGCTAGGATTTGGTAGTTAGCTGAAGAGGGGTGGGGCTAGGGTTTGGTAGTTAGCTAAAGAGGGACAGGGTTAGGGTTAGGGTAGTTAGTTCAAGAGAGACTAGGATAGGGATTGGTAGTTAGCTAAAGAGGGACAGGGCTAGGGTTTGGTAGTTAGCTAAAGAGGGACAGGGATAGGGTTTGGCAGTTAGCTAAAGAGGGACTGTGCTAGGGTTTGGTAGTTAGTTCAAGGGGGATGGGCTAGGGTTTGGTAGTTAGCTGAAGAGGGATGGGTATATTTTTTGGTAGTTAGCTGAAGAGGGATGGGGTAGAGAATGAAGAGGTACAGGGCTATAGATTGATAATTAACTGAAGAATGATGGGACAAGGGATTGGTAGTTAGTTCAATAGGGATGGGGCTAGGGTTTGGTAGTTAGCTGAAGAGGGACTTGGCTAGGGTTTGGTAGGTAGATGAAAATGGATGAAGTTAGGGTTTGATCGTTAGCTGAAGAGGGACAGGACTAGGGTTTGGTAGTTAGTTCAAGAGGGACGGGCTAGGGTTTGGTAGTTAGCAAAAGAGGGGCAGGGATAGAGTTTGGAAATTAGCTGAAAAGGGATGGGGCTAGGGATTGGTAGTTAGGTGAAGAGGGCCATTGCTAGGCTTTAGAAGGTTTGCTAAAGAGTGACGGGGCTAGGGTTTGGTTGTTAGCTGAAGAGGGGTGGGGAAAGGGTTTAGTAGTTAGCTGAAGAGGGACAGGGATAGGGTTTGGTAGTTAGCTAAAGAGGGACTAGGCTAGGGTTTTGACGTTAGCTGAAGATGGACAGGTCTAGGGTTTCGTAGTTAGCTAAAGAGGGACAGGGCAAGGGGTTGGTAGTTAGTTCAAGGGGGACGGGTCTAGGGTTTGGTAGTTTGTTGAAGAGGGACTGGGGAAGGGTTTGAAAGTTAGCTGAAGAAGGACTGTGCTAGGGTTTGGTAGTTAGTTTAAGAGGGATGGGGCTAGGTTTTGGTAGTTATCTGAAGAGGGACGGGGCTAGGGTTTGGTAGTTAGCTAAAGCGGGACGGGGCAAGGGTTTGGAAATTAGCTGAAGAGGAATGGGGCTAGGGTTTGGCAGTTAGCTGAAGAGGGTTGGGGCAAAGGTTTGGTAGTTAGCTAAAGAGGGATGGGGAAGGGAGTGATAGTTAGCTGAAGAGGTTCAGGGTTAGGGTTAGGGTAGTTAGTTCAAGAGAGACTAGGATAGGGATTGGTAGTTAGTTGAAGAGGGACAGTGCTAGGTTTTGGTAGTTAGCTTAAGAGGGACAGGGATAGGGTTTGGTAGTTAGCTAAAGAGGGACAGGGTTTGGCAGTTAGCTAAAGAGGGACTGTGCTTGGGGTTGGTAGTTAGTTCAAGGGGAATGGGCTAGGGTTTGGTAGTTAGCTGAAGAGGGACGGGGTTAGGGTTAGGGTAGTTAGTTCAAGAAAGACTAGGATAGGGATTGGGAATTAGCTGAAGAGGGACAGGACTAGGGTTTGGTAATTAGTTCAAGAGGGACAGGGCTAGGGTTTGGTAGTGAGCTGAAGAGGGGTGGGGTTAGTGTTTGGTAGTTAGTTCAAGAGAGACTAGGATAGGGATTGGTAGTTAGCTGAAGAGGGATGTGCATAAGGTTTGGCAGTTAGCTGAAGATGATGCAGCTAGGGGTTGGTAGTTAGCAGAATAGGGACAGGGTTAGGGTTTGGTAGTAAGCTAAAGAGGGACAGGGCTAGGGGTTGGTAGGTAGCTGAAGAGGGATTGGGCTAGGGTTTGTTAGTTAGCTGAAGAGGGACTGGGCTAGGGTTTGGTATTTAGATGAAGAGGGAAAGGGCTAGGGTTTGGTAGTTAGCTGAAGAGGGAGAAGGCTAGGGTTTTTTAGGTAGTTCAAGAGGGATGGGGTTAGGGTTTGGTAGTTACCTGAAGAGGGACGCGGCTAGGGTTTCATAGTTGCTAAAGAGTGACAGGGCTAGGGTTTGGTAGTTAGTTCAAGAGTATTGGGTCTAGGGTTGGGTAGTTTGCTGAAGATGGATGTGGCTAGGTTATGGTAGGTAGCTGAAGTGGGATGGGGTTAGGGTTTTGTAGTTAGCTAAAGAGGGACAGGGCAAGGGTTTGGTAGTTAGTACAAGAGAGACGGGTCTAGGGTTTGGTAGTTTGTTGAAGATGGACGGGGGAAGGGTTTGAAAGTTAGCTGAAGAAGGACTGTGCTAGGGTTTGGTAGTTAGTTCAAGAGGGATGGGGCTAGGGTTTGGTAGTTAGCTGAAGAGTGATGAGGCTAGGGTTTGGTAGTTAGTTCAAGAGAGACAAGGATAGGGATTGGTAGTTAGCTGAAGAGGGACGGTGCTTGTTTTTGGTAGTTAGCTAAAGAGGGACAGGGTTATGGATTGGGAATTAGCTGAAGAGGGACAGTGCTAGGGTTTGGTTGTTAGCTGAAGAGGGACAGGTCTATGGATTGGGAATTAGCTGAATAGGGACTGGGCTAGGGTTTGGTATTTAGATGAAGAGGGAAAGGGCTAGGGTTTGGTAATAAGCTAAAGAGGGACAGGGATAGAAGATGGTAGGTAGCTGAAGAGGCATTGGGCTAGGGTTTGGTAGTTAGCTGAAGAGGGACTGGGCTATGGTTTGGTAGTTAGATGAAGAGGGACAGGGTAAGGATTTTTTAGGTAGTTCAAGAGGGACGGGTTTAGGGTTTGGTAGTTAGCTGAAGAGGGACGATGCTAGGGTTTGGTTGTTAGCTGAAGAGGGACAGGTCTATGGATTGGGAATTAGCTGAATAGGGACTGGGCGAGGGTTTGGTATTTAGATGAAGAGTGAAAGGGCTAGGGTTTGGTAGTTACCTGAAAATTAATGGGGTAGGGTTTTATAGTTAGCTGAAAAGGAATGCATTTAGGTTTGGTAGGTAGCTGAAGAGGAACATAGCTAGGGGTTGGTAGTTAGCTGAAATGGGATGGGGCAAGGTTTTTGTAGTTAGCTGAAATGGGATGTGGCTAGGTTTGGTCTTTAGCTGAAAGAAGGATGGTGGTAGGGTTTGATAGTTAGCTGAAATAGGATGGGGCTAGGGTTTGGTAGTTAGCTGAAGATGGATACAGCTAGGGTTTGGTAGGTAGCTGAAGAGGGATGAGGTTGGGTTTGATAGTTAGCTAAACAGGGACTGGGATAAGGTTTGGTGACTAGCTGAAATGGGATGGGGCTAGGGTTTGGTAGTTTGCTGAAAAGGGACAGGGCTAGGGATTGGTAACTAGCTAAACAGGGACAGGGCTAGGGTTTGATAACTAGCTAAACAGGGACAGGGCTAGGGTTCAGTAACTAGCTGAAAAGGGATGGGGCAAGGGTTTGGTAATTAGCTGAATGGGGACGGGCTAAGGTTTGGTATTTAGTTCAAGAGGGACAGCGCTAGGGTTTGGTAGTTAGCTGAAGAGGGACGCCGGCTAGGGTTTGGTAGTTAGCTAAAGAGGGACAAGGCTAGGGTTTGGTAGTTAGCTGAAATCGGATGGGGCTAGGTTTGGTTGTTAGCTGAATGAAGGATGGTGGTAGGGTTTGATAGTTAGCTGAAATGGGATGGGGCTAGGTTTTGGTAGTTAGCTGAAATGGGATGGGGCTAGGTTTGGTCGTTAGCTGAATGAAGGATGGTGGTAGGGTTTGGTAGTTAGCTGAAATGGGTGTCAGCTAGGGTTTGGTAGTTAGCTGAAGAAGGTCGGGTTAGGATTTGGTAGTTAGCTGAAATGGGATGGGGCTAGGTTTTGGTAGTGAGCTGAAGAGGGATGTGGCTAAGGTTTGGTAGTTAGCTAAAGAGGGACGGGGCAAGGGCTTGGTAAGTAGTTGAAGAGGGACGGGGGAAGGGTTGACAGTTAGCTGAAGAGGGACAGTGCTAGGCTTTGGTAATTACTTCAAGAGGGATGGGGCTAGGGTTTGGTAATTAGCTGATGAGGGATGGGACTAGGGTTTGGTAGTTAGCTGAAGAGGGACAGGGCTAGGGTTTGGTAGTTAGTTCAAGAGGGATGGGGCTAGGGTTTGGTAGGTGGCTAAAGAGGGACAGGGCTAGGGTTTGGTAGTTAGCTAAAGAGGGATGGTGCTAGGGTTTGGTAGTCAGCTGAAGATGGAAAGGGCAAGGGTTTGGTAGGTAGCTGAAATGGGACAGGGCTAGGGTTTGGTAGTTAGTTCAAGAGGAATGGGCTAGGGTTTGGTAGTTAGCTGAAGAAGGTTTTGGCTAGGGTTTGGTAGTTAGTTTAAATGGGTTGGGGCTAGGGTTTAGTAGGTACCTGAAATGGGATGTGGCTAGGGTTTGGTAGGTAGCTGAAATGGGATGGGGCTAGGGTTTGGTAGTTAGCTGAAGAAGGATGGGGCTTGGGTTTGATAGGTAGCTGAAATGGGACAGGGCTATGGTTTGGTAGTTAGCTGAAATGGGATGAGGCTAGGTTTGGTCATTAGCTGAAATAGGGATGTTGGTAGGGTTTGATAGTTAGCTGAAATTGGATGGGGATAGGGTTTGGTAGATAGCTGAAGAGGGATGAATTTAGCGTTTGGTAGTTAGCTCAAGAAGGATTGGGCTTGGTTTTTGGTAGTTAGCAGAAATGGGATGGGGCTAGGTTTTGGTAGTTAGCTGAAATGGGATGTGGCTATGTTTGGTCTTTAGCTGAAAGAAGGATGGTGGTAGGGTTTGTTAGTTAGCTGAAATAGGATGGGGCTAGGGTTTGGTAATTTGCTGAAATGGGTTTGGGCTAGGGTTTGGTAGTTAGCTGAAGATGGATACAGCTAGGGTTTGGTAGGTAGCTGAAGAGGGATGGGGTCGGGTTTGATAGTTAGCTAAACAGGGACTGGGATAAGGTTTGGTGACTATCTGAAATGGGATGGGGCTAGGGTTTGGTAGTTTGCTGAAAAGGGACGGGGCTTGGGTTTGGTAGTTAGCTAAACAGGGACAGGGCTAGGGATTGGTAACTAGCTTAACAGGGACAGGGCTAGGGTTCAGTAACTAGCTGAAAAGGGATGGGGCAAGGGTTTGGTAATTAGCTGAATGGGTACGGGGCTAGGTTTTGGTATTTAGTTCAAGAGGGACAGCGCTAGGGTTTGGTAGTTAGCTGAAGAGGGACGCCGGCTAGGGTTTGGTAGTTAGCTAAAGAGGGACAAGGCTAGGGTTTGGTAGTTAGCTGAAATGGGATGGGGCTAGGTTTGGTTGTTAGCTGAATGAAGGATGGTGGTAGGGTTTGATAGTTAGCTGAAATGGGATGGGGCTAGGTTTTGGTAGTTAGCTGAAATGGGATGGGGCTCGGTTTGGTTCGTTAGCTGAATGAAGGATGGTGGTAGGGTTTGGTAGTTAGCTGAAATGGGTGTCAGCTAGGGTTTGGTAGTTAGCTGAAGAAGGTCGGGCTAGGATTTGGTAGTTAGCTGAAATGGGATGGGGCTAGGTTTTGGTAGTGAGCTGAAGAGGGATGGGGCTAGGGGTTGGTAATTAGCTGAAGAGGGACAGGGCTATGGTTTGGTAATTAGCTGAAAATGGATGGGGCTAGGTTTGGTAGTCAGCTGCAGACTGATGGGGTAGGGTTTGATAGGTAGCTGAAATGGATGGGGCTAGGGTTTGGTAGTTAGCTAAAGAGGGACAGGGCTAGGGTTTGGTAGGTAGCTGAAGAGGGACGGGGCTAGGGTTTGGTAGTTAGCTGAACAGGGATTGGGATAGGGTTTGATAGTTAGCTGAAGAGGGACGGAGCTAGGTTTTGGTAGTTAGCTGAAGAAGGACGGGGATAGGGTTTGGTAGTTAGCTGAAGAGGGACAAGGCTATGGTTTGGTAGTTTGTTCAAGAGGGACTAGGCTAGGGTTTGGTAGTTAGCTGAAGATGGATACAGCTAAGGTTTGGTAGGTAGCTGAAGAGGGATGGGGTCGGGTTTGATAGTTAGCCAAACAGGGACTGGGATAAGGTTTGGTGACTAGCTGAAATGGGATGGGGCTAGTGTTTGGTAGTTAGCTGAAAAGGGACGGGGCTTGGGTTTGGTAGTTAGCTAAACAGGGACAGGGCTAGGGTTTGGTAACTAGCTTAACAGGGACAGGGCTAGGGTTTGGTAACTAGCTAAACAGGGACAGGGCTAGGGTTTAGTAACTAGCTGAAAAGGGATGGGGCAAGGGTTTGGTAATTAGCTGAATGGGGATGGGGCAAGGGTTTGGTAGTTAGCTGAATAGGGACAGGGCTATGGTTTGATAGTTTGTTCAAGAGGGACAGCGCTAGGGTTTGGTAGTTAGCTGAAGAGGGACGCCGGCTAGGGTTTGGTAGTTAGCTAAAGAGGGACAAGGCTAGGGTTTGGTAGTTAGCTGAAGAGGGACGCCGGCTAGGGTTTGGTAGTTAGCTAAAGAGGGACAAGGCTAGGGTTTGGTAGTTAGCTGAAGAAGGTTTGGGCTAGGGTTTGGTAGTTAGTTGAAATGGGTTGGGGCTAGGGTTTAGTAGGTAACTGAAATGGGATGTGGCTAGGGTTTGGTAGGTAGCTGAAATGGGATGGGGCTAGGGTTTGGTAGGTAGCTGAAATGGGATGGGGCTATGGTTTGGTAATTAGCTGAATATTGATGGGGCTAGGTTTGGTAGTCAGCTGCAGACTGATGGGTTAGGGTTTGGTAGTTCGCTAAAGAGGGACAAGGCTAGGGTTTGGTAGTTAGCTGAAGAGGGACAGGGCTATGGTTTGATAGGTAGTTCAAGAGGGATGGGGCTAAGGTTTGGTATTTAGTACAAGAGGGACAGCGCTAGGGTTTGGTAGTTAGCTGAAGAGGGACGCCGGCAAGGGTTTGGTAGTTAGCTAAAGAGGGACAAGGCTAGGGTTTGGTAGTTAGCTGAAGAGGGATGGGTTCTAGGGTTTGTCGTTAGCTGAAGATTAATGCAGCTAGGTTTGGTAGGTAGCTGAAGAGGGACAGGGCTAGGGTTTGGTAGTTAGCTGAAATGGGATGGGGCTAGGTTTGGTCGTTAGCTGAAGAAGGATGGGGCTTGGGTTTGATAGGTAGCTGAAATGGGACAAGGCTATGGTTTGGTAATTAGCTGAAAAGGGATAGGGCTAGGGTTTGGTAATTAGCTGAAGAGGGACAGGGCTATGGTTTGGTAATTAGCTGAAAATGGATGGGGCTAGGTTTGGTAGTCAGCTGAAGACTCATGGGGTAGTGTTTGATAGGTAGCTGAAATGGATGGGGCTAGGGTTTGGTAGTTAGCTGAAGAGGGATGAATTTAGCGTTTGGTAGTTAGCTCAAGAAGGATTGGGCTTGGTTTTTGGTAGTTAGCAGAAATGGGATGGGGCTAGGTTTTGGTAGTTAGCTGAAATGGGATGTGGCTATGTTTGGTCTTTAGCTGAAAGAAGGATGGTGGTAGGGTTTGATAGTTAGCTGAAATAGGATGGGGCTAGGGTTTGGTAATTTGCTGAAATGGGTTTGGGCTAGGGGTTGGTAGTTAGCTGAAGAAGGTTTGGGCTAGGGTTTGGTAGTTAGTTTAAATGGGTTGGGGCTAGGGTTTAGTAGGTAACTGAAATGGGATGTGGCTAGGGTTTGGTAGGTAGCTGAAATGGGATGGGGCTAGGGTTTGGTAATTAGCTGAAGAGGGACAGCGCTAGGGTTTGGTAGTTAGCTGAAGAGGGACGCCGGCTAGGGTTTGGTAGTTAGCTAAAGAGGGACAAGGCTAGGGTTTGGTAGTTAGCTGAAGAAGGTTTGGGCTAGGGTTTGGTAGTTAGTTGAAATGGGTTGGGGCTAGGGTTTAGTAGGTAACTGAAATGGGATGTGGCTAGGGTTTGGTAGGTAGCTGAAATGGGATGGGGCTAGGGTTTGGTAGGTAGCTGAAATGGGATGGGGCTAGGGTTTGGTAGGTAGCTGAAATGGGATGGGGCTAGGGTTTGGTAGGTAGCTGAAATGGGATGGGGCTAGGGTTTGGTAGGTAGCTGAAATGGGATGGGGCTAGGTTTGGTAGTCAGCTGCAGACTGATGGGTTAGGGTTTGGTAGTTAGCTAAAGAGGGACAAGGCTAGGGTTTGGTAGTTAGCTGAAGAGGGACAGGGCTATGGTTTGGTAATTAGCTGAAAATGGATGGGGCTAGGTTTGGTAGTCAGCTGCAGACTGATGGGTTAGGGTTTGGTAGTTAGCTAAAGAGGGACAAGGCTAGGGTTTGGTAGTTAGCTGAAGAGGGACAGGGCTATGGTTTGATAGTTAGTTCAAGAGGGACGGGGCTAGGGTTTGGTATTTAGTACAAGAGGGACAGCGCTAGGGTTTGGTAGTTAGCTGAAGAGGGATGGGTTCTAGGGTTTGTCGTTAGCTGAAGATGAATGCAGCTAGGTTTGGTAGGTAGCTGAAGAGGGACAGGGCTAGGGTTTGGTAGTTAGCTGAAATGGGATGGTGCTATGTTTGGTCGTTAGCTGAATGAAGGATGGTGGTAGGGTTTGATAGTTAGCTGAAATGGGATGGGGCTAGGGTTTGGTAGTTAGCTGAAGAAGGATGAGGCTTGGGTTTGGCAGTTATCTGAAATGGGATGGGGCTAAGGTTTGGTAGTTAGCTGAAGAAAGATTGGGCTTGGGTTTGGTAGTTCAGTTGTCATGGTGTTAATAGAGGAAGTGGAGCAGGAGGTCAGCATCTTCATCGCTTGTGTGGAAGATTAATGACCACTGTGCTGGACCTGCTAGGAGAAAGCAGTTCTCCCATAAAAAAGCCATGCCCTGTAAAACGACAGGAGCCTGGCTGGCCCTGACCTACCTGGCTAACCTAGAGGTCAGGCCTGTTTATCCACCTTGTGGAGCACCATGTCTACTATATCTAGCACCATAGGTCTCACAGAGAAACTGGACCGTGGGAATGGTCAACAGGAAGATAATTGTGTCCACATCAGGTCATTTCGGATATGAAGACTTTAAGCACATGACTATTCTATCATGCATGTATGTACTATGTTATCATACTGTTTGATTTTAGGTTCATATTTGGTGCAAACTGTCATCTCTTTATGACACTGAAGACGCTTTTTAGCTGGTGATGACAGAACAAACGATAGTAATGATTACCCCTACCAAAATTAGATATCATCATTATTGCTGCACACTAATGTAGGCTGTTAGGGAGCCGCACAGGGCTGGCTCTAAGAGTTAAGTTGTAGGGATTATTTTCCTGTGTAGCCTGGGGAATCGCGGTGGGAAGGAGTCTCATTTCCTCTTCAAACACAGAGCGAGTGATTTGGAATATTTATGAGGGTCCCAATTTAAGTTAAACATTTAACAAAAAGCATCCGATTAAAATTAGACAGCAAAAGAGTTCAAGTCCCTGTGGGCAAGCCAGGCTAAAAATGTAACGTGGAATGCTTGAGATGAATTAAAGTGCCAATTCAGAGACAGGCAGTGGAGTTCCAGTTCTGAAATGGTTCTGTACGTATCTGACAGTGGTATATATTGAAAGTACTGAGTGACTTGAATCATCATGCTGCTGAAAGAAAGAACGCAGTCCTTGATAAAAAAACAAACACATTTGCGTTTCTTCTACATGTTTTAGTAGTGTTTACGATTTCAAACTTTAAATCAAGGAGACAATGATTTATGGAATTATAATTATGTATGAAAATATTCTAATTAATTAAATAATTCTAAAGTAATTGTATTCTGTATTACAATAATTCTAGATTTCACAAGCTTGTAAATTATGATTATACAGTCAATATGCTTTAAAGGCAGGTTATGAATTTAAACCCTTTTAATCATAACATAATCCATGTTTCTGATAAGGACTTAGATAAAATCAAAACATCCAGCTGTTGAATACAGATGAATTACAAAGCTCCTCTCTAATAGCGGCACTTGCTGCATCATTGGGTAATGTGAGATATGAGTAATCAGACTTAGATACCATGCTTAGGTTAGAGGTTAGATGGAATTCAACTCCATATTGACTCAATTGATAATCCATGTCTCCCTCTCTTCTTTCCTCTCCACCTCTCTCTTTCTCTCCTCCGCTCTCTATCCCAGCAGATCAGTGAGTGGGGGGAGGAAGGGGGAGGGTCATTGTATCACTGGCGCTCTGGACTGACATACTCTACTTCCTGTTTAATCACCGGGCCCTGAGGGGACTTCCTGCCATCCATGAATCAGCCAGAGAAAAAGTTCAGGCGCTCTATATCACTGGGAGACAAAGGAAATGTGCTGTGTGTGAGAGCGTGTGTCTCTGATTTACAGGCTGTGTTATGACAGCCACCGCTGCAGACATCCTCACAAAGAGAGAGAGAGAGAGAAGGAGAGAGAGTGAATAAGAGAGAGAGAGAGAGAGACAGAGTGAGAAAGAAAGAGACCCTGCTGAGCTCCCACCATCCTGGGATTTTGGATTTATTCCCCCATCACTTTATGGTCACCTCACTGAGTTCCTGCAAGGCCATGGGTAGGAGACCTGGGCTGAAGGTTTAGGTTGAAGAAGGACTGGGTGTTCTTGGTTCCTCATCACTAAAAACCGCTTGATATTACCTCACTCTGTTCAGGAATGTGAGTTCAGGATCATGCTGGACCCATTTCTCATTCCTGGCCATTCATAAATATTTCAGTGATCTACAAATGTAAACTGCCTGTCGGCCTCCCCTATCAAACTGGTTTGAATTTCAAAAAATGTATCTGCCGTATCTGATTGACATACGCATATTTAACATACAGTAAGTAAATCACGCTTAACCAACGCCATGCATAGTCTACACCAGTAGTTTTCACCTTTGCACTCCCATCCTCCCAGAGTGGCAATCCAGTTTGTTTATGGGCAGCCTTCAGGGGAGTGAGTGAAGCCTCTACCACACAGCCACAGCCTCAGGCCATCATATGTTACACTCCAAGGCTCCCTTTCGGCTCCAATCTGCATTCAATGGGGTGTGTGTATGTGTGTGTGTGTGTGTGTGTGTGTGTGTGTGTGTGTGTGTGTGTTTGTGTGTGTCACAACAGTGCGATGATGCTCCCTACTGTGTGGAAGAGTGCTGCTCGGGGATCATACACCTCATTCTCCCTGGCTCATTCAGCCCTGATGTGTTGTTTCTCAGGATATCCTCAGTAGATGCAGGAGACTACATGCATGTGTATACCACGGATGATTCACAATCACAAGACAGCCACAGCTAAATAATATCTGACAGAGGGGATAAGACTGGATGGATTGTCAGTACAGTTCATTGTGTGGCAGTTGCTGTATTTCGTAACTGGCTATAGAAATAGAATATGGTAGAATAAAGACAGCACATGCTAGCATGTGAAGATCTAGAAATGGAAAATACAGCAACACGGTAAACCACTAACAATGTGGAGTTGGGCCACATTGTGATATGTCAGTGAATTCATCCAAAAACGAATACAAATCTTCTTGGAACGCAGGACCCTTATGTTATCTCTTCAACAGCCACATGCATTTTATCTGAATAGGTCTCTCTTGAAAGACAACACACCACTTGATAAACTCCCTGCAGCTACATCATTGAAGTCAATTAGAGGCAAATGTACTCGTTCTTACACAGCTCTGTAGCGAGAGTTGAACGACAATAGTTGAAAGTCAGTTGTTAACGTCCTGTTAGAGGTAAGCATTAAGATAATTTATGACTGCGTCTGATTTATTATAATGTTCCCCTGCTTGATGCAAATGGTTTTTCACTATTATCCTCCAGCCTGGAATGAAGGTCCTTCAAAGACAGCCCTCCCATGGTTCTCTTGTGATCTCATTTTCTCTGCAGAGAGGTGAGCTGGTACCCTCCCTGTGATCAGGTTGGCAGGAGGGAGGCGGTGCAGCCATCCATTGACCTCTGGGTAAATCTCTCTGTGGTTGGCAGCCCATGTGGCCTGGGCATGGATGACTGAAGCAATAGGGCTGTGATTAGCTGACATTGCTGCTCCGTTTTGCAAGCTGGTCTATTCTTGGGTGTGGGTGGGCAGAAGGGGGCAGATGAGCTGAAATGGGAATGAAGGTATTGATCCCACAGCCTTTATGAGAATGACACGCACAAGCTATTTCTGTATAGGGGGGAACACACTGCTGGCGAGAGCATTATGATTGTGACGTAGATAAGCTCTTCAAAAAGTGGATGGGACACAATGTGTCACGCCCTGACCGTAGAGATCTTTTTATTCTCTATGTTTGGTTGGTCAGGGTGTGACTCGGGTGGGAAACTCTATGTTCTTTGTTTCTGTGTTTTGGGCGGGTATGGTTCTCAATCGGGGACAGCTGTCTATCGTTGTCTCTGATTGGGAATCATACTTAGGCAGCCTTTTTTCCTTTTGTATTTGTGGGTAGTTATCTTTGTTAGTGGCATTATAGCCTAAGTAAGCTTCACGGTCGTTTCCTTGTTCTTTGTTTTGTTGCCGACATTTATCAATAAAAAAAACGTACGCCCACCATGCTGCACCTTGGTCCGATCATTTCCACGACGACAGCGATCGTGACACAATGTCTATGAGGAGTAGCTACAGAATATATACACTTTACTAAAGGATACATAAACCCTTGTCATAAAGGCTACATATCACGCATTGTAACTAATGCACACTATGTAACAGTGATACCAGTGGATCCATTGCTGACTGGTTCTGGTGAAGATATCATCACTGGACAGAGAGCGTATTGATGACTATTTTACTTCAGCAACATTAGGAGTCATGCTTAAATAAATAGGGGAGGAATTTCCTCCGTCAGATCCCTTGACATTGCCAAGCTGTGTCTAGGTCATATTCACAGGGCATGATTTATGGTGGATCACCAGGATTTAACATAGGTGCAAGAGGACTGCCCACTATGCTGAGTCCACAAAGGCCCACATGGGCTCTAGTGGTTGCTGATGATGTCCACCTGCCACCCTTATAGTAGCCTTTGATCCCGGACGAGCCTCCAAATATGTAATGGCCTAAGTTCTCTGTGTTACATGAACCAGACAAGAAACCATTGGCCGAACAGATAAGCAAATGGCATGTTGGCACTCACACAACGGGCATGATGTCAGTGTTTTGGGGAAACATCCCCCTCTGCCCCGTGGTACTCATGGGAGGTGATTATTGGCATGCTGTGACCAGAGCAGCGCCAACAGCCAGTGTTTCCACCCAGCTTATCCTCACTCACGCCACTCTCTGAACTCTCCTCCACTCTTTTTGCATAAAGTAATTGCTGTCAGGGAGTGTGTGCCGTGCAGTGCAGTGGTCGGGTTCCACTTTAAGAGGAGAGATTAGGGAATAAAAGAGCTAAATCAGTGCTCAGGCACTCACAACGCCTCTCACAACGCCTGCATCTGTCATTGGGCCTGCGTGGATCAGGGCTGACAGTGATGAATATTTGGCCAAAAGTTTGCATTACACATAATGATTTTCCCTAATGAGAATTGATGAATGCAGGCGGGACTGGGGAGAGTGTGATGAGAGGGGGGACCACTCATTAGCATCCAGTCAGGCTGAGCTGAGCTGGGCTCAACTGGGCTAGGCCCGCATTCTTAGGAAAAGATCAACCACTTTGTTTCAATCCCACTGGTCATTTCAGAGATGAAAGCTGCTCTATATGAGGCAGTCTTTGGAAGCCATCTGAGGCCTTAAAAAAGGCCAAATCAATCAATAAAGCTTCTCACATATCAGACCTCACATATCAGAGATCTTTGCACCAAGATTATAGATGGAGCAACTATACCTTACAATTACATGACTTACAGTAGTTCCCCTTTAGTGATAACCATAACTTCCTGTCCACATGTCTGTACATTTGATGAGACTTGCACACTCAGCTCACACATATGGACTAGAAAACTATAGATATCCATATGCATGAAGCCTAAGAAAACACCTGGGTGTGGGGGCAGGACGTAGCGGCCCCACCAATGGCTGTCCTGTGAAGGGGAGCGGCAGCACTAACAGATGGCATGGTGGAGTCTGAAAAGCGATCGCCCTGAACGAGCCCCAGGCAGCCCCAGGGGCCAGCACTGAGCCTCCTCTCCACATGTGGCCAGTCAGGAAGGACATTAAGTGGGTAATAGTAGTTAATAGTGAACCAGGTCATTAGTATCACATGTGTAAGTTTATGGGCCACATCCACCAGCCTGCCTGTGTACACAAGGTTTAACTTTTACACTGCACATAATCACTGCCAATAATATATTATAAAAACCCATTACAGACTCTAACAGACTTGGACAAACATTGTGCAATGCAGTAGGTGCTTAATGGCTATGATTGATGAAATTCTCAGTAGAAAACTATTTCAGAATAAAAAAACATTTATGTTGGTCATATGACTGAGTGCTCACCATGAGTTAACTCAGTTCACCAGTAATTTAGTGATATTTGTTATTTTCTGTACTGTACACACTCTGGACCGGAGACTTTGAATGTAGCCTTGGTTCTGGTCATCCATAATAGAGCGCTTTAATCATGGCCAGCCTCCCTGCCTTGCCGTACCATAGCCATGTGATGTGTCAGTCAGGGCTGAACTCAGATGGAAAGATATCCCTTTAATATCCACCAGCTCTCTGTCCACAATGGCTGGCAGAGAGCGGTACGATGACAGCTAGACAAGCCAACCTACAGGGGAGAGCATGACCCCACATGGGCCTGCTCAGCCTGAGGACGCCTGGCTCTTACATTCTCAACTCAATGGAGTTCAATGGAGAGGCAACTACTATACCTGTTGCATTGGATACATTGTGTGGCTTCCGTGTATGCTGTCTGTGATAAACTAAGCCATGTTATCTATGTAGGAGGAAAAATGTAAAACTGCTCTTGACACAGCATTTTGTGTCAGACTGAGGGAATATAATTCTCATTCAGACAGGGTACGGCTGTGGGTGGACACCATCCAGAACTTTTTGTTTGTTTGATAAATGCTGTCAACATAAATTCTATATCAATTCCATTTAGGATCTCAGTCACAGACACAGGGACTGGCTGTGAGGGTCATTGTCAGATGCTAAGCAGTAATATCTAGACAGACATAGGATAGCCAATTGCTACATTGTATTTCCATTTGATATCCTTCAAAAGTGAATTAGAGTAACTCTGTCTTCCACAAAGTGAAATAATGTATCTAAGGGGCGTCTTTAAAACCATTTAACCACTTTGAGTTGTATTCATAATTGGATTTTAACTGCAGATCCAATCGTACACCCAGCAGTCACCAATCTCCAATATTGGATTTTTCCAATACTTCTATTCGCTGAGACCTCTCTGTATTCCCATCCTGTTTAAATGACATGCTTTTTAATCAGCCAATGCGCAAAATGTCTGACTGAACTGCAGTCATTAAACCCCCACCCACACACACTGTCTGCACAGCCTATTAGAGAGATGGAAGATTATGTTCTAAATGAAGTCATTAGTTACGCAAACCTAATGATCATCCTATTTGTGTATATAAATCTGATCCATTTCCCCTGCTTTAGGCAAATATTTCTCTCTTCAAATGAATGTGGACACATTAAATAAAAACAACAACAACAACAACAACAACCAAAACAACATCAGGGCCCATAATGAAATGGAGCAGAGGCAGAGGCACTCAGGCGATTGCATTCATTACCCCTCTCCACTATATAAACCCCTTCACAGGGATTACCCCTGGTTCGGGAGAGGTTGATTATTAGTTGCTCGCAAAGGTTTAGTTCGAATCGCCCCAGTTAAATGAGAAATTACAGGCTGAGGAGAGAGGCTAATAACAGTTATTAACCCCGCGCGGGCGGCGGCGTAAAAGAGTGCCACAATAACGAGGTGCACCACCAAGGTTTGAGACACGGCGCAGCTAGTGCACCCCCGAGGAGAAGCTAACTTATTAAAATAATGAATTAGCCGACCAGATTACTGCAGCCTGCGGCAAAGGCAATTATCCCTCTCCAAATCCCCGGACAGGGCTCCCCTGCGCCACGATAAAACAAGTGCTCAGAAAGTAGGAGCCCTCCGTTCCACGCAAATGAATAGGCTGTTAATTAGGATCTCTCCCGCTGCGGGTTGCCTTCCCACAGCCACAGCCACAACACTACTGCCACTACCAGAAGAGAGGGAGAAAGAGAGAGAGAAATGGAAGGATACAGAATTAGGGAAAGAGGGAGAGAATGAGAAAAATAAAGAGAGTGAGAGGAAAGAGGAAAGAGAAGAGCAGGGGAGGAAATTAGATGGAAATAAAGAAAGGGGGAGGGGGTTAGGAGAGAGCATAAAGAAAGGGGGAGGGGTTAGGAGAGAGCATAAAGAAAGGGGGAGGGGGTTAGGAGAGAGCATAAAGAAAGGGGGAGGGGGTTAGGAGAGAGCATAAAGAAAGGGGGAGGGGGTTAGGAGAGAGCATAAAGAAAGGGGGAGGGGTTAGGAGAGAGCATAAAGAAAGGGGGAGGGGTTAGGAGAGAGCATAAAGAAAAGGAGAGGGGGTTAGGAGAGAGCATAAAGAAAGGGGGAGGGGGTTAGGAGAGAGCATAAAGAAAGGGGGAGGGGGTTAGGAGAGAGCATAAAGAAAGGGGGAGGGGTTAGGAGAGAGCATAAAGAAAAGGAGAGGGGGTTAGGAGAGAGCATAAAGAAAGGGGGAGGGGTTAGGAGAGAGCATAAAGAAAAGGAGAGGGGGTTAGGAGAGAGCATAAAGAAAGGGGGAGGGGTTAGGAGAGAGCATAAAGAAAGGGGGAGGGGTTAGGAGAGAGCATAAAGAAAGGGGGAGGGGTTAGGAGAGAGCATAAAGAAAGGGGGAGGGGTTAGGAGAGAGCATAAAGAAAAGGGGAGGGGGTTAGGAGAGAGCATAAAGAAAGGGGGAGGGGGTTAGGAGAGAGCATAAAGAAAGGGGGAGGGGTTAGGAGAGAGCATAAAGAAAAGGGGAGGGGGTTAGGAGAGAGCATAAAGAAAGGGGGAGGGGTTAGGAGAGAGCATAAAGAAAAGGAGAGGGGGTTAGGAGAGAGCATAAAGAAAGGCAGCAGACAAGAAAAGAGAGTGACAGTGAGTGAGAGAGAGCAGACAGTCCTGGTGGCCCTGATTGTTAGCTCTGTGTGAGAGGCCCCTGTGGAAACAAACAGAGAGAAGCCAATCCCAGCCAGAGCCCAGGGCTGTGCTCTCTGCGCGGCAGAGCTTTTTGGGAGCGTGTGTGTGCTTGTGTGGCCTGACTGGTTGTCATAGTCATCCTCAATCAGCTCAACCCTGCTCTCCACTGTGTGTTAGACATGCTGTATACTGTCAACAACTCTGGCACTGTGATTGAGCAGTCTGAGTCTGACAATGACACTGACAACTGGGACTGCGATGTTTATGTAGTGTCGTCACAAAGTGGATTACTTTTATTCCAGGCCTTACACTCAGTTACTAACAATTGGCTGGCTATACGGTGTAAATACGCTCAGACCATCTTCTTTCCAAGTCCACTAAGGGTTAAATCTATCCTCTCCTGAAGGTGAGTGGGCCATCAGTTCTGGCTTATAAAGAAAGTCGGGCAAGGAAGGGTGACAAGTGAAGTAGGGCAAAGGCAACCCTGAAAAAGAGTCCTACTGTACTTTATGACATAAATCCACCTCTTAATGGTTATAAATACTAAAGTGTCACATGCTTGACACCATGAACCAAATTTGGCCACATTCTGCTTTCACCTTCCAACTCCACATCGGTAGGTTTCAGAAAGTTTTCAAGTCTGGACTCACCTTGTCCTGTGTAGCTATACTTATAGAGTTTAGCAATGCCTTGTCAAAACCTGAAGACTATGCCAAAATGAATGGCTAACACACATGGCATTCTTTTAAGTGGTTCTCTATGAAATTGTTTGCTGTATTTGCTTAAAATAAATGCACTAACTGGCATTTGAGCGACTGGTAAGTTGAACATATGCAGATGTGTCTGCTACTGGTATTTTATATGTTACCAACTGTATGGCGCTAACTTATGCAGTCCCCTGGTTTATTCACTCTTTATTTGGTGTAATAACACTGATATGACTCCCTATGGATCATTTCTACATTTTTCTACGGGTTCTTACATCCTCTGCTACATGACTGCCTTAGATATATTCATTATCCATTATAATAGTCAAAGTTACTCCTAGGTGTTTTACACTACTGAATTCTATTAGGAGAGATATATGTTTTAAATCATGAATTTCCTCAACATATATTTTGCTACTCATTGTTGTCCAATCCATGTGTTTATTTAGAAATAGACATCTTATCTAGAAACAAACAGCTTCAAACAGTGATTGTAAATCTTTACCCTTTTGTGTCATGATTTTTTACCCCAAGAGAAAGATTATACAGTCATGCAGATAGGCAGTGCATGAATAAAGACGTTCTGTTGCGGTGTATATGTGCCTCCCAGGCTTGACATGAATGAAATTCCATGTAATTTGAATGGCTTTTATAGGGGCCAGGATTCTTTGAAATCCAGTGCAGTAGCTGGCTGCCACTAGCCTTCAGAACACTGAAGTCATGTAGACAGGGCCAATTAATGGCCCAGCATTTCTGAGGGACGGAATGAAGAGCTTTGAAAGGATTCCTCCACCTTAAATCTCCCCGTGCTGCGCAGCCAGCTCCCTGACCGCCTGTGAAGAACAATCAAACAGCAGCTCCCCCCTCCTATTTATCACTTTAAGACATTAGCTAGACATGGGCCTGAATATTAACGAGCTCCTTTGCCAGGCAGTTCCACACCAGAGCCTGCATGTGGCAACATACATTTTTAATCACAGGGGGGAAACGAGGGGTCTGTCATCTATTACTGTGTGCTTACCACTCCACAAATACTCTGGGACTCTCATAACAGTCAAAACTAATAAACTTCTATAGCACTTTCTGTGCACATTTCTATTAAAATACAAATAGAGGCATCAATATGATAAGGACAAAATAGTGGATTTTTTTGTGTTATTGTACTGATCTTACAATATCACACTTGAATGTTTTTATGCTATTACTGTACCCATATCCATACTATTCAAATATTAATTTCTGCAGGCATATCCAGCCCAGGTTACCAATTTATCCCAAATTAAATTCCATTTAGGTCCTATATCTCCATGAGGAAGACCTGTTCCTGAGCCATTATCTCCTTTCCTCTCTGTATGGCTGTCTCCTGTCTCCTAGCTCCTAGCTCCATCAGCTCCCTGGGCACACTCCACTCTACATGTACAGTAAGACTGCTGGACTCAGGCAGCGGTGTGTGGACCTGGGCTCTCCCTCTTAATTGGAGTCATGTTCTCCAGAGCCTGGAGATTGGAGATGCCCTGGCATGGTCCTCCTTGGTGCTGTAAGGGGGCTATGATGATCCCCCCTCCCTAGGTCTACCACTGGGTCTCCAATAGCGCCACATGGCACTCTGGTCACCAGGTCACACAGCTGCTGTTCAAAATCAAATAAAATCACATTTTATTCGTCACATACACATATTTAGCAGACGTTGTTGCGGGTGTAGTGAAATGCTTGTGTTCCGAGCTCCAACAGTGCAGTAGTATTTAAATATTCACAACAATACACACAGATCTATAAGTAAAATAATGGAATTAAGAAATATATAAATATTTGATCGAGCAATGTCGGAGTGGCATTGACTAGAATCCAGTAGAATAGAATAGAGTATATGCATATGAGATGAGTAAAGCAGTATGAAAACATTATTAAAGTGGCCAGCAATATCAAGTCTATGTATATAAGGTAGTTGTAACAACACTGGTAGAGAAAGGAAGATGGGGAGAGGAGAAATTCACAACCACAACGTAAGAGAGAATCACTGCTTTGTTGGAAACATCTTTAAAACAAGTCTTTAAAACAATAAAACAAAATTCAAATTAATTTCTACAAAGTAATCAAGTCATGATATGAAATTAGATGTTTTGTAAGATAACCGTTTGGTTCATGGTCAATGAGTGAAATATTATCTAGAGTGAGATTTATTATACAATCTATGTTTCATTTGTTTAGATGATAACATATAAATCACAATGTTTAGTGTGGAAATTACACTGATCAGCTGAATGAGGTAGAGCATGCAGGGCTGCTTCTGCCAGCCTTGATCAATCTCAATCCCACTCACAGCCTCCTAAATTGAAAACTAAGGAAAGTAATTTTGTGCTCAATGGAAGTTTTCCTTTGGAAATTTTGCCTTCCATTAAGAATCAAATTAAGTGCTGGACCACTGCTTTCTGAGTCACTTTTAACTGCTCCCCCCACCACCAACAGCATCATCTCCACCACCATGTGCACACATAAACACATGCACCCACCTACGCACACACTTTTAACTGCTCCCCCCACCACCAACAGCATCATCTCAACCACCATGTGCACACATAAACACATGCACCCACCTACGCACACACTTTTAACTGCTCCCCCCACCACCACTAGCATCATCTCCACCATCATGTGCACACATAAACACATGCACCCACCTACGCACACACTTTTAATTTGTGATTTATTATGTTCTCGTGAAGGTAGCCCAGATTGGCATGCTGTTGAATGAGAGGTGGTTGTTCCACTGCACAATGGTGTGTGCGTTTGTGCATGTCTGTGCGTGTGTGTGTGTGCGTGCGTGCGTGCGTGTGTGTGTGTGTGTGTGTGTGTGTATGTGTTTGCGCACGAGCGCAATTGTGTGTCACAGAGGGGGGTGAGGGAGAGTGTGCAGCCATCATTCATTCCTGTGGGCCAGCCCTTGCAGCACGTGGCAGCAGGTGACCAGTGTCAGACAGGAAAGGTCACAGGCCTGCAGTCTGTGCGCTCTACCCGTTTTCTGATGTAGAAAACCATAGACACAGACCTTGACTCAATATGAAAGCATTGTGCACATCTCATATCCTCACAAGACATACTGAAATGTAGACTCTCCAAATAATGCCAGCAACAGCTGGATATACAGGCTTCAGTATGCTTCAATTCACAACAATACACACAAATCTAAAAGTAAAATAATGGAATATTTAGAAATATATAAATATTTGATCAAGCATGTCGGAGTGGCATTGACTACAATCCAGTAGAATAGAATATAGTATATACATATGAGATGAGTAAAGCAGTATGAAAGCATTATTAAAGTGGCCAGCGATATCAAGTCTATGTATATAAGGCAGTTGTAACAACACTGGTAGAGAAAGGAAGATGGGGAGAGGAGAAATTCTTAACCACAACGTAAGAGAGAATGGATGGGATGACCAGTGAGATATACCTGCTGGAGCGCGTGCTACGGGTGGGTGTTGTTATCGTGACCAGTGAGCTGAGATAAGGCGCAGCTTTACCTAGCAAAGACTTATAGATGACCTGGAGCCAGTGGGTCAGGCGGCGAATATGTAGCGAGGGCCAGCCGACTAGAGCATACAGGTCGCAGTGGTGGGTGGTATATGGGGCTTTGGTGACAAAACGGATGGCACTGTGATAGACTGCATCCAGTTTGCTGAGTAGAGTGTTGGAGGCTATTTTGTAAATGACATGGCCGAAGCCGAGGATCGGTAGGATAGTCAGTATGGGTATGTTTGGCGACGTGAGTGAAGGATGCTTTGTTGCAGAATAGAAAGCCGATTCTAGATTTAATTTTGGATTGGAGATGTTTAATATGAGTCTGGAAGGAGAGTTTACAGTCTAGCCACACACCTAGGTATTTGTAGTTGTCCACATATTCTAAGTCAGAACCGTCCAGAGTAGTGATGCTAGTCGGGCGGGCGGGTGCGAGCAGCAAACGGTTGAAAAGCAGTCATTTGAGAAACCAAGGCTGTTGAGTCTGCCGATAAGAATTGACAGAGTCTTTTTTTATTTTTTATTTTACCCCAATTTCATGGTATTGATTGTTTTAGTAGCTACTATCTTGTCTCATCGCTACAACTCCCGTACGGGCTCGGGAGAGACAAAGGTTGAAAGTCATGCATCCTCCGATACACAACCCAACCAAGCCGCACTGCTTCTTAACACAGCGCGCATCCAACCCGGAAGCCAGCCGCACCAATGTGTCAGAGGAAACACCATGCACCTGGCAACCTTGGTTAGCGTGCACTGCCCCCGGCCTGCCACAGGAGTCGCTGGTGTGCGATGAGTCAAGGATATCCCTACTGGCGAAGCCCTCCCTTACCCGGACGACGCTGGGCCAATTGTGCGTCACCCCACGGACCTCCCGGTCGCGGCCGGTTGCAACAGAGCCTGGGTGCGAACCCAGAGTCTCTGGTGGCACAGCTGGCGCTGCGCCCTTAACCACTGCGCCACCCGGGAGACCCGATTGACATAGTCAAAAGCCTTGGCCAGGTCAATGAAGACGGCTGCACAGTACAATCTTTTATCAATTGCGGTTATGATATCATTTAGTACCTTGAGTGTGGCTGAGGTGCACCCGTGACCAGCTCGGAAACCGGATTGCACAGCGGAGAAGGTACGGTGGGATTCGAAATGGTCAGTGATCTGTTTATTAATTTGGCTTTCGAAGACTTTAGAAAGGCAGGGCAGGATGTATATAGGTCTATAACAGTTTGGTCTAGAGAATCACCCCCTTTGTAGAGGGGGATGACCGCAGCAGCTTTCCAATCTTTAGAGATCTCGGACGAAACAAAAGAGAGGTTGAACAGACTGGTAATAATGGTTGCAACAATGGCGGCGGATAAATTTAGAAAGAGAGGGTCCAGATTGTCTAGCCCAGCTGATTTGTACGGTTCCAGGTTTTGCAGCTCTTTCAGAACATCTGCTTTCTGGATTTGGGTGAAGGAGAAGCTGGGGAAGCTTGGGCAAGTAGCTGCGGGGGGTGCGGAGCTGTTGGCAGGGGTTGGGGTAGCCAGGAGATAAGCATGGCCAGCTGTAGAGAACTGCTTGTTGAAATTCTCGATTATCATGGATTTATCGGTGGTGACAGTGTTACCTAGCCTCAGTGCAGTGGGCAGCTGAGAGGAGGTGCTCT
The DNA here is from genome assembly GCF_045791955.1 of Oncorhynchus clarkii lewisi. Lineage (NCBI taxonomy): Eukaryota > Metazoa > Chordata > Actinopteri > Salmoniformes > Salmonidae > Oncorhynchus > Oncorhynchus clarkii. The sequence continues at coordinate 19,591,545 of NC_092171.1, read as the reverse complement.
TGTTCTCCATGGACTAGATCAAGGTGTATTGCTCTTGTTTCATCCTCTCCACGGCCTCAGGGGTGTCTTCCGTTGATTGCATTACATTCACAGCAACCTTCCCCTCATTAGTGGCAACTATGTTTCAACTCCTTATTTCGCATGGCTGATCTGAGGCCACACACGCCGGCATGCACACACACAATTATTGTAGGGCATTTTTTTGGGCTACACATGCCCATTTTTTGTCTTAGATTTAAGTCGCGATGGACATGGAAGATGAAGAGGGTTACGATTAGATTTAAATCGTATAGAGTAGCTATATTTTTGGTTGTAAGATAAATATTTTTGTTTAAGATCATTTTCACATATGACATGTGCAAATGAAACCATTGTACTGGCCACTCTATTGTAAAAAAAGGGCATTGATAGGAAGGTAGATAGGACTGATCAATTGGAAGTGCAGTTTTCTCCCTAGGCCTTCCTTCATATCTCTACCTCCTGTATGTGCTGCGGAGGGGTCGGGGGTAGGGTCAGGTAAATGGTGGCGTGGGTGGGCTTCTGCCCCTTTATCAATCAAGATTTTAATTACACACGTCCAGGGTGACAGCTAGATTAGAAACCAATCAACGCTATCGGCCACAACATCTAATTACTGTTTATTGACAGATATGGGCCCCTTCACTTTCCCAAATAAGATACACCTCCCCCACCCCTTACACAAAGAGGAACTGCTCCTACTGTCCATGAAATACTTTATGATTAGTAACTCTCTACTTGGAAATCAATGTATGCTTATGGAGGCAGGCATTCCCCCAAGTATTCTATGGTAGTCTATGTCAAGTTATCTATGGAGCTGAAGACATTTGATCACATGTAGCCTGAAAAAACAAGAACCTGAATTAGGACCAGTGATTTTACACGTAATTGGACACTACCCATTAATCTCTCCTAACACTATGTCCAAGTGTTGCCAGTTTTGCTGGTGTTGGGACAGTATTTTGGGTGTATTCCATAGTTCAGCTGTCAGTTCCTCCTGCATATATGCTATTTTAATGACCAGTGGTGACCGACCCCTGAGCTCTGACCCTGAGGACCATACAGGTAGACCATCAGGCATCGTGAACCCCGATGTGCAGAATGCTGCTTCCCAGCCCATTCTCCCTCCATCCTTGGGAGCATGGAGCTCCATGCTCTGCTACTCTCTGCAACTCTGGAGCACGTCTGTCTACTCTCCATCAGCTGTTTGACAACCCCCACCAACACACTGAGCACTTCACCGTTAAAGCCGAGAATCTGCCTCAGGTAAATATGGAGTCAATTATTGGATTATTGTTATTTCATTTGGCCGTGTAGTAATGGCTGGATTATAAACATTGCAGAGTATAGATTTCCTGTCAGATCCTATGAATCAAACATCCTTATCTCATTTCCAGACTGCCTCTCCACCCAGCACTGCCATCTCCCAACCAGGGAATCCGGGGGAGCAGAAAGAACAGCCCTGCAGCCAGCCAGCACAGTACAGGCACTCCAAAGTCCATTCAAAGATTTCAAAAACCACTTAGGGCTCCTGCCCATATTTGTTAAGCAAGTAAATCTACGGGGTGAGGTGCACTGAATTTAGAGAGAGGGGAAGAGAAGGGAGAGAGATAGGACAAGGGGGAAAAGGGAGAGAGATGTCTCCCAAATGAAATTTGGAGGATGGGGGATGGAGGCGAGCTGACAGCAGGTGGAGTTAGTGAAGCTGCCCTTTGATTTGGTTTGAACCATGGGAAAGAAAAATGTTTGTCTTTCTTTGAATTATGCAACGTTTTTGAGAGGGAGTTGAGATTAATGCCTGGTTTGTTTGATCCCGGGACATCACTAATGGCGGTTCTGTCTGATGGTTGATGTTTCTTAGCTCATCTCTCTGCCTGTTTGACATGAGAGTTACTTCACTGGGTTTACAACATCATCATGATTGGGTTAGTGGAACAGTGTAGAGCAGTAGGAAAACAACCATCCACGGAGCTTACCTTACAGTCTCTATCCAGCTCTCTCCTCACATCTATAGAAAGATGAGAATATTAAGAGAATAATACCATTATAATGTATGCCAACCCCGAAAAGCATGAGTGTACTGTAGTTTGAGCAGAAATCAGTCTATTCATTCATCCCACCAAGGCACTGACAATAACTCCATGCATGCATGGAAACACACTGGTTTCATTGACCTGCTTACTAAGTGAGGCAATAATCACCTTGAAATGTAACCATCTGAGGAAGAGTCTTTTCATTGGGAACTAAACAGGGCCACTGTTGTAATTCCTCAGACCTGATGGATGCTGTGCCTTTAACAAATTGCATTTATAGATTTTCCCTTTGAAGGGATAATCTGATCTCTTAATTTATATTTCTACCATGAAACACAAGTGATCTTTCCAACCCCCTGGTGCACCTCAATTGGAATACATTTTCACATGCACTTAATCGCATTCAAATATATTGATATTTTTTATGTGATTGACTATTTTATAATTTGAATGTAACTTAATGTTCTCTTTCAAATGTATTTATCAATAGCCTATCAACATGGACCCTAAACTTGTATATTTAGCCTATGAATTGAATTAATGGGTTAATTATACAAACATAGTACATGTTGTTGCTGGCAGGTTCCTGCCATTAGTTCAGTTCCTGAATTGCAATGTGTTATTGTACAATAAAAATGCCTCCCTTGTCCTCGGTGGTCTGGTGAAATACCACTCCCTCTAGCGGAGATAATGGAATTGGCGCGCTTGGTAGTCCCTACACAAACTGCATACGCCTTCAAAGCAAGTGTATTCAGGAATGAGGGGTCATCTCAGCTTAGGGTCAGCGTTAAATGGAAGAGTTTTTGAATTATTATCCCATAATGTTGTCTTTAAAGGTATGCTACTTGATGACAGACAACTCATTAGATGTCTCTATTTTTTACTTTCTATTTGACATAATTGCCCACAGAAACCCATGAAACAATGGATTTGATAACAAGCATATCAAACATTGCACATTACTTTTCTGCTATAGTAAATTCAATACTGACACCATCAGTGGCCTACAGTCCACGACACTAATTGCAGCAACTCGATGCACCTCACATTTCCAAGAGGCAAAACTAATTAGGCTACAAGTTTTCATACAATAACTGAACTAAGGTCATTGTGAAGAAAGGGGTTCCTGATCATTTGCATACACATCTGGCCCCCATATGCACCGTCTCAAACTTCCTGAGGGTCTGTCACAGTGTTAGCAGCTATGCGATACTGTTGCGACGCCCTGATCTCACTCTGCTGCAGACGCTACGCTACTATTGTCTTGTTATTTATTCATCAACAGTGGAATCCAACCGACCTTTTCCAGAACTACTGTGGTATTCAAGATTTGCACCGAGTGTCAACTGTCACTGCTGTTTTCTTGGTGAAGATGTACACTAACCCAGGGGCACACGTTGCTGTTATGGACCCCGAGGGGGAGGAGAGAGAGAGGGCAAATATTCTATGTCAGTTATCCAAATTATCTCCGACTTTTTCTCCGTAACTGTAGCAGTAAAGGTCAGTAGTGGCTTCAAACAGCTGTATAGGCAACCTAGGTCTCTGCAACGATTTTGGTGTCGCCGCAGGGGATGGACTGAGAGGGCAAAGGCTGGAGGAGGAGTTGATAGCTGCCTACATGACTAAAACTGCACATTCACAATCATAGGGAAAGAGCCGCTATTACGCTATTGAAGACAGCACTCCTACGCAGTAGCACCTGGGGGACTTGATATGACCTGTCTGTGTAAGGTAGAGTATTCTCAACCACTTTTCTCTTCCATTTATTATCAAGGGCCCACTTTTCTGAAGCTATTTACAAGTTGGCAGTTTGTAAAACTTCATCTTTAGCCATTGAGTTAAAGGTTGATTCAAATATTTTGAATGAAAGATGGTCACAAATTAAGTTTTGTATTTTGATGGGAGTTAGTGTGTGTCTGTTATGTCATGCAACTTTTTAAAAGTGCATATTTCAATATGTTACTGATGTGAAGTGCTGTTGTTATTGATTAGGCTGTAGTTTAGTTCTGTCCCGGTTGGCAACTCTTATCCATGTAGTTTGCCAACTTGCAAAATAGCAGCCTCAAACCCTACGCAACGTTTTAATAATCACCCCGCTATATTCAATGTTTCATAACTATGGACAAGTTCAACATGCACTCTTTCATTCGTTTCTTTTTTTTCTTAATGATTTTCTTTTGTATTGATTGTGGCTCTGAATCAAAGAGCCGTGATGATGGCTGCCTGTTTTAATGAAGGACTGTTAATCAATGGAGCTGAAATTTAAATCAACTTGAAGTGCGTCGCACGCGTCTCATAGGCAAAATGAAAAACAGAAACATGATGTGAGAGAGAGCTAGAGAGAGGGGAGGACTTCCGCTAAAGCCAAACGGTCAACACAATTGCTGTCCCATGTCGTAGCTATTCATCGGTAACCTTAACTTCATAACATCACTCGGTCCAGTGTTGAGTGAGTTGTTGTTCGGCACGTAGCCTAGCGGGTAGAGAGGCGAGTAGGAGCATTGTCAGTTCGAATCCCAGAAAAAAATCTGGTGGGAAGTGAGCTGGCAACTGGAGTGATACCATTGCCTGCCGTTGATCCCTTGAACAGGCACTTAACCTCACCCCACGGCACCCAGTGTGGCACTCCACCACATCTCTCCAAATCCTGTGTTTCTTTCTGGTTGTTGGGTTTAATGTGGAGGTGAAATTTTGGTTTGACCATGTGTGCAATTGACCAGTAAATAATTATCAAAATTAACTCTGTGGGAGTACAATTCTTGTGCCAGGGCCAGCGAATCTCGGGAAGCAAGGCCCTTTCTACTTTGCTCCCATGTTTACTGCACTGCTCTCTTGTTACCATCTTGAATATACTTTACTGAATGTTTTCTAGGCTACTATTGGTCAAATTTGACTAAAAACTTAGGCCCAGCTTAGCCTGGGGACCAAGTTAGCGTACTATTGTTATTTATTGCCTTTTTGAAATTCCAAACATTTGGGCCTATGCGGTGTGGCCTATTCTTTCATTCATATAACAGCCCCTGTATCCATAATTTTGAGACAGATGAAATCGTTGAGAAACTCAAATTCTAGCTACTTTGAAACCAGAAGCCTAGGCTACTTGTTGGGTCAAAACAGGTCATGTTAGATGAAATGGACACAATGCATATTTTAGTACTTCATAATTGTGTGGTGACACAAACACATGCACACACACACACACACACACACACACACACACACACACACACACACACACACACACACACACACACACACACACACACACACACACACTCCTTCAACATGTTGATATTCTTATCGAATATGTATTTATTGTCTAAGCCTCTATGTCAGATTTGCAGAGTACCAATTCCTCTTTGGTTCTCGGTGTGCAATGAAATAAGGGAGCTCTGTGAGTGTAACACTACCCAAAGTCTTGTATGACATGAATTGTGCGTGCTGTATTACTTTCTGTCATAACTCTGCTTCCACATTTGCTTTCCTAAGAGTGATCAAGTGTGTTCAATGCATCGAGCAGGTCTCCCTGTTAAATCAGCTGCCACTGCGATAAGGGAAGGTTTCATAACACACCTGATAAGAGGGCATTATGAACAACATAACTTTTATAACTGAGTTTACACTACAACAGTCTGGCCAACATTATCCAGTAAGCACTGGAAGGGAAGTGTAATATTTCTCTATTATATTACATCATCTCCTTCTCTGATATGCATGCAGCTTGTAAATGTTGGCATTATCAATTGTGGTAGACACGCAATGAATAAGGATGATCTTGGCATATGAACATGAATATGTAACCCTGTAAATGATCCCAGTCACTAAAACCCCTGTGTGTGTGTGTGTGTGTGTGTGTGTGTGTGTGTGCGTGTGCGTGTGCGTGTGCGTGTGCGTGTGTGTGCGTGTGCGTGCGTGTGTGTGTGTGTGTGTCTGTTTTTATTTTTTTTATGGAGGATTCCAGCACTGACCCAGCCATTTTCATATGCATTCCAAAGGGATTTCTCCCATCCCTTTAACCAAATCAGATGGATAAAAAAAAATCTGTTTCAGAATATCTAAGACATCAATCATCCATTGAATACAATGCTCGATATTGATGCCTTTAGCACATGCCATAGCATGTTCTTGTAGTAGCTAGCAGCTTACAGCTGTAGTTTACAGTAGTTTACAGCTCTTTGATAATATATTGTCGTTTTTACATATGCTTATTCATGAAATCCCTTGTCAGCATTGTCTGTAATTTGCACCATGTTTCTGTAGGGTTGTATCTGGGTCAAGGAAATTGGGTAGCACTTTGTTTTGAAGAAAACATGTAGTCCTGATTTGCTCTGGATATTTCTCATTATTCCATTGGCATATTCAGTCAGATTTGTTGCAACTTCAGCAAACATGTAAGGTTTTATCATTAATTCACACTAGTACTAGTTCAATTTTGGATTGTATATTGTGTCTTATAGTAGCTGCCATGTCAATCATTAGCTTAGATGTGGAAATAGAGTTCTTTGGTGTACTGTTAGTCATTTTGTGTCTTTAAAGAAAGACCATATGTTTTAATGTGTGCTGCTTTATTTATTTGTTAAACAAGGCAAGTCAGTTAAGAACAAATTCCTATTTAAAATGACAACTTACCCCAGCCGACAGGAATCCCAATCACAGCCAGATGTGATGAAGCCTGGATTTGAACCAGGTACTGCTGTGACACCTCTTGCACTGAGATGCTGTGCCTTAGAACACAGCGTCACTCCGGAGCCCGGGGATAGCTCCCCCAAATTACATAATCACACATTGGTTTCCTTACCCTGTAAGCAGTATATGGACAAGGAGTGACAGCAATCCATGCTTTGGTTTAGTTTCCCTGGTACTGTTTCCACATGCTAACATTTTAGCATTTGTGGCACAAATCCCATTCAAGTCATGGGACCAATATTAGCATTTTTTGTGCATCATGTTCAAATCATCGATAAGTGACTTTGTTAAGCAGTCAATTCTAGATACTTTCGTATGATTTGGACATGATGCTTGAAATATGCTAGTGTTGATCAAGTCCTGTGTTGATCAATAGCGATTGTGTGATGTTTTTGCATCGATTACGGTAAAGAGCCGATGAATAGAACTGGATTATTTGTCAAGCTGGAATACCATCATGTAGTTGTGAGGCAGTCCTATTTTATTAGAGATATACTGTTACTGTACCACAGTAGGGAGAGATACGTTTCCCACCTGCTCTCGTTCTGTACCCTATTGGTAGACATTGTACTCACTTCCCCAAGTGGTCAACTCTTCAATTATCAAATGATTAAAGCAACTATGAAAAGTAAAGCCACTGGCCACCATCGTTGAACTTTCTATATTCAAGAAGAGCTCGTGAAATAGGAGTGAGGTCTACTCTTTCTATTTCATTTATCCCAGCAGTCAGCCATTGTCAGACTGCTCTTTTCTCCTTTAAGATGCCATGTTAAGCTTTGCTCTTATAATATGGGGATACAGTAACATGAAGACCCTCATTGACTGTGAAATGCTATCTGCATTCTCCACATTCTTCCTTGGCTTGACCAACAGTGAAATACAGGCGGTTTTAAACGGAGGTCAGAGAAGACAGGGCTGGATTTTCCGCTGCTTTAGATGCTGATGCGCTCTCAGAGTTTGAGTTATGGCTTGAGATCATCTCTTACAGCTGGTGAAAGGTCCACAATAGTCCTTCACATGTAACACCAAGTGCAAATGGCCGCGCACAGCTCAATACATGGATTTACTTTCCTCAATGGTTCCAAAGTTGTTTTCTATTGCAAGTAAAGAAATACATCATTTCCCGGTTGTGTCTGTGCTGTAGTTTCAGTTTTCTGTTAGTGCGTCTTTTGACTTGTTCTGAATCAAAACAATCAAAACACATCTGATTTGGTTATACTTCTGCAGAAATGTCTCTGGTAAACTTAAAAGCCACTACTGCTGTTAGTTGGAAACAGTTTTTAATAAGATTGTTTAATGAGTAATTTGTGTTGCTGCATTGTGCAGCATTGTGTTGCTGCATTGTGCAGCATTGTGTTGCTGCATTGTGCAGCATTGTGTTGCTGCATTGTGCAGCATTGTGTTGCTGCATTGTGCAGCATTGTGTTGCTGCATTGTGCAGCATTGTGTTGCTGCATTGTGCAGCATTGTGTTGTATACTGTATGGTCATAAATAGTCCCTGTGAAGTTTCAGCACATTCAAAAGAATATACATAATAATTATGATACCACCTTTTTGCAAAAAAAAGAGAGAATTGTTAGCTATTCAACTTTTTATAAAAGCTTTATTTTTGTGAAGCTGAAAAGTAAAGGTTGAATTGAATCAATCAATAATAATCATGTTTGTTCTACAATTAACAGTATGTTTAGCTGTTTCCCTAACTAATTGAGATTCAGTGGGCTCAAGGGGGAAATCATTTTCTTGACTTTGTATGGATATGTGCTTTATTTTGACTCTGTACCAGGTACCTGTTGTATTCGGAGCATGTGACAATGTTTTTGTTGATTTGATTTGATATTTCAACATCAATAGGGCTTGTCCAGACACTCATTTATTTATTCTTTATTTTAAACTTTCACACAGTATTTCACAAACGTTCACACGTTCACAAAATATTGACATTAATAATTAAAAAATATATATATATATAAAAAAAGTTTTTCTAATGCCCTACAATGTGAGATTTTAGTAGTCATATTTTTGTTGGTGTAATTTTCTACTTGTTTTAGTGTGTAGTGTGAGCTCTTTAATTTGCATATGCATGTTCTAATGTAAAGTGTATTTATCTGCCTGTTTGAATGACAGTGGCTTTGTGTATGTGTGTGTGTGTGTGTGTGTGTGTGTGTGTGTGTGTGTGTGTGTGTGTGTGTGTGTATGTGTGTGTGTTTGTGTGTTTGTGTGTAGCGGAGTGCACGATTGAGTGAGCTAGGTATTGAGCGTGTGGTTCCCTCCTCCCTCATGCTCTGCTGGTCCCTCTGTCGCTTTAAGTCCTGCCCCTCGGAGCCAGCCAACAGCAGCTGTTCCATATTCATCAAGCCCTTGAGTCTTAAAGAGCCCTATCCTGACCATGGAAAGAGTCATTCCTCTTGCTCCCTCTCTCATGCTCTCTCCATCTTAGCGCTCATCCGCCGCTGCCTGCGCTTCTCTCGCTCTCTCTCTCTCACCCCCCTTTACCTCTCTCTCACCCCCCTTTACCTCTCTCTCTCTCGCTCCCTCTCTCTCTCTTCCACTCCCCTCTCTCTCTCTCATATACGCACTGACACACACAACCACACACACATACCGACAGAGACACACACTCTCTTACACACAAACTCACACACACACAATCAGAAGCGAGCATACCTGTGCAGGCTGGGCGGAGTAGTGCTGGAGGGGCTTTTCACCGTTCTCTCTGAGGGCGCTGTGCTGTCATTTTGGGAGAGAAGCGGGTCTCAATTGTTTCCTATTTCCTCTTCCTCTTCTCATTCCTGGAATGCTAAAACTGGACTGATGGACATTTCAGAACTTTGTCTGCCAGACCCTCTCAGCTATCATAACCAGTAGGTGCATTTCTTTCTTTCAACCTTCCTTTTAACATACCCGTCTTTTGTGATATTGGATATAGCATTTTCCCCTCTTGCAATCTTTCTTTCTCCTCTCTCCTTCTTTCTCTTTGTGTTTTCTTGTAGAAGTGCCTGCATTTGTTTCCGTTACAAAGGTCCTGCCAATCGTGGCGCTGAACTTTTTACTGCTATAGTAAAGATGCACTGCGCTTTTTCCTGTCTCTCTTGCTCACACACACACTAACTCACACACACATACACACACACACACACACAGAGATACACACTAATATGCACTATCTGACTCTTTCTCTCTCTCTATATATATATATGTTTTGAATGGCTGTTAATTCGTACAGGACTGTCTCCTGCCAGTGATATCCTAAAGCAACAGGGCAGGTGTCTGTGGTTATGTTCAATAGGGAGAGATTACACATTGTTAGCCGTGTGTCACTCTGTGCACATTTCATTAAGAGCATGGCCGATCAATTAAGAGTGGCTCATTGCAACGTGCGTATGTTTTTCCTAAAGAATAGAGGGAACGTGTCCTGTTGGGTTAGCAGCTTGTTCTAGGATGGCTTTGTTCTCTGTCCCTGTCCTGGCCGGACGGCCACCCTGGCAGAATCAGAATACATTTAAGGTGATTAGATTAAAGTGAATTCATGGAATTGGGAGGATGAGTTTACACGCTGCAATATTTGTACATCTGGGGGGAAAACATGTGAAAGGACCCTGTAACCCCAGTGATCAGGCAGCTCCAACCCAGGCAGCGGGATGCCAGGCTGCCTGTCTAAGAAGCCCTCTCTAGCTGTGGGTTTACTCAAAGTAACCTGTTATATCTAAATGCAGTTCTGCTTTTATATGTGAATTTCTTGTTGACATGTAGGAGGTTGTTTTATGTTATAGCATGTACTGTTCAGTACATTTGAGGAGCTGACTGCTATTATTACTTGGAAAAAACTAAGGAAAGTATATCCAGTCCTATTCATCTGCTTTAGAAAGTGTAAAAATACAACAGCTAGATATCTATACATGTATGTTTTAATATCAATTTATAGAACAGATGTCTGTTATTTGAAGTTGTGATATTTTATTTTGCGAATATACATTTAATGCCCAATATTTAATTCAGCGGTGACAATCTTTTAATTTGTAAGGTCTGTAAGCATTATCATGTGCTGTTGATTAAATTATTTCTACTAGGCTGTGAAACCCTCATATAGTATTCAAGACAGTCATTATTTCAACCCATAACTCTTTCCACATAACAATCTAATCAGCCAAATGTGTCTGTTGTTGTAGCTGGATTATGATTTTTTTAAAGGTACCGTGCATGCCTGCTGAAAGATTTATAACGATAGAGATTAATAAATTGAAGTAGTTGAGAAGTGTAGATTTTCATGTATTGAATTTCAAAGCAATACAAGCACAGACATTCTCAATGGGATGTCATGCAAACGAGGAAAATGGTTGAATTGTTCTGACCGCCTAAGGATTCGCTCACTTGTTTTCAGGAACTCTAGTTTGAGTTTTAACCATTGACTGCTCAGAGAGAGAAAAGACACATTTCCTAGATAAACTCGTTAACTCCTTAGACACACTGTTATCAACTCCTTTGTTTTATCTCGTCTTCTTTTACAGAGGTTTTATACAACTCTGCCTTTTAGATACACCTCAGTGGAAAAGGGACAAAGTAACAAACACGCTCATCATAATATACAATAACTATATAATAACTATATAATAACTATATAATAACTATAAATAACTATATAATAACTATATAATAACTATAAATAACTATATAATAACTATATAATAACTATATAATAACTATAGAATAACTATAGAATAACTATAGAATAACTACTGAGACATATTTAAGATCAATTGAATTGTATTGACGTTTACCTAGTCAGTTTACTGAGTTTTTAACACTCAAAGACCTTTAAAATGCCGTTTTCCTACTCATAATGTGTCTGTCATGTATATACTTTTATGATTTTCTTCCAATTGTTGACAACTGGCAATCTAACCTAGTTTGGTGGTGATTCACTATAAGCACTGTAGTCAATATGAGGTGCATAAATGAAATGATTAAATGCAGTCTATTTACAGTTGACTGACATTATATTTCCTATAGGGAAAGTTGAATTTAAGATCATTGTAGCAAGAGTGTAATTTCAACAGAAACATGCAATATAACGATTTAGGGTTTTATTGGAAATGTGAACACAATATACAACAGTAAAGTAGTGTTAGTGGTTAACTTAGGCAAAGCTTTACTTTGTTTGCTTTCATAACACAAGTATATTATGCAGAATCATTTATTTATTGCATGTAATATAACATATACACACAGTATACATAAAACATATCATTAAGTCGAATAAGATTCCTAGACACAAATATTAATTTCTCTCAATGTTGTGTTAACACTCTTCCATTCATGTAACATTTATAAGACAATCAATTATCATTAGAAATGTACACAGAAAATATAACTGCAAGGGGTTGCTGGCATTCAAAATGTATTTTACATGTTTTATTTTATGTCACATGTGAAGTAGAGACAGCGTGTGTTTCCTTATCTTCTAAGGTATAGAAAAGGTCATGCCTGTAAATTAAATATATAACTCCATATTTAATTCTAGGTTTGACATAATTATTGTTTTCTATGATATGAGTGTCAGACATAGGTGCATGTAAAAATGATATTAGGAAACAAAACACTTATTAGGGCTTTAGTCGTGTGTAGAGGTAATTACAAACAGTAGATGTTTTGACGTGCCATTGTTGGCAATATCTCAAACATAAATCAGTTTAAGATTTTTTTTATGCATAAATCAGTAAGCTGTTATCTTTTTCATAAATCACATTGAATTCATTTAGATATTTATCTAACACTATTTATCATCCTCTTAAGTTTTATTTGATTGATTTGATTTTAAATCATTTAAATAACTATTTTTTTTAAATATTCATTTTACATAGCAGTTAATCCTAAAGTAGAAGCATCGTGCAAAAGATTCAAGACTTTCTAATGAAAATAACTTTGGTCAACATCTATACAATTATTGCTAATGCCACAAATGTTGTCTTTGCTTTTCATACTAACTAATGCAGTGTTGTTCATTATAGGACATATTTGCATTGAGCTTCCAGTGTGTTGTTATCTGTTCACTAGTAGTCCATCTGCTTGGTCTGTGGACAGCAGTATTTTCAGCCGCCAGCGTGCTGTGGTGTGGTGTGACGTGGTGTGTGTCTCCGGTGCTTGGTTGCTGGGATTACAGGGACGTTTGTGCACCGTGTAATTAGCAGAACCAGAGCAGTGATGTGGAAGCAGTGTATTATTATGGTACTCTATAGATTGACCTGGGTGGCCGAATGACTGCCTACTACTGTAGGAATAGGATTGAGACAGTGACTGATTTTTATTTCAGACAATATGGAGAGGTATGTATAGCCTAGTATTACTGCTCGTTTGAATTTGTCACCCAAATACATTTTACCTCAAAAAGAGCAATAATAGATATGACGTGGTATGTCCTTTAAGATACCTCTCTCCACAGCTTCAAGTTTGCTCCATATTTATTCTCCCTTCTCGATTGGGATGCATAGTAAGCTACGTACACCAAGATTGGTGTGGATAGTAAGCCGTAATTCACAGCACTTGATTCGTTTAAGTTGAAGTCTCTCTTGGCTCAGACGGCAGGAGGTAACATATGGCAGTCAGACAGGCTTATTGTTGCTCTCCTATTGCTCTGGCTGTTTCAGCGCCGCTCAGAAATCAGCCAATGCTGAGGATTGTCAGTTTGAGTTCATCTGGTCTCGCTAGCAAACGCACTCTGAGCGGCAGGCAGCCGATTGAGACAGGACTCCTTTCCCTCCCTTAATGTTCCATCAACACCCTCACTGCTCCTCCCAGCCATATTCTACATGTCCATTTTCCATTTAGGGAATGAGATCTTTTGGATGAATTTTCACAAAAGCAAAACTTACCACACAGCGATTAATCCGATCCATTAGGCTCAGTAAAATACCCATC